>NC_072458.1:4176638-4532888 GCF_027596085.1 Anoplopoma fimbria | reverse complement strand
GCAATTAACTGCTTACCTATCCATCACATTGCACATTGACTGTCCATCCAGACATCTCTCTTTGCTTTTATGCCTTTCTGCTTATTCATGCCTGAAGGAGATAATAGAGGGACCTTAAAGATCATAAGACGTGATGATATAGAAATGGAAAATCCTTTTGAAGTTACAGCTAAAGCACACCAGGATGTAATTTAAGGTAACTGGCTATAATGCACCACTCGTTCCTTTTCTGGTGAGGATCGCTCCAGAAAGATTGGAAAATTCCTCAATCAGCCTGAAATAAAGACATCGCAAAGCAGTGTAGCAAAGAGGCACACGGCTGATAAGTTGGAAGGTGTTACGTTGTCTTACGAAAAACACACAAATTGAAAACGAGAACATTAGGCCAAACAGCTCATCTGCACCCGTGTGGTTTGAAGTGTTTCTGCATTAGTTATTACATATGAGAAGCATCAAACTAAACACTCTGCAGTCAAATACCAGAGCACAGACTGGACTTTAGCAGCAGTATCTCTCCCCCCTCACCTCGTCCTCCTCGCTGTGGTCAAACAGCAGAAGCTTAAGCAGAAAAGCGACTGAGTGATGAGTGTGTAATGAAAGTTAATACATACAGTACATCGTAAAACAAGTAGTAAAATAAAAATTACAATATAACTGCAACAAAAAAATAACGTTCTTTAGCTCAAATTGTAACAGTGTACACTGAACGGAGAAAATAAAGACTACTATACACTAACACTTTCTTTCGCAGTTGTCAAAATAGCTCCGTTTTTTTTTAAGGCATTACAATCTTTTCGACCTCTTAACGCATCAGGGTTACATCTTTTAAATGGGATGTTGGTGTCAAGAATGGCAGCATGGCTTTTATGTCTATGTTCATTTTCACCTACAGCCAAATTATACATGTTTAATCTTATCTAATCTCAAGGGCTGAGATTTAACCTGATTCAATATTGAATTGCTTTAAAATGTCCAGTGGTGTTGGTCATGGTCAGTGACACTGTAATATCTCTTAAAATCCCAATTCAGAGTTTTTGTAATGTATATACACCACATCAAATCTTCTTATTTTTCCAGTGTCAGATTCTACATTTTAACTGGAATGTGTGAGAAACTCTACAGCTACTAACTCCATTTAAGTGTCCTCTCTAAAACTGAGGGAATGAGCCGTACTGTGAACTCCGTATAATTTACAGTAAGTAAATGTCAGTAAGGTCATCTATGATATACTATCATGTTACACAGTTAGGCTGGGTGTGTCTCTCTGAATGTCTGATAATCTGCCTCTGGGATATCCTCTTTTCCAAATCGTCCCTCTGAAATTAGGTCTGTCTGGATTATAGATTTAGAGAAGAATAAAGGTTCGGGTTGACAAAGAAGCACAAAGAAGAATAAAAAGTCAAGACTGAGCTTCTGCTTTTGTCATCACCCAACTTTCACATGGTTTACCAGATATTACGTTGAGGATTCTGGGAAGTGTGGTCTTTGGATCAGTAGGTACCTGAGGAGCCTAAGTGTAAGGCGACGTAAAAGAGCTTTAGCTTAGTTGAGTTAATCTTTGTTTTTTTGGTGCCATAAACCTTGAGTTACAGGGAGAGTGAGAAAGGTTATTCTCTTAAAATGGGTAAAGATGAAAGGGAATAATGGTTTGAATTGATCTCCAAAGTGAAGTAAAGTATCAATTGAGAGGGTTAAGGGGCTCTGGGGTTGATTTTGAGGCTGTCCCAGCCATCTTGATGCTTAAGGGTTTGTGCTAAAGTTCTGAGACTCTTTGTGTGGTTCTTCTCTTGGGTAAAAAACATCAATAGTTGGGATTAAAAACAAAGGTCTCTGCGGGGTTTTAACATCTGTCATGTCTCTAAATGTGCCGGCGACGATGGTGGTGATGATGGCTGTGCATGTCCTCCATCGTAATTCTGCCCCACACACCAATCACAAATGTTTCAATCTCACACTCATTCTCCCCGCGAGCGATACGGAAGTAGCCGTTCTCTCCCCAGTTCTTTCCCCAGGAGTTGGCAGCAATCTGAAAAAAAAATGAATAGTCCAATTTAGTACATATAAGGTAAAATAAACACTCCCTTTAAAATCTATTTTACATTGGAAAGAACAACATATTTGAGCCAATTAAGGGCTACTTTTGGCCTGGGTTTATTTTGCACAATTACTTACCCAATATTTTTTTGATGTCCCATCAAAGTTTCTCTCCTCTCCCCACCTGGTGCACAAAGCAGAGATGAGGGTTATTCAAACTGCATTAGAGCCAGACAACAGGACAACAACCAATCATTAAATCAGCTGTGTCACTATTGAAATGCTATTTTTAAAGTATGGATGCTGCCCAACAAACAGTCAGCCGTAAACATGTCTCAGGAATGTGTTCACCTAGAACATGCTTGGCATTATTTATGAAGAAAAGCAGGAAGAGGTATAAGTAGAGTTCAAAATATAGAAAAAATATCTTTCATCTTGTTAACAACATCCTGAAAACAGATAATTTATGCCTGGACACCGCCTAGTTGCACTCCTACATCATTCCAACCCGAAGAACACGGAATCCCCCTTTCTCCGCTATTTCCGTACAACGGATACGAAACAGGAAGGAGAGGGAAGGTTACGAGGAAATGAACATAACCTTTGTCCCGTTACAGACAACAACACCAACGACAAAAATGCACAAATATTCATATGTCAATCTGAACTTTAGGCCTATCTTTACCCTTCTTCCTTGCTAGCGGCGTTGTTCTCAGGAAACTTTGGCAAAAGGCCCATAAATTCCCATCATGCCCTGCACTTATTCTTAGTTTAGCCACTGCCAACCTTTAGACCGTTTGCTGCTCGTCAAGATCAAAACATTCTCCTGAAGCCAATTCCCATCCTGTTTTTGCACTCCAGGCCTTTTGATTCCCAAGAGACCGATCACTTGTTATCTTTCATAAGGGAAAGGAATGCTGGGAAATAGAGTGGCTCGTCTCAGGCTTTGCCAACTCAGTAGTCTGCCACCAAAACACAGCCAGATGGTGCCAGCCTTCTATCAGTGAGTGTCTTCATTGGCCCACTGTTTCTCTGACTGGAGTCGGACATCACATTGACCAAACCCAGACACATTAAAAACAACTGTTTCAACAAAGATGGCATCTACAATCTGAACCAGATTTGAGAAATGGGATTTGTGCTTGTGAGTAAGGGCACATTCACACCTGTATGTGTGTGTGTGTGTGTGTGTGTGTGTGTGTGTGTGTGTGTGTGTGTGTGTGTGTGTGTGTGTGTGTGTGTGTGTGTGTGTGTGTGTGTGTGTGTGTGTGTGTGATCCCACATGCATGCCTGCATAATTATTGGTATGGATGAAGCCAGACAGAATCTGACCACTGCTGATCTCTTATCTGGCCGCCAATCAGCTCACTTGCTCATGCGGGGACAATGATGGGCATACCTCTGTGCCCATGTGCCCCGCCCTTCCCCAACGCCCCTCAACCCACCTCTGACCTCTTCTCCGAGGTTTGATCCCCTCTCTCTGTCCGGTGCAGTCAGGATCAGCGGCCCAGACAATGCCCTTTCCACCTCAGTGGACCTCAATGCTCTTTCCACAAACATTCCCAGGCCCTGGGCTTAAAGGAACGCATTGCTATGGGATTTGGCCTATGCTAACACACTGATGCCTGTAGCTGGCAAGTTGGAGTTCAGAACACTATGTTCCGCCCGCCCTGAATCCATCCCTAAACCTGTGTCGCTGCTACATCCACATCCACTGGCCCAGTTAGTGGTGAGGAATCACAGCCTCATTAAGAGGAGCCAAAGAGCAAGAGGCATTCAGGAAAGGTGGGAATCCACATCCTCATCCGCAGCATAATTTCACACAATGCATACTTCCACATTTTATTGACATGCTGTAGAGATGTAATTACCGTCCACAGTGTTGTGAAACATTTGCATCAACAGTTTTCCAGGAGGACATTTCAGAGCAGTGCATGCTTGTGAAGTATGTTCAAACAAGCTAAGTACAGGTTGGAGTGTTTATCATACACATACCTTTACATGCCATATGAGGTAACAAAATTAAATGTTATAAAGTGCACATGCAAGACACGCACATGAAAAGCTGCTTTTAAATGGTTTGTATTTTATCTTCATCAGTGGTCAAGCAAATAAAAGCAGAGATTTGTTTTTTTGCATTTAGATGCCATGTCTGTAGAAACTGATGTTCATGGACAAACTCAGACTCCGGGGTACAGTCAAATGCTCAGAAATACACATTCCTCAGCCGCCGTTAGACACCCATTACGAGGTAGCTGCTCATTTTTCTAATTTGGAAAGTGAAACTAGTGAGCAGCAACGTATCATTGTCTAGACAGACACATTTCATAACCAGCTGGATTACTCACACAGAAGGGCCCCATCAAATATTTACAAGAGAGAAGGATGTTTCTGAATTTTTACAGGTCAAAACCTCCCACTGCTCTCCAAACCACAGATTAAAAAAGGGCAGTGAACTACTACCTGTCTGTCTGCAGACAGTCTAAATGATAACAAGTGTTTTGGATTGGATGTGGGAGAGAAAAAGAGGAAGCAGGACGTTCAGTGAGTCAGATGGCCAGCTGACAAGTGATGCTGGAGACACCACGGGGAAGTGGCAGGAGAGCCAGGAGGACGGGGGAATAACGAGAGACAGATGGGTGGGGGCAGGTAATCCAGGTGTGTCGTCTGTCTACCCGCCTACATATTTGTGGTCGCAGAAGTTACTAGATAGAGGAGGATGAGGGAGGGGGGCTCGTCTGGGGCAGACGAAGGAGTGGAGCCAAGGTGTGTCTGAAGGAGGGAAGCTTGATGACACGTACACTCTCACCAGTGTGCAAACACACATGCAGGTGAAGCTTTGAATCAAGGAGCTGCTCCATTGAAACGTGATTCATTTTTATTTTCTGCTGAAACGGTATCGGTTGAGCATGTAGCAACAGTGAAACCAGACACATTGAGACTTGGATCGAGAAGGAAAATAAATGGCAAAAAGACTTGAAACATAGTTTTGCACTTTATACTGGTAACTCACCCAGTGATCCTGATTGAGTGTGTGCCGTGTTTGCGGTATTGTGGAGGTTTGGTGAAGCTGACATCGGTGTGTTTATAGATCCCATTCTTATAGACAAAGAAGTCCTCATGGACCTCCATAATAGCTGCAAGAACAAACAAGCAGGGAAAATAAGTTGGTGGCTTAAAAAACACACACACACACACACACACACACACACACACACACGCACTCACACACACACACACACACACACACACACACACGCACGCACACACAACCCATTATTGAAGGGGAAATCTTATTCAAACAACAATTAATCTAAAAGCAATTTTCTCTAATTTTACCAAACAAATTCCAATTTCCCCCCTGAGTCACACACACCCAGACATCAGACAGGGGCAGTGTGTATGTGTGTGTGTGTGTGTGTGTGTGTGTGTGTGTGTGTGTGTGTGTGTGTGTGTGTGTGTGTGTGTGTGTGTGTGTGTGTGTGTGTGTGTGTGTGTGTGTGTGTGTGTGTGTGTGTGTGTGTGTGTGTGTGCGCGAGCTGCACAGCTGAACCTCTTATTCCAGCTCAATGGGAAAAACTCTCCGGATGTACAGCAGAGAAATTCACTCTTTTGGAAGGCCACCTGCATTACATCCAATGTTCTCTAGCTGAGAACAGTGTGTGGACCTTCTCATTTATAAACAACTCACACAAACACACAATGCGTGAGTACACACACACACACACACACACACACACACACACACACACACACACACACACACACACACACACACACACACACACACACACACACACACACTTCTAGGCCTTTGTGTCAAAGAGAGGTTCAAAGGCAAAATGTAAACTTGACATGGAGCCAATAAGTTTTCCTGGACTGCTGAACAATAAAACAAGAAGCTGGCACAACCTCATAGAGAACTCACACACACACACACACACACACACACACACACACACACACACACACACACACACACACACACACACACACACACACACACACACACACACACACACACACACACACACACACACACAGTTAGTAAAGGAAGGCCAGTTCAACCACTCTGACATTAAAGGCCCATTATTTCTGACTGGGTGACTGGGGGTCGAAGTTGAAACACAGGACAAAACAATTATGATGACAAGGTCAAACATGACTTCATCCATGGTCGTACATAACACGAGGCTGTGTTTGAATTTGTGTGTCCCTTGAGAGTACATTGTTGTTTCGTTTTAAAAAGTAACACTCGCTTGGGAGCAAATGTTAAATGTTAAATATTAAGTTTGCCTTACCTTGCACAGGGCCATTATCCGAAATCTCCTTCATGATCTCCTTTTCCTGAGAGAGACAATAGAAGGAAGAATTTATAGGCAGAGGAGAGAGAGACGGACAGGAAGATCATTACATGTTAGTGAAATGGAGAGGATGAAAACAACCCTGTGGATAGTAAAAGTCAGATAACAAGATTGAGTCCAGCAGGGCCCCCTGGCCTTAATGCTTGGCTTATTGACTTCACAGGCCATCAGAGAGACAGAAACAACAGGCTCTAATGATTTCGAGAGGCATTAGCCGTCATTTAGCAATGATGGATGCTGGCCGATAAAACCACATGTCGGCTGCAGCTCAGTGGTCGACTTTGAATTGGAGGAGATGCACGGAGCACCATGCAGAGACGGCTTCTGGAAATGGTTTCAGTGAATGTAACGCAATACTTTGTGCTAAAAAGTGAGGGCAGAGGTGTTTCTTCATGAATACATGACTAGAACAACATTATTGATTAAGATAAGCAAGCATTTAAATAAACATTACACTTTTGTCACAGCAATTTATAACTGGCCTTTAACTATCGACCAAGTAGAGCTCATAGTTTCATTATTTACTCATGTATTTCTCATTCTGTAGAAAATACCAATATACGGTGATTCTTGTTGTATTTTTAGTATGTTTTTATTATTTTTTATTCTATAAATATGTTTTTGAGTCTTGCAGTACATTGCCTGTAATTTTATATATGGTTATTGTATGCACCAAACACCAAGGCAAACTCTTTGTATGTGAATAACCTACTTGGCAATAAACCTTATTCTGATTCTGATCAGTCACTCACTCAACACTATGCCTTCATATCGACTGACTTACTCTTGTTTATTCAACTCCCTATTGTAGCGGAGCATGAATAAATTACATTGATATTAGAAGATAAACACAGAAATCTAATTCCAGATACACTTTTGAATCTTGATCTTAAGTAGATAATGATTATGGATGACTATATCCAAAGTGCAGTCTGCAAAATGGTTTAATTCACTCACTGGCCTGTTTATCCAGTATGTTTCGAGCTAAACTAATCCAACTACAATCAGAATTGATTTAATTCTGTATTATATTTCAATCAACCTTCCTAATCCTGAATCTAACTTTATGGACCATGACAGTGTGCAAACATGCAGATAAAAATACAATTCTTTGCCCTTCATTGATTCAGTTCTGTCGAGCACTTAATCCTGTACATTCCCATGTTCATTCACAAGGAGTCAAGCATGCATAAGGAAAGTGTGCGAGAACACATACTGTAATAAACACGTGAGAGAGATTATAGTCTACTGTAGCATGAGGAATTCCTAAAAATGTACAGCAAGCTTAATAAAGATGGATGTTTACTGTAGATTTGAGATAATTTGCTGGTCGGGTGTTGAACTGATGTAGGAAAGGTGCACAGGGAATACCTGTTTATGCGTGGGTTGTTTTGTGTTTGTGCAGTGCTTACATTGGATGAGAGCCTGTAGGGCGGTGTGGACTGGTAGATGTCGTTTTGGTAGTTGTGTGTGTTGGGGCAGCGCTGTGTGGACTGTCTCTTCCCTCGGCCGACGGAGCGACTCTGCATCATACAGCGGCCCACCTCCGCTGGTGTTTGCTGAGGGGGTTGGTATGGATAACAGTCTTCTGTCACCACTCTGTGAGAGAAGAGGAGAGATGGTGAGATGTGCCTAATACTTAGAGGGCTGTTACCAAGTAATCACCAAAAATGCATTGCACGTTGCTTTGCTTTTTATATTTCTACTGTAGATTAAATCATTTAATCATTTACCCTCTACGTCGAAGGTACCACCAGGCTCCATCGATGCGTCCCCCAGCACAGCCTCCCTGATTACGTGTGTCACAGGAAATAATATTTTGTGGAGACAGCTGAGGAGTCATGTGACCCATTGACTGGATGGAGATCCTGTCTGATGCCACAGCTAGTGAAAAAGACAAAACATGTAATGGTTTTTTTATTTAAACACAGATAAATGTGTGGTAAAATCTGTAGGATTCTTTTCTATAATTGTAACAATTTTCAGGAAACTAAAGTAATCATATATATCCATAAACATTTAGCGGATTCTGGATAACAAATATCTGCACAGAACTTGACAAAGACTGTATGTGGTCTTACATGTCATGTCCATGTAAGAAGTATTGGGAATAAGTTTTTTATTTAATAATTGTTTTATTTTATTTTATCTTTTCGAACTAATGTCACCTCACCTGTCAAATATGTCAAAAGTTGTGACCCTTTCCTAAGTTTTTATTCTATTTTCTGTCTTTCCTTCACCTCTTTTAATGATATCCCATATGTCCCTGCATTTTCTTCATTTATTCTACCTGCAGTTGAGAAAGCCCAGGATCCAGCACAGTTGCCCTGGTCCAGCGGTTCATGAATCTTTCCTGGCCACTTCTCTGCTGAGTTGAAGTAAAGCGGCAGACTGTCACTCTGAGGATCCATGTTCATCTGACAGAGAGGAAAAATTTGTCAAGTCAAAAGACCTTAATCACAGTTACATTCTCACACAACAAGCCTCACTGACGAATAATTATTGTTTCTGGGTAAAAACAATTATCATAAGTGGCAGACCATCATTTTAGACAAGGATTTAGAGCAAAATAGAGGAAATAGCAGTTCAAACCGCCAACAAGGAGTTGCAGCAGTGGGACTTACAATATAATTATTTGCCCACAAACTGCTTAATTAAAATAGTTGTGGGCGGATTTGTATGATAAGTTTGGATCACAGACAGATTACATAAATCTGGTAATCAACCCTCCAGTAGAAGGGAGTTATTCACAAGCACTTTGGCCCAGTGTCAATCTCTGTAGAATAGACAGGACCTTTGATCCCGTTCCTCTCCATGAAACCATGAGGCCGTTCGCTTACATCGAATGCGTCATTTGGACCAACCAAACTCTTTCCTGGAGGCACCGAGATCACTGTGATGATAAATCCTAATTAGTCTGTGATGGAGTGCAAGTATTTTTCTGAAAGCGCATACTCACTGGCAGGTGCTTCTTACATGCCAAACATTCTCGATCTATTAGTCTCCACTCGAGGCTGGACGCTCTCCTAATCTCTCCGTTATGTGTGATAACAGAGCATACACTTCTGTACAACTGAATTTCCCTCTCTCTCTCTCTCTCTCTCTTTCTCTCAAAGAGCCTGGCTCCTGTGCAGCATTCTTCCGATGAATAGCAAGGTATTCAAAGCACAAACTGCCACCTGATACATAACTAAGGAATGTGCTGCTGGTCAGAGATTTACAGTTGTGGAAGGTCAGAGTCCAAAATACAGGCACCTGCAAAATCTGACCTAAAGGTTTGATAAAAAATATGTCTAAATACATGAATTAAGGTTAGTATTTCAGGAATTCATAATTTTTCATCCCTTACACAGGAGTCAACATACAGACATGAAAGGACAGTGGGACAGAGAGATTTATGAATGGGCTGCAAGTTTCTGATCTGGTTCCTAGCACAAGTAGGGACACGCTGACAGCGGAAGAAGGAGGGGGAGTTGTGAGGTTTTTAGGGTGGAAGTAGTCGTGGAATGCTGGGAGAGGTAAACAGGGGGAGTGAGGCAGGATGGATGGAGGAATGGATGGAGGGGGGACGGGGGTAGACTAAAGACGAGGTTTGCTCTTTATTCTCCAGGCGGCCACCATCCCCTCCATCTCCTCTGTCTGATGTTTTTTTGTTCCGTTTTATGTAATCTGTCTGGGTGAAATATAAACAAAGACTGAGCGGACTAGAGAGAGATGAGGTTCCAGCAAGAGACGCCGTCGCATTCCAACAAGCCACCATAATTAAGCGAGAAACGTTTTGATCAGCGCTCCTTTGTTGCGACAGGTTTTAAACCTGCTTATCACAATAATATCACTCACAGGAAGTATGCAGGAACTGTTAACGAAGTGACAGGCCGCAACAAAACTGTGAAAATTCAAAAACATGACCTCATACAGTTTCACTGGGAACAATAAATACATAATATGTGGTTTATAGGACTATAAGGTGCTAAAGTGAAAACACTTTTTGAAGAGGAATTTTAAGGGGAAACCCTGGATTTAAGAGGTTACACCCAGGAGGAACAAGAAACACGATATACTTTCAATCCCTGTAAGGAAATTAGTTCTCTCACACCACCTTTTAAAAGCAAGGTCAGAGGTTAAAGGTCAGGCACACAACAGTGAGGATGGCAAGGTTTCCATAACTTGATTAAGGGCACTTGAGCAAAGAATATGAGTATTAACACTGAACTTTGTGGTTGTACCTTCGGAAAATTGACCCACATATTTCTTTCTTTGTCCTATCAACCACAGAGGTAAATTTTAGGGATGAAGACTGTCCTGTACCTGCATCTCATTCATGTTCATAATAGTCCTGGAGGGTCTCTGTGTGCCCAGGCGGAAGCGGATGCCCTCGTCCAGAGTCATGCCGTAGAGCTGACTGTAGTTGGCTGCCTTCCATCTGAAAGCACAAATCAGGAGGAGAAATTGTTTGTCACCATGTGTGATTAAGATCTTATTGTAGAATATCATGTCATCAAGTATGTGTGTTAATGCAAGTCTTGTCTGTTTATTTTACCCATAGTTGCCTCTGTTAATGGCTTGGATAACGTCCGGCTCCATCAGACAGGCGTTCTGCTCACACTCCCAGCGTCCTGTGATCCCACATGTACTACAAAGAGAACAGACAGTAGAGGCAAAGAGATGAGACCATTAAAAGGCATTAGTTGCAGTTGCATGAGTTATTATTTCCATATTTATGCTAAAGCCAATGAAGTCACCAGCTAAAATAGAAGCACTATCGAAGACATAGCCAAATATCCAAAGGCTCAGTGGAATTCCCAAATAAGAAATTAATTGAGAGAAGAATGTCAGTCACAGAAAAGAAAGAGCAGACGGGGGAGTGAGAAACAGAGGGAGAGGTTAAAGGAAACATTCAGCCTTTTAAGGCTGCAGAACGAGGATCCATTTTTAGTCAGAAGGATGCAGAGATGAAGTCAACAAGATGGCAGAACAAATAAGAGCAGGATATTAATGATGACGACAATGTTTACTTAGGGGATGCTCAAAAATAACTTGCATCTTTCTGATGACTCACTGTCAAGAAATGTGTGTGTGTGTGTGTGTAGCCAGAGTAGTGGTGGAAGTATCAAGATCCTTCTTTACTTATGTAAAAGGACTTTCTGAATTCAAAGTTTTATCAACAAAAATAATCTAAATTTATCAAAAAGAAAAAATGGAGTGCAGTTAAAAATGGGATTTCCCTCCGAAATGCAGTGAAGTATAATGTGGAAATGCTTCATTAAAGTAAAGTAAGAGTACTTTAAGATTGTACCAGACAGAAAGCTTACTCACATAGATGCGTCACCATGCGCTTCAGTGCATTTCCCGCTGATACTTGAAAGTAATTAAGCTAAATAGCTAATTATACAGTTTCACAAGAGTTTCCTAAACTTGCTGATTAATTGTTTGAAACTACGATGATCTACAAGATATTCCAAAACAAATAGTTCTAAAGAGCATCTGTCTTGACACAACAAAACATCAAAACTGAGGCCTGTTCTTTTCCAACCAGGATGGAATAGAATAATACAGAATAATTACAGAGATACTGCAGTTATTTACAAATGTATTTTCTTAATCATAGAACTATTAGTGGATCAACTTTTATGTCTTAATTTATTCAGTAGATATTTGTCATGCTGTTTCGTAATTCATTAAATATTAATCACAAATACTACTTAGTTATACAATTAATATAGTTTATTATTTTGGGAAACACACTTTCTGCCTTTACAATAAATATGAAGCTACCACACACAGCTTAATTTAGCTTAGCATACATCCTGGAAACAGGGGGAAACAGCTAGCCTGGATTTCAGCATCTCTAGAGCTCGATATATCTTGTTTGTATAATCAGGATTTGGTTTTAAAACTATCATTAGTCTATCACAACAGGCTTTATCGGTAATGAAAAATTCCTCTGCTCTCTGGATCTCAATATTGGTCTCCTTATATATACATTAATCCTGACAGGACTAGATTCAGGTAAAATGTAGCATTTAAATGAAATGCAAACAAACTAGATTCTTTCACTACCCTTCAGAGATTTTAAAGCTTAAATATTGTTTTCTTGGTTTCTCTATTGTCTGACTGTTAGAGTTACTAAGCCACCAGAAATAAACAGCTGCCAGGTCAGCCACTGTTTCTTAATATATATCATAATAAACGGGTGCATTAGCGAGAGAGAAAGAATGAAGGGTGTTTCCCACAGAAACACCCTTCATTGCGTGTATTGACTTCAAACCATAAAGTCTACTGGATATTTCAGAAATCATGTTTACAAAGAGGAGAACTTGCCCAAGAGGATCATTAAATCCACACACATACAATGATGAAGAGGCCAAATTCCCCTTCAGTCACACAGAGTGTGTATCGCCTCTCATACTACACTCCTCCATACTGGGCCTCTGAGACACGACCAAATACAGTGTTCAAGCACACACTTATACACACACAGCGGCAGGGTTTAAACCAGGACCGTCTAATGGCTGTGACGGGTTAAAAGAGAGACAATGACCTTTCACCTCTCTATAATTTCACACAGTAATAGTACTAGACATGCACACAGGACATAATGACAGACTCTTGGAGACAGGGGGAGACAGTGTGGCTGAGAAAGAAATATGACAGCTCTAAGGAGAGTGGGAGGCCATATTTAACATTCTCCGTCACGCTCCCTATTAGAGAAAGTCACCCTCTTCACCTGGACACACACACACAAACACACTTAGACACACTTGCAAACATAAAAACTCACACCTGGATGTCATGAGGTGCATTGGCTCGCCAAATCCTGCCAGATCAGTAAGAACAACAGAACCATGCTCAGCGTTCAGATATGACATATCTACTTAATCTGGGAAACTAGACAACAATTTAGAAACTCAAAGCTGGCGTTGGCTGTTGTCCAATTTGAAGTACATTCTGAAAGAGCAGAGCTGCTGCCAAATCATAACAGAGTTAGTTGCTCCTTCAGGGCTGTGATGCCAGTGTGAGCAGGAGGCGCCGTGTTTCAGATCATTTGGAGCAGATAAAGAGTTATCAGGATGCACACAGCTCAGGGAAGGAAAAGGTCTCAGCTGGGTATATCCCATTGACACAACAGCAGACTGCCACTCATATCATGCTGTATCTTTAAACACACACATACACACACAAACACACACACACACCACTAGCATTGCATACTTCATGCCAACTCCGGTTGTGTTTCTATGCCGTCTAGCACTGACACAATCTGCCCAGCAGTCATTTCAAGCTAAAAGATAATCTTTTACAGATTGTGTTGCTGATGGTCAAAGAGCAGCTATTAATTGACTGTATCAGTGACTTTTGGCCAGTGCTTAGTGAAGACCTGTAGGAGGTCAGATAACAGTGTGCAGCTTGACCACTGCTAATGAGACTTTGGAGAGCAAAGAGGGAGAGCTACCTGTCAACTCAAAGCGGAAGCCCTCTCCTCCACCCTGCAGCCCTGATTCTGAGAGTTGGGAGGACACACATTTGGGAATAACAAGTGGAGAGAGTAGGAGTAGGAAAAGGGAGTGTGTGTTTGTGTGCCTCCGCGCCAAAGCTGTGGTGTGTATTGCCTTAACAAGCATGTGTGAGAGCGAATGTGCATAAGACTCTTTTGTTTGCCAGTGAAAGGGAGAGTTAGCACAGTGACGCTGTTTCTTGGTGAACTAGGACACTGGAGGTTATTTTTAACACGCCACTTGCACTAGTTTTTCCTTTAAAAAGAGACATCGCCCACTAATTTATCAACTATCATCCTGTCCCATCTACGCACCCATCCCACACTTTTGAGTCAAACCTAATTGAGCTCCAATGATAAACGCCATTCTTTAGGAGTACCAGATTGACACAGTACAGCTTTTGGAGTCAAACAGCTGTTTAAGTGGAGATCAGCAAGTGTGTTCTTGATTCATGAGGATAAATATAATAGTGATGTACAAATGGATGTTAAATCAACATTGCTGCGCATGTTCACACATGTACAAAGGGTCTTTGAGGAACATCAAATGACACAGATGTGAGAAACCACAGTGGAGAACTGGTGAGGAATAAAATTTCCTTTCTTTATGTCTTTCTCTCACTTGACCTCCTCCGTCTCCTTCCTATGGTCGCTCAAGATCTGCTTTACCTCTCCTTGACAGTCATTATTATCACGCAGAAAAATGTCAACAGCCACATGGACTCTGGTGCCCTCAGGGCGCAGAAGGCCATGGAGATAAAATGCACTTTGCTGTCACTGAGAGCTAATCTAAAATACTGTTTTCAGAAATGCTTACGCTCATGTCAAGGTCATAAAGTGAAGAGATGTTTGGGAAATTTGTCCAATTGGAAAAATAATACAAGGAGATCTAATAAAAGAGTCAAAACAAGAATACATGAGCTCTGTATTACAACATCCAGACTCACTTGTGTGCATTAGAGGAGAGTGGATTTGTATCCACATCAATGTAAGAACAGTTCAGAGGATCAAAAGAAAGTCTCTTTCAATTTAGGTTAAATCGACCATGCTACTCAGTAGGCCTAGGGGATATGAACGACACTGTTGTAGAAGTTGGCACACACAAACACATAGCTACTGGATGGGAAACATTAGCATGGGGCCTGTTTTGATTTATCCTCAGAAATGCAGCTACTGTTCCTCCTGTGACGGACACAAACTACCAAGCTTTTCTTCCCTTCACAACAGATCATAACAGAGAAAGCTTTGGAATGAATAACATCAGAATGTATCAGTATTAGCTGTTCCAAACATGGAATCTGAAATTTGAAAAAGTGACTAAATATTGTTCCCCATAGTTCTTAAAACAAAGCTAACTTAAAGTGTGTTTTTCTTCCTTTTCTGTCTCATTACTTTCTCACTGAACTATGGGCCTTTTTCACAGCAGACATTTTGACTTATCATTGCAGGAAAAGTATTATATTGTCCTATTAAAGTGTCCCAGTAATTCATCACAGTGAGCCAGCATACACAATACCAGGACCCTGAAACTGAAGCAGCCAAATATAATTCTGCCATCGTCCATTTTATTTTTTACACTTGTGCTTTTCCTACTGTTTGTATAACTTGCAAGAGAAGAGGCCTGTTACAGACAAAGAGCTTTGACGCACAGTAGAGGAAATGGTAATATACAGGTTCAGTGTGTGTGTATAAAGATATGAACATCATAATATAAACAAAAATATGGATATAAAAACGGAATATGACGCCACCAGTGGCTTTATTATTAGAAACACATTCAGTGTACACACATAAACTCCAGGACAGATCCCAGAGCGTTCAAGAACACAAAGTACTGTGTGTCAGCATGAAATCCTGAGAAATGTGTGACACAACACATCTACAATTTGTTGTAATGGTGCATCCATAAAAACTTGGCATCTTGAGCTTCCATGTTTCACTTTTTATATGCATGCGATGGTTCATGTGAAGTAGACACAAAGCATTTAGATAAACTGGGGGGAAATCATGTTTTTTCAAGCTTTGAGCCACTTAAAAGAACATTTAAGGGGAAAGCCCGAGATTTAAGAGGTTGAAAGAGAAGTAGGAGGAAGAAAGACGGGCTTACATACCATAAATTGCAGTTCTCTTTGTATGTTTGCCCCGTAAAGAACTTGTTGCCATTTCTTTCGCAGGTGCCTGGGAGAAAACAAAGTGGGGGTACTTATTACATAAGCAAAAACACAAATAGGAGACAGAGATGCACTTATATGTAAAGCACTAACACTTAATATGATACAACTCCTTCACTTGTGATCACAATAAAAAAGTGCTATCACCAACTCCCCAGGTGTGTGTGTGTGTGTGTGTGTGTGTGTGTGTGTGTGTGTGTGTGTGTGTGTGTGTGTGTGTGTGTGTGTGTGTGTGTGTGTGTGTGTGTGTGTGTGTGTGTGTGTGCAGCGTGTTTATGTCTTTGTGTGTGTACACACACAGAATATATGTGAGTTCTAAGGTGTTCTGAGCTCCAGTAATCCCGTGTAGGAATGTGGCGTTAGCTTCTTCCCTGCCTTCCCAGGCTTCCCGGGCCCTCGTCATGCTTTAACCAGCTTACGCTCCACTTCACCACCTCTAGTGAGACAGAGGGAAAGGGCCACAGAAGAAGCCCACCATTACGTCCTTCATTAAGCACCAGAAAATCAAACATTTGTTATCTGCAACGGTCCACTCAGCATCGAACCACAAAAGTGAATAAGCAGGGACAGAGAATTAGCATTTCTCTTGGAATGAATTTGGTCAATTTCACTTGAAGTTTGTACCCTGCTCAATTACAGGTTGTGAAAACAATACCGGAGTTGGCCAAAAGATTCACATTGAGGTTTATCTTCATGCTGATTTACAGTGCAAGGTGTTGTCAGTGTGAATCTCATGTGGAATTTACGGCATGAGCCGGCTGAGAATTTACAGTGTGAGCAGGTTTCCTTGTCTCCCTGGTGTGAGGCCCAGAGCTGATTGTGTGATTTATGACTGAGGCCCTATGTTACCCATCATCCCCCTCGCAGCTGTCTCACCCAGTCTGTCACAACTCATTTACCGCAGAGCTAAGGAGTGTGAAAAGTTACTCATTGACATAGAAGGATTCTATATAGAGGACTGGAACTGTTGAACTGAAAGCATGTGGTTTAACATTTTAAAATTTACATTTTATCTGTGAGCAAATATTAGAACGTTAAACACCGACTTAGACGACAGAATGAGAAAAGTCCAGCTTCACAAAGCATTGAATATTAAGTCACAATCTGTGACTGCATGGCAGCAATAAGAGAAACGATCTATTGTAAAAAATCTGTCACCTCTTTCCTTTTGAAGTGCCGTAGCCTTCCTACAGGCTTTTGTGTGTGTGTGTGTGTGTGTGTGTGTGTGTGTGTGTGTGTGTGTGTGTGTGTGTGTGTGTGTGTGTGTGTGTGTGTGTGTGTGTTTGTGCACACTCTTAAACATGCATTACTGTCCCTCCCCATGATCCCCCTACCTTGTCTTCCAGGTAGCACATACCTGTAACGACCCCTCTGTCTCCCGTCCCGTACGCGTTGTCTGTGTCCCCCTCCCTCCGCATAGCCCACATTCTTTCTCTTGACCTCCATCGACCCCTGCTCCCTCCCTCTGTCTGGGTTAATAAGAAGCCTACTGTTCCCTGCTCTGTTTGCAGGTAGGCCTCTGCTGTCGCTGGCACATTTTACACCTCCGCACCGGGAGAATGGTTTTATAACTGTGTGGGGAGTCCAAATGTGGTCAACTCAATAGTAAGGTAGAAGGTAAAATAGGCTAAATCTGAATTTTTCTACACAAACTATCAGGTGAGGATCAGAAAATGGGGAGGGTATTGTAATTTCAATCTTTGCTGAAGGGAGGGTAATCTGACTTTTTTAGGAGAGCAGGGGAGGTTCTTTTATTTTTCTCTCATCCCATATTTATATATTATTTAAGCCTTACCTTCTGATATTTGATATTGAAAAATGGGCCGAACAGACATCAAAAATAAGGTGTTCATGTGTCCAATAATTGTTGCACTGTCCCTTATCTTCAGCATTTTTCCTTCTTGTGATTTAAGAAAGCAGGTATGTAATTGTATTTCGTTTTTTAAGTGTCATGCTGCTCTGCTCTGTGATCCAGCAAAGAGTCTGTCAGTGGGGTTCCGTGCTGCTCTCTGGCTGACTATAACTACCTACGACAGGCCCACACACACCTGAAAAACTCACAGATGCACACACAAACTCATTCACTTGTGCACTGTTACTTACCTATGAAAGGTGGCTCCACGCCAAGACATTGTCCCCAGAAGTCAGGGCAGCAATCAGCAATGGTCCGGTTGCAGAACAGGTCACAGTAGCAGATGGTGTCCAGGTAGGGAACCGTGCACAGGTCGTCTCTGCCGGGGCAGCAGCCTCCTCTCCTCTCGCAGTAGGAGCCATACGGGTCCCTGATGCCTCCAACATGGAGCGGACTGGCAAGCTCCCTCTTGGTCCTTCTAGACAGGATTCTCTCTGCAGTGCTCTCTCCCACCACCAGGAGCAGAGCTGCCACAGTCAACAGGAAGAGCTTCATGATAAATCTGTGAAAGGAAGGATATTTAAAATGTTAGGTAAAGGAAATATGATTCAATACATGCCCTTTTATAATCCATTCTAGCAATGGAAATTTACATACATTTTTTTGTGAACGTTGGCCTGCCTTTCCCCCCACAAGAGACACACTCCAAATGCTTCACCATCCACAGGAAGAGAGGTGAAGAGGTCGCACTGTGAGCAGCATAATTGGGGTATGACTGCTGCCAACACATTATCCACCTCCCGCTGTATTATTCACAAACACACTGACGCAAATGCCCTTAGTAACATACACACACACACACACACACACACACACGCACACACAAAAAGGTTACATTTAATCAGATCTCTCAGCAAACCCACGTGACCCTTGGAGATCCTCTGCTTATTTTTTCCAACTTTCCTTTTAAGCATCCAAAATAAACAGCAGCTAAATATGAAAAGGTACTCAGCAAGAAAAGTGATGGAAAACAAGTATGTGACAAGGTCTTTAAACATGTTGAATGATGTATGATGGGGTTGCTTCAGGTCTCAGG
Organism: Anoplopoma fimbria; assembly: GCF_027596085.1. Taxonomy (NCBI): domain Eukaryota; kingdom Metazoa; phylum Chordata; class Actinopteri; order Perciformes; family Anoplopomatidae; genus Anoplopoma; species Anoplopoma fimbria. Next base: position 4,513,876 of record NC_072458.1, on the reverse strand, counting down.
TGAAAGGTTCTTTAGCTACCATTTTTTTTCATCCTCGGACCTTAATGTGAGTCTCACATTATGGGAGTTCTTTTTTTAATCTTTTATTATTTTCACTAATGCACACTGTTTGCATTGCAGTGACATATACATCGAGGTGGACTACTATCCCCCTGTAATTCAATGTTTTACTTTATCTATTAGGGACCTGCCAGTGCAGTTACTAGTTTATGGGAGGGGATGTTATCCTGCCCGATTAGCATGTTATCTCAGTCCCGGAAATAAAGTAATGTCCTGCTGTCAAAACTAATCTTTCACACTCGAGGAAATTGTCTGAATGAACAGACAAGCCCACATCCAGTATTAATGGTCCTCAGAGACCATAAGGGTTATCTAAAAGCCATGCTGGGGAACAGTAACAGGGCAGGCAGAGGGAAACCATAAACATACACTAAATGTCTGTTTAAATCAGTCACAGAAACTTTATGATCACACTTGTGCTCATCTGGTAATAATGGGCACAATCAAGAAAAAATGACAGTTATCAATGGTTCCAAATAAACCTCCCAGTATTTGTGTCACTTGATCTTGATTTTTTTTTGTTGGAGACTTTGAAGCAAGAAGGTGAAATGGTTCCTCTAATGGTTTTAATTGTCACACTATTTATTTTCTAGTATGGGTGTACATACGTGTAACACCTTCAATGACCAGACTAAGCGTGTGTCTATGAACAAGCATCCACAACTCTCATTCTTGACAAAACATCAAACAAAATCATCTATATGTATGGTTGTTTGTGTGGATGCAATTGCAAGTGTGTGTGTGTGTGTGTGTGTGTGTGTGTGTGTGTGTGTGTGTGTGTGTGTGTGTGTGTGTGTGTGTGTGTGTGTGTGTGTGTGTGTGTGTGTGTGTATGTGTATATATATATTGTCTCATGCTACTGAATGCTACTGAATGTGTGAGGCTGTACTGGGCTGGACAAAAACAAGGGGTTGGCCCGCTGCTTACATAAATAGCATCATTAATTATCCAATCAGATCTCAGCGCACAATGGACACAATAAAGCAGGGTTCCGGAAAAGATCTTTGCTGTCTTTTTTTCTGCATGACTGCGCCTTTAGCTGAAACACACACGCACACACACACGGGCATATGGCAGCATGGGATGGGCAGGTCTCCTCCTTAACACAAGTGTTTTGTTGTGGCAGACTGAGCAGCAGTGCAATAAAACACCCACCAGTCTGCTCAATAAGATGCTTAGGCCTTTAGGTCAAACTGTCAGTGAAAAGAAACAGAAGTGCTGATGGTGATGCTGGCTGCTGACATTACCTAAACCAATAAGTTCCCTCTTTACTCTACAAGTAGCTTCGATGTATAAAAATATTTGATTGTGGTACAGTTCTCAGCTGAAGCGTGACATTTTAGCTGATGGGTCCATATTCTCTTTAGTCGTATGAAACAAGTAAGAAGCTGCCATATGGCCCATCAGTGCTCCAGACAGCTGTAGCCAAGCTACTGATCCCACACTGGAGACACAGGACAGATGAACCCTCAGAAAGGGCATCCCACACAATCAGATGTGCATAAAGTGCATACACACATCAAACAGTAGAAGTAGAAGAACTGCATTTTCACTGTCTTAGCTGGACCTTCATCACAGCTTCATGACCATGTTCACAACTTGATCTCAGTAAACTGTAAGGAATCTCCGATAAATATCAAAAATGCAGATATTTATTTATTTATAGGTCAGTTCACTCAAATTATATAACATAAGAGCAGCACCTCCTTGTAGAAACAGTGTCCAGGTTAGTCTCGACAATGCACAGACCTTAATGTGAACACAGACATTCTACAGAAGATCTTCTCTATAAAAGCTTTAAATAGCATGTTGAACATTTCAAATGTAATGTAATTTTTTCAAATGTGTTCATCTCACCATTGTATAGACAGAAATATAAGAGACAGGTATATCAACATCTATAAAAACTAAAAACGTAAACTATCTGCATGGCTACTAGAGGTACATGAAAAAAAAAAGAAGCAGCAAACCTGTAATGATATACTTTATTCTATGACCCCACTCCTTCACTTTCTTTCACACAGCTGAACTTTGAGATATCATTGCACCACCCAACAGATAATTCAGGCATCTTGGCGTAGTGTATCTGCATAAAAGCCCTTTTTAGTTCCACTTTACTTTGTCACACAGTCCTTGACAATTATCTGTCCAGCTCTATTTTTAAGTCACCCACCAGGTCAAGGGGAACAGAGACCATTTATAATACCGTGCAGGTGTCTACTGAGGCCTAAACCTCAACAGGTGAGTGACGGGATAACTGGTCTTTAAGATAAGATAAGATAATCCTTTATTAGTCCCGCAGCGGGGAAATTTGCAATATATTTATGTGTTAACAGTTGCATTGTGAATTATACAAGAGGAGTCACTACAAACTCACTGAACTCGATAACCTCTTTAAAAAAAAAAAAAAACATCATCACAAATCGCAGTCTCCCACTCATATTCTTAAACCTATTAATAACTTGAATATTGTATCTGACAATCCCACACCCAGAAGGTAAATATATCCTAACAATAAAGACTTGACTTACTTAAGTTCAGTGCCTTTGGCTACATGAAGCACAGAGGAAGTAATCTCACAAGAAAGAATGAAAGTGAAACATATACATATACACATATATATATATATATATATATATATATATATATATATATATATATATATATATATATATATATATATATAACCCATAATTCATAAAGATATTTAAAGTAACATGAGATCAGTATCAACCGTACTGTGACGTATCAACCGTACTGCACCTGCCTGGAGTCTGGTATTAAAGAGGGCAGCTGTTTGAAAAGTGAAGAAAACTTTTGTTACCTTGAGTTGAAAGAGAAAAGATGGTGTGGTAATCCGACAGAAATCTGCAGAAGTTTGCTGGTGTGATACTCAGGAAGTCATCCACAGGTAGAGAGGGAAAAAACGTCTGTCTCTCTCTCTTGGCTCTGTTCCTCACTCTCTCACTGGATCTGTTCTGTCAGACTCTGTCTTCTCTATATACAGGCAGTAAGAAGGGCTAACCACTCCCCCACCGACCCCCCCTTCACTCTCTGCCCTGTGCCCTGCTTCACTGCCTCAAATCTGCTCTCTCTCACTCGCTCTCTCATACACTTTCCCTTTGCTATCCCTCAATGCATTTCCTCTCTTTATCACACTCAAACGTCTTATCTGAAATTGAAAGGGTTTTCATTCGTCTCTATTTACTCTTCCCCGGGTTTCTTCATATATTTTCTTTCTACTTTCCCTTACAGCAGCGGATTTCCCTCCACTATATCTGTGGCTTTTCCTGCAGGGCCAAATCTACTTGTCCCTCTGATGTAGACACAGAGGTTAGTGCTGATTTCCTCCTGTTCACCATCTAGTGGTCACAGGTTGCATGTCTTCACTTCAGGCAGCCAGGAAATTATTCAGTTCAGGAAATTATAAAGAGTTAAGTGCTTTTTTAACTTGATTTACCAAACCAGTAAACTTCAAGGCTTCCATGAATGAAATACTTAACCCTGTCACATAATTACGTCTTCCAAAAATACATTTATATCTGATCCCAATAGACACAATGTACAAAATATCAGCAATTTTCACTTTTAAGTGTGAATAGAATACTGAATAGGTATTTAGGAGACTGACATGGTGGTCCCAAAAGACACAGCTGTGCCATGCCCCCCCCCCAGGGTTGATCAATGCGCTAAAGGCTGAATCAATACCTGAGACACTGTGTAGGAGGGTGAGGACTGTAGGGCTCCCCGTAAGGACTTTCAGGACAAAAGAGATCATTGCCCACACAAAGGTACTTAAATGTCCATTTGTTTTACTTGCACAACATAATTAGCACAAGTAAAATATAAACAGAAAATGGACAGTGACAGCTATAGCCCCATCATGAGTATCTGCCAATACTCTTGTCACCCAAAATTGAATAAATTTAAATCAGACAGTTTTAAACATCCGCTGCAAAAAAGCCTTTAGGGGACTTTTCACCACAGTCTGACGTTTTGTGCCGTTGCTACAAAATATGCTACACCTGCTCAAACTGATACTAATATGTTGACAAATTATTTGGACATCTGAAACTCTGCTGAATCAAGGAAATATCTTACACAAGTTTATTATTGTTCAACAAATTAAAATAAAAAATGCTACCAGAGGCCCCACCACAAAGACTCTTAAACTAGAAATGATTCAGCGACACATACTTCTGCTCGTTATAGAGATATAACCTTCTGTAAAAACTCATTGTTTTATTAAATTGGTGCTTGGTATTTTGCCTAACAGCCTGGTTGGAGCATAAAAAGACATGAACATGTATAATAATCATCAGTTGAAACAGTTCTGGGTAACAGGTACGTTTTTCATACACTATAATTATGGCTTTAACAGCTCTTGCTCAACCTCCTGAAGAAAGGTGCTCTTAACTGTGTTTACCGTGTCTTATTTTCACCAGCCACTGAAGATTGAATTCAATTGCAATAACATGTAAAGAACGCCATTTCGCACAGATACTGGCAGCAAATGAGTCATGTATAGAAGGCTATGATGCTTCATTGACCATAAATGCACAAGAGGTTGATTGTAGCCATCTGTAGGAGAAGGTGTGTGTGTGTGTGTGTGTGTGTGTGTGTGTGTGTGTGTGTGTGTGTGTGTGTGTGTGTGTGTGTGTGTGTGTGTGTGTGTGTGTGTGTGTGTGTGTGTGTGTGTGTGTGTGTGTGAGAGGACTCTCAGATAACCCCCCTGAATCAGAAGAGGAAGTCACGAGACGAGGGAGTGTAAGTGATTCATTTCCAGGTCATCAGTAACTAGGAGGAGAGTGAATCACTTTGGATGGCTGTTTGAAATATGCAAGATCTGTAGGCGTTGTGTTGTAAGACTTATGTCTGGATGTACATTCGATATGTACAGACACCAGCCCGACTCACCCTGTGATGACTCAGGCCTTAATGAGCCCTCCAGATTCTTCAGGGCAGCAGCAGATAAAGGGAACCAGATATCAGATCAGTGGTGCTTCTGTTTGTGAGGTCATTTCCCTGAAAATAGACTGAACTGTGGAGGCTGAGGACACACATGGTAACAGTAGAGCCTATACATACACAATGAACCCTCAGCGGGTGGACACTACAGGGAAAGACAACACACACGCCACCACATGCACACAAAAAGACAGTTGTGTGCACTTTATCAATGGACTTGAAATGTGTAAATAAGGAAACTTTAGAAAGAATAATCTAACATTGAGTTCAGACACATGGCGTGGGCTCAAAAACACACACACACACACACACACACACACACACACACACACACACACACACACACACAGTCATCCTGAGGAACAATCCCTCTCTTTCTCCCGATCATTGCGTCACAATCCTCCCATGATGCTACGCAGCAGGGCTGGGAATCCCAGCTGCACCGTGTCAGGGTGGAGGTCTCCTCTGCTGACCCTGTGGAGGAGTGGACACATATCCACACTTCCAGCCCTCTGGTGCATTCCCTGTTCCAGGAACATGTGGGACGACTGCAGCCGATAGTAAACAATAACGTGTACGGAGTGCAGAGTGCATCAACAATCTTTCTAGATTTTTCTGACGACGCTAGCAGCAGGTGTATGGAAACACACCCACATAGTAGTGTTGATGAGAAGGGCAGACATTTGGGAGACTGTAAGAGTTTTCACTGTACTGTTTGTTCTCTCTTTTCTGCAGCTGGAGTTACGGTACTCAACAGTTTTGTTTTCAAGAACAATCGTTGTACTTTTGTTTCGAGGCTACATACCTCAAACAAAATAACCCTAACACAAACAACTTCATGGGGTGGAATATGAGACACATCTATACCAGTCCCTTTTCTCTCTATAATCCTCTCGTTTAGGTCAGTTTCAGTCTCAAATTCCTGTTCCTGTTGAGTAAAACAGGTCTCAATGCTTTGTGGGGAATCTTCATTTGCTTTTGTTCAGAATATCTCCAAGACAAAAAACCTGTCCCAGAGTCAGTATAGACAACAAAGGGATAGTTAAAGGAAGACCTTCTTTCAACATGTCTACATGGATGTGAAAGTCCTTATGATGCAGAGGTTAGCAGATTTGAAACTGAAGCTGAAAGGATGTTTGGTAGATTCCTGAAAATGACTGAGTTAAAGGGCAAACACGATGATAGTAACAACTAAGTAAGAACACTTGAGCAAGCACACACATATATCTGTATAGCATAAAAAATGACACCGTAAACCCTCTCTTTTCTCTCGTTTTTCCGTCATACACAAAAGGAATGACGGAGGAAGGAAGGAAATTAAATTTTTGCGCGCTACTAATTTGTTTGTTTGTTGAAGAGATTAAGGACCTGGCCCTGACTCTGACATTGTAAAGCAGAATCCGGAGTGCTGTGTGCGGTCATGTTGAGGCAACAAAAGTACTTTAGTTACGGATAGGGGACGATTGGGGTTTTGGCTGAATGTTTATAAAGTCAACATGTCATGTCTTGTGCTTTTGAGCTTTCTCAATATTCAACGAAGACCATGATCTTTTCCCAAAGTTGAATTAAAAGTGCATAATACCAGATTGGGAGCATTTCAGTGGCCTCTCATTTAATTCTCTGCTCAGGTACACATTACTCCATTATGTCTTTACATAGATAGTAGTTGTTTGCTGATTAATTGTTGTATATTGCTCCTTTAAAGTGCAGTGGGTGCATACAAATGTAAATCATGATTTAGTTGAATGTTGTCTGTTGTCACTTAGTTTTTTCCAAATGTTCATTAAAACTGTTGCCTTTATATGTTAATAAGTGTAATCCTAGCAGCATTACTAAAATATATCAGCTGTTACAAATCACTAATAATAATTTATACTAGACACTGTTGAAAAAAACGTTTTCTTTAAAATGGTAAATATTATCTTTATGACATAATTTGACATTCAAACAGAGAAAGCCCTTTTCCACAGTCTCCATCAATGTCAAACGCATTCACCATCATGTGATGAAGAAATGGATTGCTTAGCTTGCGTCACCTCTGCCCCCTCACATGTCTCAAATGATTCCTATTGATTGTGAAACCACTGACTTGCAGATTGATTATTGCTGACTGAGAAGTGACAGATTCTGAGTCATTAAGTTATTGGGAAAACTGAATTGCTGAAAATATCTCACCTTCATTCAAGTCAGCAAAAGTAAGTTTAGTTTGATGATTAATGAATAACCAAGCTCAGCAGATGAAGTTTCAGTGAAAATAAAGTATATACCGGTCAGAGTTATGTTCAGGACTAAAGAATAGAAGTTTCTTATATGCTAACTAACATCACTATTTAGACCGATGTTTAGCATTGTGTCACTTAGCATCCCAGTTTAGGTATCATTCCAAGACCGCATATAACGTATTTATCATTAATTGATGAGGAATAACAATTAAACATTAATTAAAAATAATTGTATCATTCTGCTGTAAAATGAAAGTGTTAGCATTAAACCCAACACCATGCCTATGCTTTCCTTAAAACACTTAAATCCCTTATAGGGAAACACTCACACATAAAGTAAATAATGCTCTTCAAGCACTCTCTTCTTCATCAATCAGATAACAATCACTATAAAATCGCTATAGTGCCAAAGATTACACGTTATGAAGCAAAGTCAGTGCCTTGAGGGCCTCTTTGTTTGATTAAGTGCAGACCTCCAACAATTTCTTGCCACAAGTTACTGTACGTGGCATGCAGAGGCTTGTTTCTTTGATTCTTCTGTACTTTTCAGCTGTGCAAACACATCTCTGGTGTATGAGGTGTTTCCATGGAAGCGCTAAAATACTACTGATTGGCTGTACCAGTTCTTATGTAAAATCAATAAGAATCAATTTTAAGACTCATTTGGCGGGGAGATTCTTTGACGTCCAAAGGGAGGAAATGTAACATTGGACAGAGATGGAAACACTTGTATGAGGATCTAGCCAGATTTGAGATGTGTGTATCCTCTATGAGGAGAGGAAAGGCACCTCATGGATCCTCCCTCCAATACACACCCTCTCCCTGGCCTATGATGTCATCCCTTCGCTTTAAACAAAAAGACAAGAGGAGGCATCAGGTGGTGCATCTTCACCCCCCCTCTATCCATCCATCTATCCCTCCTTCTCCACAGGGACTGACCCAGCTGTGGTGGTCTTAACACCCTCGATCAATACCTGTCAGCCCTGCACTCTCTCACTCATCCATCCATCCATCCATTCACTGAAGGTACTCATCTCCTTATTGAGCATAATACATCCAACAGGCCTGTTCTATGGACCACTTTAAAGGCACAGTCTAGCGATTAAAACTGAAACATATTGTGGCGAAATAAATTCAATAGCATCACACTCGGGGGCAGTAAAGAAATCTTTAATTTCCCGGGTCATATTCAACCTTGGCGAACAGTGACTCGCAAATTTGCGTTGTTGATCAAAAGCAAACAGTATTGACATTGTTGACCATCGAGGTTTAAAGATCAACATTGAGAAAGGTAATGTAGCTTTTTACCAATGTCTATCGGATCCGTTCCAAAGAGGAGGAATTTGCATAGCAATTTTTCATAAACTGTCTGAATGTATTGTTATTGCCAAGCAAACAAGCTTGCTAACTGTTAATTAGGGCTGGGAGATAATTCAAAATGCTAATTTATCATCTTTTAATTGGATCATATCGTGATGGAATCATATATCTCTATATCATGATCTGCGTTTCCTCCATCATACCATGAAGTAAAAAAAAAAAAAAAAAACAGAAAATCCTATTCAAACAATACCATTCATGCTGACAAATGTATTTTTGCATCTCATGCTAGTGTCTTAAAAGTGCTGAGTCACTTAATCCTTTATTTCAGAAAATACTGCCCCATTAATAGATAGCCTAGGCAGTATGACTCATTGCAGTGTGACTCGTATACAGCTGGATTTCTTTGAGAGTATCTCTTACAGTGTGGAGGCAGGTTTGGCCTGGAGGAAGAGTTTTGTTTTATTTGGAGCAGATTGGGGATCAGATGTCCAGCGGTGAGGCTCAGGAGGCGTAAGCATCAGCAGCGCTCCACACCTCTTCTGTGTTTATCATCTGTTTATCCTGTCTAACTTGCACAACTGATACACAATAGATCTACTGATCTCCACAGAGATTTGGCACTAAATAAACATCATATGGTTTTGAAACAATTTGAATGTTTATGCTGGTAAAATAAAGATTTTTTTTAAACTGCTTGCCCAGTGTTATTTTAGACCAATATAACACATTCTCTTGTAATTTCATCTCTTATTTCTCCCACTCCTCTGTTAGTCCAGCAAGTTGTTTAAAATGTACTTTCTGGGCTCAGTGGTGTGTGCTCAGTCACAATGGGACTTAATGGCTACAGGAAGTGTTTGAGTGCATTAAATAAGCATACAAACACATGCATGACCATGGGTCCATGTGTGGGGTCCAGGGGAGGAGGCAGCAGACAAGGACTGTACGAGCACAGCGCTTGTTGTTTACCAGTCAGTGTCACAGCAGCAAGATTGTTTCCCTCAGAGGCGACAACAGGCTGGCTTGACTTGAGATTACATTCCTGGACGCCTACGGAAAAACCAGCATCATGTTCCATGTCAGGCAGCCGTACACCAACCGTTACCGCGGAGACCAGAGCAGAAATGGGCTAAACAGAAGTGTTGAGAAGTGTTTGGGTTGTCAAGAGAGTGAGAGTCATCCACTCGGAGCCCAAGAGATATAAATGGAAAGGGTCGTTAATGTGAAATGCACTTAATGTAAAATGCAGTTGAGTCACATGTTTTTAAATGGAAAGCATTAACAGTCTCATGTTAACAAAACTAGAGCACTTTATCATGAATTCAACTTCACCTTACTCATGCTTAGTGGGTGTTTGGACTCAAGATAACAACATCAACTAGTGCAAATAAAATCATTCCCTCAGTTATTTGTTCTTTTATTGGAAAAAAAGGTGCAGTCCCATATAACCATTTTTTGTTACTTATTGTAACACACAGTTTTTGTTTTGTTTTTTTCCAAAAGAACAAATACCAACAGCATATCTCAATAGAGCAGAAACCAAGGTGCTCATGAACAAAAACATATAATCTTGTTATGACTGGACAGTGGAAGAAAATACAGTGTTTTCAGAGCTAATTTTAATTTGACCATGTGAATTTTCCAGCAAAAAATAAATAGTCTATTAAAGATAGGTTGTTGTTGAATGTGATTTTTCTTTTGCTTCTTAACAAAACACAAATGGTATTGAACTCTGAGATATTCAGGTGACAGCAAATTAATATTATTGAACCTCTGTAGATGACGACAAAACCATGTAGATTGACAGAAAGCAATGGTAAGAGAAAAATATATTTCTTGTTTTTGTTTTTGCAGTATTTGTCGTAGCACATCCTTGAGAAACCATGTTTATGAAAAATAAACAGCTTTTAGTCCAGACCCATGCATCTGCCACTACAAGTCATGGTCCTGATCTTTGACCCTTAAAGAGCTGAAACCTCTTTGTCTGTAAAACCACAACACTAATCCTGTAAGACCCTCCACACTGACCCCTTAGAGACCACCACTATCTGATGACAGCACCTGTTATCCATCAATACATTTAAGGTAAAGTTGCTGGCAGCAGCATTGGGTTCTAGAGGCACAGTATGGTGAGGAGACACAGACCAGACAGTCTCACAGATGCTATCAAACACAGACACATCAGTGAAGGTCTTATCTACCTTTTTCTACCTGTGGCCCCTTCCCATTCCACTTTCATCTCCATCACACTTGTCTACTCCGTCTCTTTCAAAGTCCTCCTCTTCGGCGTGTCCCTGCACGACTCGTCTAGGATTCCAGAATATCTCACAGCCAAAATAGAGAGTGTACTCAGAGGAAGACATAACAAGGTAGCGCTGATTTCTGATGTTCCCATTTCCCGTGTCAGCTGCATGCATATGTTCATGCACAAACCATAGCAGTGGTTCTCAACATTGGGTTTGGTACCCTCTACAAGGTCCTAAAATAAATCGGAGGGGTCACTAGATAACTACAGGGTAAGGACTGTAAAAACACTTTTTTTAACCTAAAAAAGGTAGGGATGCCTACCGACACTCGGTATTAAACGGCACGGGATTATGAAAGACCGAAGTATTGATTAGCTCTGGCGTTACTGGTGCTTGTTATTGATACTTTTTAATGTTTTGTTGTATTTTAGTATCATTGCAGCGAGCATTTCAACTGCTTTCTCTGTCGGGCTGAGCTCCTCCAACTACACAAACACATAGACACAGGCACATACACACAATGCGTAAGAGGGCAAAGAGGCGGCAGTAGTGAAGTGAGGTTGAAGGCAAAGGGAAGAATACTCAAGTTGATGGCAACTACGATCATTATTGATACTGCATTGAAATGTTCTTGAGTCAAAAAAGCCAACAAGTTATCAATAAATCTGGTCAACAAGCATGGACATGTAAAAGAAAGTCAAACCTTTCTCATTCTGCCTTTTTGTTCACCATAGCCATGTTTACACAAGCAAGCATGCACGATCAGCAAAAAGCTTTTTTTTATTATTACAAACAAGCTTAAACAGAAGATGTCTGTCTTTAGTCTGTTCTTCTTTGTCTGTTCTTGTAAACATCTCTGCTCGCTGAGACAAAGCAGACAGGAGGAAAGGAGGAATGATAATATCTAATGTCTGTGTTCTTCACTATTGATTATTATAATTTATAAACCTCACTCAGGAATGTTATTCATTTTATTGACTTGTTAGATTTGTTTCCAGTGAGATATTAATGACTATATAGTGACTTTGCTGTTGTAAAACATTACTGTCGCTGCTCTAGAAACAATATTTAGTTATATATAAATTCAAATTTACTTTTAATCCTGTTCTGAATTTGTTTTTGAAAACATATACATACATATATATACACACATATTTTTTTAAAGCAAACATTTAGTCATTAAAAATAACCGAGTATTGATAAAAGTCCTTGCCGTAATAAAATGCTAAAGATACCTTTCTCTACCTGAAGGCCAACGTAGTTCTGCAACATGCTTGGAAAGAGATGAACGGATGGTCATGTTGTTGCTATCTGCATCCTCACCACGTCGATGACGCTAAAACTTACACACTGTCCCTTTAATTCCTCTCGACTCATGTGCACATGAAGTATGGAGGTTGCTATATTTCTAAAGGTCACAAGCCAAAGGAGGCGAGCGGTTGTATTAATGCTCAAATTATTTGGAAAGTGGATTTTCATCAAATGAATTGTAATCCCTAAATAATTGAATAACTTTATTATTAAGCACTATTGTTAAGAGTATAAGTGCTTCAGCAAATCAACCTGTGCATCCCTAGTGGCCTCCAAACAAGGAGTAAAGGTAAAGATTAGCTTTTAGCTATATCTACTGCAATATGTATTTATATCGCACATTGTCGCTATAAAATAAACAATAAAGTTAAATAAAACAATAAAACAATGACGGATACACAACAATTAAAAATATAAAATATAAATCATAATATTTTGATTCTAAGGGTTATCATCCCAAAGTGAATTACAAACACACAAAAAATGCCTCAAGTTGAAATAACTGACAGCACACACTCTAAAGCATCACAATATGCCATACAAACACATGGGCAGAGCGCGCAGTGACAGAATAACCAAGCTTCCTTTGGGACCCACAGCCTGCACTGAATGACCCTGAAGAGAATAGATGGAGCTCAGTTGCAAAGTTCACTCTCACCATGACATCATGAGAAAAGAAGTTTCAGATGCAGATACATTCATTATCTAAATACTCCAGCAGGACTTTTCCACTGCTCTCCTAGTCTGGGCACTACTGGCACACCCTTGGTTCTTCTCTCTTATTAACAGTTTTATAGTGTATATTGTTGTCCAGTCTACTTTTAAGCAGGGATGGAAAAAGTACAAGAATGTTGTACTCAAGTCACAAGTACTGTTTCTTTAAAGTTGGCTCGGTGATTGATTGGTGCGTAACAGTATACACAGTGCGATAATATAAGACATACGTAATTAAAAAATAGAAATATGAAAATGTACAATAAAATATGGTAAACAAATAAAACAAGCTTATTAATAAAGTGTCAAGTGTATATTAATAAAGAAAAGATGTGCAGGGGTGTGTAACTGTAAGAAATTGTCGGGGGGATGGTCAGTGGGGGTGCCGGGCTTTTTCCCCTTTACTATTTTAAAAGGGAAAATTAAAGAACACCTTTAGCTTACAAAATAAATGCATTAAATGTCAATAGTGGACCAACATCAGCAACACGGGCTGATGTTTAAACCAATAGTATGTTCCTTTTATATAGACAGCCCATGCAGCCTGTGCATAAAACTAAATTAAATTAAAAATATACAACCGCTTTTCTTTGTATTGCCTCAGTAGAACTAACTGAAGAATTAAACAAAACCCAAACGGATGAGCAAAAATAACCAGTAACAAATTAAAAGTCTATGGACACTGCGGATGCAACAAGCAATAAGCAAGGCCTACATAGCCTAATGCTTTTTATAGAATTCACTGTAAAATAGACCATTTTCTAATGGGAGCACACCAGGCACATCGCCAAATCATGTCACCAGGTAAAGGGGAGAAGAGTCCGGCTGAGGCCTGTTCCTTATCACACGGCAGCCATCTCACACTAACCCATCACCTGAACCCTAACCCCACTACAGCCGAAAGGGGCGTGGCTCAGCCTTCATGTGGATCTCAATACACCTTTAAAGTTGTGATGCTGTCACTGTCAAAGAATATATGTCCACCAACAGACAAACAGATAAACACCTGGCAAAGTACTCAAAATTGCTTCTGGGGTTGATCCCGCTACAGTTGGTGTCTCCAGGGCCACATTTGACATGATGACTCTCACACACACAAAACACACAAACACACACATACACATGTAAGTACGCTCTGTCGCAGCAGGTAAACGTCACCAAAGCAATAATACAGAGAAGCATTAAACCTCCACAGCAGTTGCAGCCAAAAACACACATATTAAAACTGCACAGTTATCACACACCACATAGAGTGCACACACACACACACACACACACACACACACACACAAACACACACACAACGCTCCGTTTCTCGGCAACGTGGTTGTCTCAATCTGCTCTAGGTTCAACTTCATTGTGAATGTAGAATCAGTCCTCTGTTGACGCTCTGCAGTCACATCGATGACTGTTGTCAAAAACAGCATTAAGTCCTTTTTATATTATTATTATTAAGCCTTTATTAGTCCCACAATGGGGAAATTATTTCTCTGCATTTAACCCATCCCGGAGGAGCAGTGGGCTGCAATGAAGCGCCCGGGGAGCAACTTGGGGTTAGGTGTCTTGCTCAAGGACACCTCGGCATGTTGCCGGTAGAGGGGTGTGAACCACCAACCTTGTGGTTACGGGACAAGCGCTCTACCTCATGTGCCACAGCCGCCCAGAAAAGCAACCACCCCAGATGGGACTCGAACCCACAATCCCTGGCTTAGGAGGCCAGTGCCTTATCCATTAGGCCACTGGGGCGCGATAACTCAGCCGAATGGCAAAGCCTGTAGTGGGCTGCCAAAAATAGGTTCAACTCATTGGTGTTCCTCTCCACGGAAGTCTTTAGTAAAAGGCGAAAGACTTGTGCGTTATGAAGAGAAACCAAAGTAAGTACACACACCTAAATTGAGGTTTAAGTTCCTCAGTGAGAAAATCCAACGTGAGCATTTTAGCATTTAGCAAATAGCCAGACACCTGCTGATGACTGACTGCAATCAACACAATTGACTTGTAACCCTTCCATAGTGAAAGCAGGGCTACTTAATGAAGTCGCACATGGGACACGTTTGCCTTCAGGGCTTTCTCTTGAGGTGCGCCAGCTATAAACCCTTTTCGGCAAGTGTAGACCAGATTGTTCTGCGCATTCGGAAGGCCTAAGCACAAATAAAAAAATATATTTTTATGAAAATACGATTTTGTTACAGTAACGAGAGTGAATGTAATTTTGTCGCATCAACCCTGTGTTTAAGTCAAATTTTCACAGTTTTCTTTCTGTAAAGTGTTATTTTCGTTTTGCATTAGTTGATACGTATTTTATCTATAAAGGGGATAACAGAACAGAGGGAGACAATTGTTAAGTTAAGAATTACTTGTGTGGCAAATGTGGCTGAAACTTAATTTTATGAGTTTCCTTTTTGACATGAGAAGAGCAGATAACAACCACTACAGGTTGACCCCATGAACTGGATGATAATAGGGGAGATGATGACATGGCTTGATATGGTCCTCCTGAAGACTTTTCTGGATGGGGATGTTGTGAACTGGTGACATTTGGAAATAAGAAGCACATGCACTGACAGTCCATGTCAGATAATGTCATCAGGCCTGGAAACATGATTAATCAGCACTAACCAACCAGGAGTCACACCGATGTGGCTGAGAGCTCTGCTGCAACAGGCCCTCTCAACCTGAGAGCTGTTCATACAAATACTGTTATCACTCACAGCATCTTCACTTTCTCTTTTCTATCTTTTTCTTTCTTTTTTCCATTATCTCATTCTTAAAACAAAACCCAAAACACTTTCATCCTGCAGAGGAACAGGTGAACATGGACAATGTCATTTGTCAACATAATTTCTTGTGCTGTTCTGAGTGCAGTGTTGGAGAGATAGGATAAGAGGTTTCAGTCAAGTGACTACACAAGCAATTTTGCTGACGATAAAAAGCCCTTGGGAGGGAATTTGGAGTAAACATTTAACAGCATAAGCAGATTTGCTCATGTGTTAATGTCCTTTTTCTTTGTGTTTATTCCTCTATTATCCCCTCAATGTGTGACACAATTGCCAGTTTGTTTTGTATGAGTTTATTATATTATGACCACACAGTTTGATAATGCAAACAGCTTGACAACCGTGTGCCTCTCAGCATGTAAAAAAATTTAACAATTAATAATTGAGTTTTAATGATAATTAATTGCAAATCCAATAATTGATTCAAAGTTTTATAAAACTAGAAAACCCCATCCTGGTGCCGTAGGCAGGATCTTAGAAATACTGAGGTCATAATTTCCTCCTAACACAACCCGAACCCACTCAGAAAAACTTTAACCAGACTCCAAGAAGAAGGTGTAAACATGTTTAGTTTTAAACCCAGAAATACAAAACTACTAGTGACAATTCTGACTCAATTATTTGTTTCTTTTCTTGTGGTGCAAAGGGTAGCTATAAGTTAAAATATACTGAGTCTAAAAATACTGAAAAGAGCTTGTAATCACACCCAAAAGGTCCCTAAAATCCCTAAATTACTTGATAACATAACCTCAGTGTCCTGCATAACCTTATTCCTCAACACGTGCCATGGAGATTATTTGGACAGACCCTAGTAAAGGCTATTCTGACTTGAGGCAGAGATTCTCCTAGCATACAATTGCCATCATTCAACAAAGTTTTACATAGCACAAAAAGTTGAACAAAAGTTCAATATCTGCTATTCAATCTGTATAACTGTCATGGAAACTTACCATAACAGACAGCAAACATTCCTCAGCTGTTACGTCTTCTCACCTACCTCGCCTTCCTGCCTGCCATCAGTTTTGATCCTCGAAGATCTAATGAGCATGAATCAAGTGCAATTACCACATAGCCATCTGCAGACAATGAAGAATAACACTTTTGCTTTAATGACTTGACTCAATTATGTCGGGTTATAGCCTGATTGTACGGTATCAAAACATCAATTTCGCACAATTTTCTCTCCCCTTCAACCCCCTCTTGGGGCTGTAACAGCTGGATTTGGACCCATCTTTGGCCAATCATACATCCTCTGCATTAGGCCTGTCCCCGTCTAGACAGACTACATTATCCTAGGCCGTCCTTTTTTGTTATGAGAGTATAGCATTTAAAAACAATTCAGCTTATTTCTCCAATTATCATCAGTATTTTGAAGATTGTCTGATATGGCTAATGGGTTTCATACAATTGTCTATCATCATTATACATTTCATGAGTCTAGTCAGGCAGAAAAGGGACAGTACTACATTTTAACATCTACAACCTGCAACATTAACCATTCAAGACCAAAGGCAATGACATTTAAGGGACAACACAACATTGCTACATTATTATGACTTCAGGGGGCCCACACCGGATATTCTTGGCTCTCCTCATAGGGAGTATCAGGGTCTTGGCGTCCTATACTGGAATGTGGATCAAAATGATCCAACATCCTCCATCATCCTGGAATGTTTGGAATGAAATGAGTATTTGAGCCAGGATGAATAAAAATATGTGTAGGGATCTGTTGGGAGTTACAAGGAGTAGTTGGAGGCTGTGGGGGGGGTAAACACATGTATGTTGCAGCCTGTCATCCTTAACTGGTGAGAGGCTGCAGAAGACGCAGTGCCCTTTGGATGTGATGGGAAAAAAAGCAATAAAACTACGACTGCCCTTTTTGCTCATGAAGCGCAGGTGTTCTTGTGAGATTAAACAACATTTACAAGGATACATGTGGTTATCCAAGGCAAATGTCAAGCCATAGGTTGGTAAAAACACCTGGAGATAAATCTGTGCTTCACTTTAGGCAGCTAATACAAAAAAGTACACATAAGCCAATACTGACTGTTGTAAGAAACATGAGAGGCAAGGCTGACAGAGTGGATAAAGATAAAGAAAAAGGCTTAATAATAAGATGAATTAGCACATTGATAAATAAAGCACTAACATTCTATTTTTACAAAATAATCCCAAATCAAGGTTCACTTGCAAACGCTTGATCTTGTGAACTGTTCAAACATGTCATCCATGGTGTTGCTTTCGACTGTGTCACATGGTCATCATCCAGAACAAGGAGGCCAGTTGACCTTGAGTTGAGAATGTTTTGTCAACAGATGTTTTCAATGTTAAGCACAAGGCATTTTTATGAATTAAACATGATTCCCTTATAGCTGAGAAGCTTATTGTCTCATAGCCACATTGACAGGACATCTAACTGACATTATGAAACAATCCCTGCTATAAGAGAAGAGGAAAGAGTGAGAAAATCAGAAACACTGCAGCTTTTGAAGCAGTGTGTTTCTAGAGCAGGACAAGGATGCCCTCTAGTGGCTGTGGAGACATGTGTGGTCTGTCCTGCAGGTGGACGTTTATTCAACCCGGGAGATGGAGCTAAATGAGAACAAAAGACCATATAAATAACCCAAAAATTAAATGGAGGTGAAATGAAACGACGGTGTTAACGCTACTTTAGCTTTTTGACCGTTGTCTAGGCAACAAGTACACGAATATTCTGAGATGGGGTGAAAAGCGAAGGGCAACCACTCCGCCAACATTCCGTGTAACCGGCACAAACCGCCCGGACAAGACGCTGATTGGCTGTTGGCGATCACACCTGCTGCTGATTGGCTGCTTAACGACTACAACTCTCCACTTATTTGCGAACACGAGTGAGCCTTCACTGTTTTATGTAGTTAGTTAGTCTAACGACAGCTGAGAGAAAAGAGGTAAAACATGGCAGGAGAAAAGTGGGCTTTTGAGCAAAACTTTTCTTTTAATCTCCTTCGATCCAAGAAGCTGTCCTTCCTACAGGACAGAGACATTTTAAACCTGTTGATGAAATGGTGACGTATGAAGATTATCTAATTTACGTTACGTCATCTGTAGCTCCTGGCTGTGTGATGATGTGATGGTGTGTGTGTGTGTGTGTGTGTGTGTGTGTGTGTGTGTGTGTGTGTGTGTGTGTGTGTGTGTGTGTGTGTGTGTGTGTGTGTGTGTGTGTGTGTGTGTGTGTGTGTGTGTGTGTGTGGTGCTTTCAGGTCCATGCTGGGGAGGATTTCAGCTCAGTCCTACAGCTTTGACCAGTACTTTCACCCTTACAACAGTGAAACGTTTGCACTGGTAAGACCCTTCATGTGGTGACCACTCAGTTTGAGATTACAGTATAATCACTGACTGACATAAGGAAACTGAAAGGGCTGCTGATCTGCTCAGTCCTATTGTGATTGATGTGTTTAACCAGGTTTTTTGTTTTTTTTTACATGAGGTATTTGATGCTGGGAAAATGACTGGTTGTCTGTCCCAATAAAGTGTCTTCATGTGTGCAATCATTGTTGAATGCTTTTGATGTCACTCCGTATTATTCAGTGTTTCTTCAGAGATCCCAATGTGCTATCCAGTCTGAAAAAGATGGAGGCCGGAGCATGGGTGCCTCTTGGTATGTCGTGACCTCCAGAAAGCCTTTCATTACTGATAGTAGGAAGTTGATCTCATCTGCTGGACAATATGTGCCGTCAAATCTCTGTGGATTGTTTTTTAACTTGTGTGTGTATATTTGTTGTGTAGACAAGCCAGTGGTGTCTGTTGACGTGGAGCCGGTGCAGTGCACTAAAGTCTCCATGGAGCTGTTTGACCCGATCTACTCTTGTGGGATCGTGAGGCCCTCTGGACATCTAGTTAAATGCTTTCATGATGTCTACCCCGACTATGATGAACTCAGACAGGTCCCTCTCTCTTTTCTCATCCACTCGTCTGTCTGTCTCTACGTTATTTGACATGAAGTCAGTCCAAGTCTTCCTCTGTTCTTCTAGATGTTGCAGGAGGAGGACTCTGTGCACCACTATGTGGTTGGGAAAGAGGAGCGAGGAGAGTTTCTGTTTCGCCTCTTCAAGCACCTGTGTTTAGGGGGAGAGCTCTGTCAGTACGAAGACTCCATCGATCCTTACATCAGCACCACAAAGCAGATCTACAAAGACCTGATCAGGTGGACCGGATCTTGCCAGGCATTTGCCGCCAATCTGTCCAGCAATATAAACACTGTAACAATTATTGATCAGGTCATTAGATACGTCACAATCAAATAATAACATTGTAATTCTACTCTTTACTAAGCAGTGTTCAGAAGGATCCAGAGACTAAGGAGATCAGTGTTGTCTCCACAGTCCTCAAAGTCTGTGCCTACGTAAGTGAAGGGTTGAATGCCTGTTTGTTCCACCTGCACATTCATACAAATGCAAAAATGTAATTAGATTAAATTGGACTGCACATTTCACAGCTGTCCTTTACACACAAGAGGCTTACCTGAGGTGTTTTTATTATTTACACACATATAATGTATTATTAATCCTCTGTAGGATGAGTCTGGGCGATGTTTTCCCGAAAGACGAGAGGAGGAGCAGGCGTTTGCCTATTTGATCGTCGACCCCTTCAAACGACACATGACTTTGTTCTACCACAGTTACGGTGTAGGAAACTTCACATTGTGACAGAGAAGAACTGGACCATGTTTCCTTGTGGACCTGTGCATGTAGAAACAGGTGAGCTCAGACTTGGAGCTGTATCCAGAAACTAGTTGAACACAATGAATTCCCAGTTTGAGTTACAAAAGAGAAGGAGAGAAGAATTATTTTGTTCTATTTAAGTAAGTCAATAAACAATTTATAAACAGCCTTTAAGTGACTACATGCCTGCCTTTACATGATGTTGAGCCTTTTGTTGGTTCTCCCATTGTATACTAATTATAATTTGAATAGCTAACATCCTGCTGTAACTGAATGTTAGAAAACTCAACATGGCAATAAAACAGTTGAACATGAGATAAGGTCTTGATTGTGGTTTCACTTTTGAATTATGATTTAGAACGTTTTTAATTACAACACAATTTTGATGAATGTGTTACCCCCTTGCATATTAACTCTCTTCCATGCTCTCTTCATTATTTTCTGAACATTATTTTCAACCCCCTACAAAAGAAGTCTATCACTTTAAATGTCATTTCACGGCATAGGCCCTTTTCACAGCAGCCATTTTGACAGGTCATAGCAGGGTAAACACAGTGGGCCACAAAAATGGCCTTTTGATTCATTAGAATAGTTCAGAAAAAAAGAGACCAAAGTCAATGTACAGTCCAAAGAACTTTATTGAAACAAATAAATTAATAAGTTAGTCAAGTGAGCTAATTTTATCCTCAGCAGATACACATTTGTGTATCTCTTTAAAAGATCAAATAGACGTGTGCATTTGATTAGAAAATAACATAAGCGCCATATTTCATCAACCAGTGGCTATATCGATTGGAATCGGAAGACTTTGTTGGCTTTAGCATTTTTTCTTATTGCTTTGAAGAGTTTCATTTTAACAACAGTTCCAATACCTAAGAGCAGTTAAAGGGCAACGAGCTGGAATGTCAAATGGCAGCAAGTCAGTGAACGATGTATGGTCGGGCGTCGTGAAGAAGAACAGAGTGAAAAAGAGAACGTGCAGATTGAGTCATGCATAGCATTCAGTCAGTTAGACAATCAAGTTACTGTTTCTCATACTTGGGTTTCTAGACTAGCGCCCCCTAGTGGCCTCAGAGGTAGTTGTGTGGAAGCCACACTTCTCTATGTGACATGCTTATGAATGGAGGCATGCCTGCAGAGTTTCCTGTGGATACGAATGTCCATGCCTCCAGATCCGACTGGTGTTAGAATACAGTAAGGGTGTCGATGCGAGGAGGTCCGGGAAGAGTTACAATGATTTGCTGAGTGCACGGTAAAAGTCTCAGGAAATATCAAAAGTTGCAGCAGTCATAAAAGACTAATACCCTAAAATTACATATGCAGAACAATATTGATGGTGTTTCTTTAGTAAGATCAATGTTTTTAAAAAGAAAAAAATAACAGCATATCTATTCTTATGTGATACTCCTATGAAAAACATCTTCAAAGCAGCATTAATATTTAAGTTTGAGACCGAAAGTCGCACCATATCAGATACAGAACAAGGACATAGAAGGCACAGGTCATTTCCTTTCATGTCTGTACTCGAGACTTCACAGGAGACTTACTTTAATTCTTTTTTTTTCTAATACTGGGCCAACCACTAACAACAACATGCAATACAGTGGTCTCACATTTTCATGAAGCTCAACATTCCAGGTGACAATGAAGTGACAGAGCTGTTCAGTCTAATAATGCCTCTAATAAGTCTGCTATAGTTTAGGCCAAAGAATGAAGCTTCTCTGTGAAATGCAAAGAATGATGCCCCGTTTAATTCCTGAGGGCATAAATAGATCTAAATAGAGCGACCAATGAAGTACATTCACTGTTTGAAGTTGATAAATGGAGCACCTGAGTCAACTGGTTTGACTGGAACAAATAAATGAATCACTTGCAGGGACGGAAGAACTTTCCTTACTGGCCAAAATACAATATTGTGAATGTTTTCATAGTGGAAGCTGGCAGCAATTATCTGATGACGTTAAAAAAATATACACATGAGCTCTGCGAGTGGTGAGCGTGAACCTGATCAGCTGTGTGTAGTTACCGTTGTGTCATCCATGATTCGACTTGACAAAATTGCTACTTGATTTAAAGATCATATCTAACTGAATAACATATATTAAATCCTACATTCACTTGAGGAACCAAAATCAATAAAAAAACAGCATTCTGCCATTTAGGTTACACAGAATCGAGTGCTTTAACATAATAACAGTAATCAATTTAAAAACACAGAGATAAAAAGACAAAAAAAAAGGTGTTATATTTATCAAGTGCCAAAGTATTTAAGTAAAGGAAGCGCTTTTATTGTGAATGCGTGTATGTGTGTGTGCATTTGTGCACTCTCCAGTTTTGTCCATTGAGGCTGGAACCATTTCCTAAGACACGTGCATAAATGAGGATAACGGCCTGGAATTCATGCGATAGATCTGGAAACCTAACGGGTTGTTTAAAACTGGCCAAAAAGTTTCTACATCATCTCCACAGCTGCTGCAAGATCACATGCCATCTGGTGACTGTAAGAGGGAGAACTGTCTTGTAAGAGAGGTGGACCAGCTGACATGGTAAACCTGACCCGAGGCTGGATGTGAGTGATGAGGAGCAGTGCAGAAAAATGTGACATGAATGCCTAAATTGGGGATCTGTGAGGTTTAATCTACAGTAACATGCATGTTCTGGGGGTGGGCTGCAAGACAGAGAGGTTTAAAGGGGGCGTAAAAACACAAAGGGAGGTTACTTAAATACTCAAGGAGATACAGTCACCTTTAAAACCTGTGAAAGGCTCAATCTAATCCTAAATAAGTAGGGGCATTCCTTACTTAAATGCCAGCCAGACAGGGAATAACGTCTTGGGGATATTTTTGCAAGTGGGCTTGATGGAGACAGAACTTCTGAGGGAGGGAATGGAGATGGAAACAAACAACAATGTACACTCCACATCAGTCACTCCAATGCATTCTTCCAGCTCAGTTTTCACAGGACAAGTTTGGGTAATAAAAGCATGATTTACACATTTAAAACTCCCTTGTTTTGAGTGTGAAGGTGTAGCGTGGAGGTTTGGTGCTTTGGCGAGGCAGTCAGTCCAGTGTGGCCGTTCAGGTCCGAGGGAGCTGATTATTTCTGTGTCCAGGCTCCTTCAGTGCTTAATCGTTTGTCTTGTGGAGTGAACTTTGCAGGAGGGACCCTTTACATTCATCACATCCATCCTAAGGTACTGAACAAATGACTGGCATGGCACTTGCAGCACTGTTTATGACAACTGAGTGAGCAGACTCTCAGTCATTTGATTTAAGCAGCCAAGAAAAAACTAAATGATGAAGTGAAAAAAAAAAAGACGAGATTTCTGCAAAGATTTACAAAACTTCAAAGTCTAAAGTCTGATTATCTACAGTTGACGCTTTAAAGGATGCTTACACATATAGCATGAGCTGAGTGGGTGAAAGTGGTTCAGTAGTCAAGTCATGTGCCCCCTCTTCATCTTCATCCTCACCTAGTGGGTTGAGAGGTGTGTGCGGTGAGCAGCTTTGGCTGAGGCTCCTTGTCAGGTGGAGCCACCTGGTGGCCTCTGCTTGTAACAGCTCTGGAAACACATTCACTTTGGGGACAAAAGAGTTGAGGGTGCAGATTTGAAATGGAAGGGTAATAATCATCCCAGACAAGATATGAAATGATTGATGACATTTAAGGTCCGGCTGCTCCAAGTGAGGACTCAGCCACAGGAAGACGTACTGTAAAGGGTTTCGTGTCTGTTTTTGTCGAACAGCCCGGAGACTGCTCGGCTCACTGTCATTCCAAGTTGCCGCTCTCAGATGTGTTGAGAGTGTTAGCGGAGGGGAAGAGGTCTCTGTGGTCCGTGGGGCTGTGGTAGTCAGATGTCAGGTCGGGGTCCAGGAGGGAGGACAGGGTGAAGTGGGACGAGCCTTTCTTTAGGCACTGGGAGTAGAAGCTGAGCAGGAGGTCCAACTTGTTCTCTATAGACTGTACCTGAACAGACACACACATAAACGTGTCAAGCTTCTTTGGTACTTTATTTCATCAGTCTTTCTAATGAGATGAAGCATGTGGAGTTTTCTCTCCGTATCCATAAATGTCCCCTGGGGGCCCAAACACTTCTTATACTGTTGTTAATGCCCTTTACATTTGTTTACATCTATTAAAACTAACTGTATTTATATTAACTCCAGTGTTTTTTCTATAACTGGACTACATTTTTGTTTGTTCCTTGTCTTGTTTTTTGTTCTTGACCTGTTCTTGTATCTTGTTTGCACCTTTTGTCCATTATTTCCATTGTTTCACACCAGGAACCAGGGAAATACAATTGTGTTCCTCTGTGTACTGTAATGCACTGTATATAGATGAATAACAATATAGTATCTCTTATCTCTGATCTTATCTTATGTTCTAGGATACATGAGTATACAAACATTAGAACACCATGTCATTTGTCAGCATTTAAAAATAACATATGTCTTAGCCATTAGCTGTTAAATTCTGTTGGGAGCTGCAGAAAAGAAAGACTGATGAAAGAAACCCACTGCTCTCAGTTCATTTCACTTCCTGTACTTTTTATAGCAGCTTTTCTTTTGATTTACCAGGGTGAATGAAAGCAATCCAATGAGATTTTTAAAATGATTTACATGAACATTAAGAGAATAAAGTTCCACAAATGCTATATAAATTAAACCCTTCCTCTGTTACCTGTTTCTCGACCTTAACAACACGTCCCATCATGCTTAGCTCATCCAGTGTGTCCAGTTCTGGCGGCGTTTTCTCTCCCTTTTCACTACGCGCTTTCTTATCGGACTGAACGGCTCCTCGCCCAATTATTTGATCAACCCTTTCACACAAAAAATCAGATTAGCATAAATATGATGAGGACTTAGACTTGCAGGGTGGAATTCTTTTTTAAACTGTATTTTACTGATTTTGCATAAGCCATTTTTTCAACAATGCAATTTTCAAGCAGCAGAGCAGTAGTGGTAACATGCGTGAAACATACCGCATCTGCAGGCTCTTGATACGACCCAGCATATCCAGGTGTCCGGCTGAGTACTGCTCTATGACGTCCTTCACATCATACGGACGCAGCGTCTCCTTAAACTTCCTCTTGGCCACAAGGAACTTTAAGATCCTACACAAACACAGCACACTCACTGTTATCACTCCTCTGAACACCTTTAAAGTTTGTCACACTGAACACCCACGTGTGGATGTACAGTAAACCTTTGGAAAAATGCAGAGGCAGGACAGCTATCAAACGATGTGGGAGACCCTGAAAATAACAAGATTAATTACAGTCAGAGTGGCCTTATCATTCACCAACAGCCCCATAAAGAGAGCAGAGTCGCCCCCCTACTTAACCATGTGGATGTATTGTGATGATGACACATCTCCTGGAAACAGTTGCTTATCAGTGCTTGCTGTTTCAGCAATTAGCAAAAATCCTAATGGGTAATACACACACACACACACACACACACACACACACACACACACACACACACACACACACACACACACACACACACACACACACACACACACACTCCTCCTGGACCACAGCTGCTCTTACTCCCAGCGCTCACATCACCACCCACATCCCAAAATTAGGGAATCACACCGAGGAATGTTGACCCGGCACTACTGCACCCGGCAAACACATAACTGACATCCTCCTCCGCCGGAGTGTGTCTGGTTGGGCGTCATGCTGGAGGCAGTGGAGGATGTGCAAAGAGATAATAGGAAGGGAGCGGAGGAAAGTCTAAGCATGTGTGTGTGTTTGTGTGTGTGTGTGTATGTGTGTGTGTGTGTGTGTGTGTGTGTGTGTGTGTGTGTGTGTGTGTGTGTGTGTGTGTGTGTGTGTGTGTGTGTGTGTGTGTGTGTGTGTGTGTGTGTGCCTCTGGCTTTCTGTGTTGGGTGTGTCATTCAATTCCCTTCTTACCACTTACGAGATAGGCGGCTCGGAGATGCTTGCTCCGCAGAAGCTCTGGAAACACCAAATGTATGCGGGACAAAACATGCATGATGAAGCTGTCATCTCACCCTTTGATGGATTGTGCTACAAGTCAGCTGGGGGAGACGGAGGAGTGAGCGAGAGTGGAAGGGCAAGGAAGAAGGGATATTTTTTTAAACTAAGAAATCCTATCTGACACAGCCAGACGACTAAGTCCATTATAATACTCCCACTTTCTTTCACAGGAGGAAGAAAAGAAATCACATCAAAGGTGTGGGAAGCAGAAGATCAGAAGCACTCAGCTGTTCTGAGAAAGCATCACACTTACACACACACATATCTGTGTACACAACCGTACACACACACAGAAAAATACATAAAATATAATGCCACAGATTCCTACACCAACACACATCTGGGGTCAAAATTATGTACACACTTACACAACCACACACACCTGGGCTTAGTGGGAGCAAGTGAAATCTGAACTTGAGAGAGGGGTCAGTTTTCTGAAATAGCCACTTTGTTGAGGTCTGCAGCACTTGCACTTACAGCAGCCACATACGGAGCACAGTTTAATGTATAGTGACCGCTGCTGCAACAAAAGAATGATAAAAAGTGTGTGAGGGAAGGAGAAGAGGAGCGAGAGGAGGAGGAGTGGTGGTCTACAGCTGGTGCCATAGCAGCCGTCAGCGCACTCTTCCCCACACGCAGCACTCTTTTTTCTTGATGACTCCTGCATTTGGGGTATTTTTGCAGGCAGCCTTTCACTTATTTTGCAGGTAGATGCAGAATTTTTTTGCCGGGGTGGGTCTCAGGTGTGGGTAAAAGAAAGGCTGTGGGGGGAGACTTGGGGGACTTTTGATTTGGATCCTCTGAGGGTTTCTTCGAAATGCTGACTCTTTTTCTCAGTCGATGAAATAGCTATCATAATACATGGTCTGAGTGTGGCCCCATCTCCCCCCAGAAAACTTCCACCTGTGGCGTAGAAGTCACTGGCATTAGCTGGCTCACTGAAACATATAATACCTTCCTGATGTAAGGAAGTTGAGAAGTAAAATAAATGATTGGAGGGACAGGAAGTGTCATCTGTGCCCCAAAATGCTTGCATAGCGAGTGCTAATATTTTTGCAATTCAGCAAAGGTGGATCCCTGATAGTCTCCAATAGCAGGGTTTAATCTGTGCCTTAACAATGACTGTTTTGCTGACACCAGTCCTAGGTGGGGCCAAGCGGGGTGAGCCACTGCAGGGGCAAACCTGATCCTTCGCCAGATACGACTACCTACCTGCTAAGAGGACTAAATCTTAGCGCACAAGCTACAGTATGTGTATTCAATCACTCCTACAGAGAAATATATACGACGTAAACATTATATGATATTACAGCTGAAAAGCTACAAAAACTGATGACGATGACTAAAGATCAAATGGTTATAAATTGTAAGCATGTCCAAACTATTTGTTTAATAAAATAGGAGCTTCATCCAAGACTGCAAACGTGCAGAATTTTTTGTGTTTTGTGCAGTATTGGATTTGTGCGTGAGGAGAGTCACAGTAGAGAGAGCACAGAGATACATAAGGCCTTGTGTTCCCATCCTCCTCTTCTTCTTCTTCTTCTTCTCTTACTCTCTCCGTACATAAACAGAACACTGTACACATTTATTCGGGCAGCCAGGCACTGATAAACCACATGTGCCTCTCTAAAGTGAAGTCTCAGCACTAAGGCCTGCTGCGAAATTCTGTGTTTCACAAACATCAATCATGAAACTCGCCAAGGCGGCTGCATGTGTATGTGTTACCACAGTGAAGCACCTGCTGTTTACACACCTGCACTATCTATATGAACTCCCTCTCTTCTATTGACTGCAGCACAGAGCAGCTGAGGTCAGAGAAATCTGCTGAGTCAAGTGCAAACCAGAGGTGAGGTCATTTAATACCAGATCAGTGGCATAATGAAAACAAATTATTAAATCAGGACGGAAAATTTCTATTTTGGTTGATCTGATTTCTTTGGAATGGGTTGAATGAGATCAGAACGAATCCCTCTTTCTGTGTTCTCAACATCCTACCTGTGAGATTTCGTAAAGAAGTATATGGATCTCTCAGTTCCTATATTCTCTCATTTCCAAACTGCCCTTTCTTTCTAAAGTTGTTGAAATAGTTGTTGCTTAACAATTGATTTATTTTTTTAAACTGAAACAAACTCTTTGAGAGATTTCAGTTTTGTTTTGGGTTAAACCACAAAAACAGAAATTTGACCTCGCAGAAGATGGGAGTTGCTACTGCCTCAATCCGTTGGTTAGTTTGCAATATCTGTGTGACTTTGGTGTTTTAAAGGGTTAATTTTGATTTTACACTGTCACACAATAACACAAACAAACGGAAGACCAGCAACTTCAATGTCCTCCGAGGGAAATTGATTGTTTTTGTCAAAGGAGTGTCGTGCCTTTGAAGAGAGCATAGATGGGAGAAGGATGGATCATTCAATCTATATATATCTACACTCATCTACACGCAACAAACAGAAGAATCAAGACAGCACTGTTGATGATATAATTATACAATATGCATTCTAACAACTAGAACACCAGGATGCCCAACAAAGGGTTTATTTCCAGGCACGTATCCATCTTCATTCAAGAGCTTCACAAAGAGCATATGGAACCACACACACCACATAGCACTACCATGACATATGCTGTGAGGGAACAGCGCTGTCATCAGTGACCCAAAAGAGAGTCAATATAATCCGCTCTCATCAAACCTCACTGGAGACCAGCCTGTCCCCAACACCAGATGTTCGCGAGCAATTCTATTTTTTTTCTGCCACCATCAGTAAAAAACTCTACGCTGCTACTCTGCCAGTGTGTGTGTGTGTGTGTGTGTGTATGTGTGTGTGTAGGGGGAGGTTACATTCATGATATTGTTGGTAATCCTATGGGATATCTTCACATTTCAGAACAGAAGGTTATGTATTTGTGCATTTCGCACATGAGTAATTACTAATTATTTTAATTGTGGTATAGATTTGCAAACAGAGCATTTCTTCACTCACACACTGTCCATGATTTATGAGTACCTAGTTTATGTGTGCAGAGTTTTTTCTTTTCTTCATGACTGTAAGCTGAATTCATTCAAAGTGTCTTAAAACACATTGTGTAAGGACATCCATCGCTGACATACTACTGTGACATTACATCCAAGCTTGTAGTCGACAAAGAGATGACACAGTGACAGCAATAAACATCAACATCAGCAACGCTCTTAATCAATTGTTATTACAGCTGTCCTTGTCTATACGGTACAATATCATTGTTCTCTGCACCGTCGTAATGTACTGTGATCCTTCATTTGTACGGTATTTGTGCGTATGTGTGTGTGTGTGTGTACTCTACTATCACGCCACATGTCCGGTCAGAATGAGCTGTGTTTGCTGAGCGACAAGGTCACATAAGGGAACTAAGCTTACCTCTGTCCTAAGAGGACAGTTATACTGTTAGCTGAATCTGCAGCGCCTTAATGGAGGGGCCGCATGTTCACAAATATCGTAAGAAGCGCCCATGTCTGCATACACATGCATGGGTTGTTCATCTGACCAAAGTGACCTTATTCTATCAATAACCAGAGGCCCAACAGCTCCAGCTTGCACCTTAAGGAGCTTAGTCCGCAAGCAAGGAGACAAAAACCTCTAGGTTTCACATTTATATACATTTGAAGCTTTTAATGGTACCCTAAATTATTTGGTACAGTTATAATTGTATTTATCCTTATGTCTGTTGATTTTAACTCAACCTGATTAAGCCATTTCTAGCACTTGGCTGCAGCCGGTTAGTATATTAAATATGATTATAACTTCTCCTATGAACACATATTTCATATTATTACAACAGTGTCTTAGTATTTTTACAGTGTAATTTGTTTTTTTATGTAAACTGTAAAAAGTTGTATCTATTGGGTTTTAAGACATGGCCATACATTTTTTTTTATATTTCACTTCAACTACTATTGTAATTGGAGGTCTCAACTGTTGGAAAAAAATAATGTTTTAATGTTAGTGCCCAAAGGAACTAAGAATGTGAAAAACACATTTCCATTGCTTTTAACTGGGTGTGACCTTTCCAAGGTAGCAGAAGGAACAGCGTATGTGTGCACCTTTATAACAATAACAATTGTAGATTTTCCACTACAGGTATAACTAATAATCTGTTGATGGCCGGACTCACCTGACAGCCCGTATGAGTGTCTTCACTGCTGGGATTACCTCCTCCATGGACACGTCACAGTATGGTTTGTCTTCTACACTGTCCTCCCCAACCCCGTCCACTGAGCCAAGACAGGAGGAGAAACATTATCATGCAAGAATGATCCTTGTGAGTGTAACGTGTTTGGATATCTGTGCGTTGCCTACCGTCAACAGGTGGACGTGGTTTGAGGCGAAGGGAGGTGCGAAAGCGTGTGCGGTCATTAAAGCTCCAGCTCTTCTGGACCTTCCCCGGGCTGGTGGCCTCGGGGACGTTCTCCTGACTGGGAGAGTGTCGGACACCGGCGCCCGGGGACAGCGGCGACGCCTTGTTCCTGATGGTTTGCGATGATCGAGAATTGTTCATCCTGATTCGATCCCGAAAGCCCATTTTACTGCTGACAGTGAAGATTACAGAGTCAACATCTGTAAGCCCATTATTCTTTTTGAATCAATAATTCTTTTTCTCAATGATCACAATGTCCATGCCTTTGACCTTAATGGAAAACTAAGCTGTTAGTTTAGTGGAGCAGCAGAACGGCAGCCTGAGCTTGTTAGAAAAGAGTTAGTTAGTTAAAGTGACACAACAGAACATGGCCTCTGCCTTTTACAACAAATATCAGAGAAACTTGTCAACAAACAGACAAAACAGGGACACAAACAGCGAAAGGACAGACTAGCTGACTTACCATAAAGGCAGTTTGACCACAGGGACCACGCAATATTGCTAAAAAACTGATTCTGCCCTGCAGATTTGCTAATTTAATGTGCCTATCATAGCACCTGATTCAGCAAAATCCGACTGAAACCTGATTCAAGGCTTGCAGTAGTGCTGGGCCGGCGGAAAATATTCCACCCACCATCACAATAAAGACACGCTTTCCTAATCCCTTCAACAGAGTGAAAACGCATCAAAACATCGGCTGCAAAGTGCAGCCGTGCAGAAGGTGTCTCTCATTAAAGTGCTCTATACCACTCACAACCACCCGACGCAGGCCGGTATGTGATGTCATCTATTTACAGGAGGAAAGCTATTTGGTACCCATTCTCTCCAACAGATTGATTCCTAACACGGTTGTTATAGCATGCTCTTGAGACCACTCCTTCCCTGTAGCCACTTTCATGTTACACACTGTCACGGATCCATAAGGCAATGCAAACATCATGCACCACAGAGCAATTCCAGCCCAGCCGTTCACTCCCACATGTTTACAATGATATACTCTTTGTTGTGCATGCGTGTGTGTCAGCTGGCCATTTAAATTAAAAATTAAATAGTTATGGGAGGTTAGTGGGAACAGCATTTCATACAAGCAAGCTGAAATGTTTCAAGTGGACTGGAGGAGAAGATAGAGTGAAAGAGCTTTGCATGCTGTTGGGAGAGCAAGCAAATGATTTGGATGCATTCAGGACCATAAACTTCACTGAATTTTTCCAAGACGTTAAAAGAATATTGCATGCAAACACAAACCTTTAGGCACTTAAAAACCTTTCAAAAATATAGCACACATACCTACAGATTTTATTGAAAGGTTACATGGAAAAATATCAAATAGGAAAGCATGCTGAATCATTTAAACCTTCTCTCCAAGAAGGCACTATAAATGAGCCAAACAACTGAATTGAAAACATAGAGCAAGTCAAGAGCACGGCAATTCTTTAGACTTGATAAAACATTCAATGTTAGCTGACTAGGAACATGTATTTTTGTCACTTTGTCATTAACCATTAGGGACTTATGTTTTGTTTTCAACACATGGTTTATCCTGACTTTCAAGCCAAACCAAACAAAATCAGCCCTAGTTTCTCCAGCAGGAAAGTCTGAGCTGGAGTAACGTCCTATCAGAAATGAAGATCACAGCATTTCTTCATAGTGGAGGATTTACTCAAGCATTTGTGGACCAGAATGTAGTGCCTGTTTTAAGTTTTTAATTGATAAGTGCAGGACTTTGTTTAAAATAAGACAACAGTAACAAAACATTTAACAAGCCGCTGCACCAGTCCACAAAGTTTTGAGTGTTTCAGGCAAGATGAGTAGGATGTGCGTTAAATGAGTAAGAGTAGTGTATATTTTTTGCGTGCCCCGTGCACAGGCTTGTTGCCATGGATACCTCTGCTTGCGGCCAGCGTGAATCCGGAAGATACCCCGTTTTTTAGAAAGGAGTTGACTGAGGAGATACACAAGGCAGAGGGACAGAGGGTGAGGGGAGGTGAGGAGTGGGAGAATCGGAGAGGAAGGTGAAGGAGGACGAGAAGTTCTGGGACACAACCTGGGTTACGTGGTTAACACGTGAGGATAAAATGGCGAAAGCCAGGGGAAGAGGGTGAGGTGGTGAGGACTGAAGTGTGGGATCTCAATAATCCAAAACAGATCTTTTCCTTCCTGATCTTGTTCCAATCCCTAAAACTGGAAATGGAAATGTACTTCTGGAAGCCAGTTTTGGATTATTGAGACACAGTCGGTGAGAAGTGAAGAGGTGGGTTTGAAACAGTGGGTGGGGAAGATTCATGCAAAGGTAGTGGGTAATGCTTCACCTGAGTATATTCATCAAGACAGCCCGTAAAACATGATTGTGGGACAGCAGCTCCTCAAAACGAAGACATTTTCTAACAGCTAAACTTGTATTATTCAGGTGCTTCTCCCGTCTAATGCATGCACAAGTCCAATATATACAATTAACATAATCAGCCCTTTACTATCTTGGCTTTTGTTTGAGGTTTACGCTAAACATTTTATGAACCTAATGCAGCAAATCAACTCTACCAATGAATGACCTTTAACACACAAGCACAGCTCATGACTTGAAGAACAAACCTGCATGGAACTTCTGCCTTCCTGAGAACAGATGAAGGATGGAGGATGGATGGGCATTGAAAAGACACGATGGAAATAAAGGGAAAGAAAGAGGAAGACAGGAAGAGGCAACCAGTGAGTGAACACGAAAGGCGGTGCAGAAGAGTTTGAGCTAAGCAGACAAAGATGCAGAGGAGCAAAGGGAGGGGGGGGCCTGCAACACAGTGGTCTCAGATCAGTGTTAGTGAAACATTGTTAGATACACAACTCATCCATGCGGAAAGCTCCAGAAGCAGTCAGCGTTGATTCCCTTTGTACACCTGTTGAATGTATTCTTCTGTGAGTCCCTGTTGTTACTGTTTTGAGTGTGTTTGGGTGTCTGTGTGTGAGTGTAGGCAGACATTGGGCCACCTGTCTGTATGTGCTGTGAGGCTGTTAGAGGTGGCGGGGTGCGTACCTGTCCCCTGACAGGTAGGGGAGGCTGTAGGGCCGCAGCCCAGACAGCAGCGTTTGGTGGGAGTTGGGGATGACCTTCTTGGTGTTACGTTGTCGCTGGAGGTGACTGAACAGTAGCGTCAGCTCTCTGACACCCCCACACGCACAAATAAACACAAAAAAAAACACATGACAAATGAACAAAAAACAACAAAATATGGAAAAACTCACAAAAAGGCCAAATCAATGGTCCAAACGCTCAAAAGAAGAGGGATACTTGAGACTATTAATATAAGTGAAGATTTGTATTCAAAATATTGCAAAGTGAAAGTTTTGAATTAATGAACTTGATGAGTTCCTCATGTTCCCTTCCTTTTAAGCAAATCAAAATTAGTCAAATTAATTCATGAATGCAAAATATAACAAACCACTGCATAGAACAAAGGTAATGAAAATGTAATTGTATAGTGGTGGCAGAAGCATTTAAAGGGCTTTGCTCAGAATGAATAAAAAAATTATAATTTAGAAATTACAGGATACACCATTCCTTTTTACTTAAAGGGGACATATTTTGTTATCTCATTTTCAAGTTCATTCTTCTTTTTATGGGTTTTACTATAACATGTTTATAGGCTTTAATGTTTGAAAAAATATATATATTCTCATGTCTTTTTGTCTGAGACACTCCGTTTTAGCACCTGTCTCATTAAGTCTGGAGCACCTTTGCAAAGGTAGTCCTCAAGCTGTGGATGGACACACTCAGATGGGGACGTATTTCGAACAAGCCCTTCTGTGACATAGGATGGGGAGCCAAATCTGAATAGCTTGTTGAATCACACGTTTATTTTTCCAGGCAGGTCACACCCTTGACAGGGTTGTCTTATTTCACAGTTTGTAGGTTAGTAGGCACCTCAGATACCCAAATGTATATGTGTCCCCTTTAAACCACCACTGCATTCAGGGTTCTTTAAGGACTAAAGGTTGCATTTCTGATATGTGTTGTGTGTTTTGATAATATTACAAATATATGAGCAGGAACGAAAAAAACACTAATTATTTTACACAATTCACTGTTTGAAACTCTAAAATCAAGCATTTAGAACAACACATCAAACAATTAACCAAAGACAACAACAGATTTCTGACGGTTGAATCCACTTAGCTCTGAGCGTGCGGACGGATGCGAGGACTCACCTGAATGAAGGCAACATGCTGTCATAGAAGTACCATGTAGCTGTCAGATAGGAGTGTTTGGCATCTGTAGAGTAGAGACGCCATGCAGCCTAAAGAAATACACAAATACACACAAACAGAAAGTGAAACCTTGCACTTGTGTGTAACATATTACCACAGCCTAAATGACTCACTGTGGCTGTTACCTGTATCAGGTTGGCAGCAGGCATCCTCCTCTTCTCAAAGTGCTTCTGTCGATGCTGCTCTTGAACCTTCAAGGCGAAGCCTGACCCCAGAATTCCCTGAGGGTCAGAGGTCAAAACAAAGTCAGGAGAGCAATTGTCGCTGGGCTGAAAGGCGCCACTGACAGGGCTGTGAGTAAATATAAAGATGTGAACATACAGGGTACTTACAGCGGGCAGGGCAAAGAAGGAGACGCCCAGAAGAGCAAAGCCGGCAGCTAGGAGCCGTCCTTGCCAAGTACGAGGGGTCTTGTCCCCGTAGCCAATGGTTGTCAGGGTGATCTGGGTGGGTGAAAAAATATAGATGGGCATTTTGTATGTTACTAGAGTTGATTTAAACCTGTGCTTTGTGTCATTTTAATTCTATGGGAATATTTCGTCACATGTTTTGAGAGTATCTGGGGTCGTCAATTCTTAAAATCATGTTACTTTAAATATGTGTTAGCAGATCTTGGTAAATATTTTCGATAATCCTTCTCCTTGACTGCGCCTCCTTGATGATTCTCATATCATCTGAAGTCTATACGACACAAAACAGTTCTCAAAGGTTTATTCCCACATTTCCTGTCTGTATTTACTCTACCACAATCAAATAGAGAAGCAAATTGAACCAACCTTAGTTTGTACAGAAGAGGCCTTAACCCAAAATGTGCCTATTCGATGTGGCATACTTTATACTACATACTTTTATTGCAGTGTTAAATATAGAAAGAGTTAAAAGAACAACAAGATTTAAAAAACATAGAGAACTCTTACTAAGCCATATAAGTGTGGCTTAACTAAGAAGTCCTCATTCATGCTCCCTGGAAATAAACTTTTAAAATAGTAAATCAAAAATGCTTCTCTCTTTTTTTCCTGGGAAAATTAAAATTACGACCACTTTGGCTAGACTTAATTACCTCTATGCGTATAATAACTAAAAATGAAATACGTTGCTGCTTTTCATTGAAATAACAGGTCTGTTATAACCTGTTGTAACAGGTCTTCATTCCTCTTAATGGAGCTCCTATTTTCAGTTATACCTTCTTAAAGGGAACAGGATGTCTCACCGATTAATATTTTACCACACGAACAATGAAGTACATCTGGAAAGCGTGAATAACACTTAGCAATGCCTCCGAGTGGACATCATTTACAGTTGTCAAGGACTATAATACAAATGTGATCTATATTTTTATTGTTTGGTTGTACTATTCCAAGATGTCTTACAAATACTATAAGCATCTCTATATCTGCATTGTCTGTCAACCTCATTTTTTGTCAATAAGACAATTTTTGATACATTAAGCCTCAGGGATCCTGTGTTTATTATGCGGTACTCACGGTTCCCCACCAGAGGGAGTCTGCATAGGTGTTGAAATCTGAGTTGATGTCTTTCTCTGCCAGGTAGACGAGGAATGAGGCAAAGATCAGGACCAGGAAACCTATGTACCAGGCGGTAATCAACTCCTGAGAGAGACACAGAGAGAAGGAATCAATCTCACCTGTCAGCAGCAACAACAGCATCTTTACTATCATAATCCCTGCTGTCCTTACCGTATCACTATCATCATTATCGGCTAAATTCCCCGTCATCATCACATTTGGAACCTACTTTTGAATTGGCTGGACAGTTCTGCTTGGACAGCTGATGCATCAAGTCATCATCATTACCACCACCGTCGCTCTAACTGAGTTCTGCAGCTGACCGGAGGGTGTCAGCTGTTTAGGTCAGCACAAAAACCCAACAACTAATTGCATTAAAATGAGCAGCTAAAGGGGAGTTTGGTGTTTGAGGGCAGTGAGTGTAATGAAGTCACAGCTGGTCATCTGTAGACTCACCACATAGTCCTCAACACTGAGAGTTATTAAGTTATTAATCCCATTAATTACCATCATGACCATCATCGTCAGCCTTTTAATAACTCTCTCCTTCCAGCTCTTATAATAATCCATAAAGCTGTACAGTATGCAGCTACCATGAATTACCATACTTTGTTTTTATGTTTACTAACCAGTGTCATCAAATGTAGGGCATTTATATAAACCTGAGAAAGTGTGCCTTTGTAGTAGAGCATGTGTAAAAGGAGGACTATATTTAGCAGGCTGTCATTCCCACCTTGCTGTGAGCGTAAACCACTGAGCCCAGTAGTTTCCAGGTGCCTCCCCGTCGGTCCATACGAACCATACGCAAGATCTGCAGGAAGCGCATGCTGCGCAGGGCTGACGTGGCGAAGATGTTGCCCTGCGTCCCAGCTGCTATCACCGCCAGTGATGCCACAAACACTATGAAGTCTGTGGAGATGTTCAGAGAGGAAACACACAGAGAAGAGGTGAACACACAACTTTCTCATGAACACACACACACACACACACAGGACTTTGACGTAGGTTTGTGAACTGCTCACCCACACTAACAGACACACACACGCACACAAACCAACCTATGACACAGAAGGGCTTTCTGGCAAATCTCAGCCGTCCCTGCCATCCACGATATCTGCAGCAACAGCCAGCTGCCCAGATCCTGATGAAGTACTCCAACCCAAACACCACGATCATCACAAACTCCTACAAACCACACACACAAAAAAACACACACACACACACACACACACACACACAGGTCAGTGACATGCAGAAGTCAAGGGAGCGTAGAGTTTGACAGATCATCCAAACAAATGTTCCGCCACCTACCCATGAACCTTTTTATTAATGTATGTATCTGTTTTTTAGCATGTGTATACATTTTTTCAACAGAAAGGTCTCCCCTTAAACAATACATTCAACAATTCAAGATATTAATTATATTCAAAGCATCATATTGGTGTTTATGAAGCAAACATCCATGTGAATATGGCAGCATAAAAAGTTAAAAAGAGAGCGGAGAAGATGGAAAGTCAATTTTCCATTCTTCACAAAAGATCACAAACATACCTCCCCCACACTGCAGACGACCGATCAACATTTCTAAATCCGTGGTAAATACTGATAAGTGAAGAGCATAATCTTTAAGTGATTTATATTTCCTATGCTCTATTAATTAATTGTCATAAAATCATTAGACCTAGCTGGTAAAATAAAGGTTAACATGTAACAAAGCAACAAAGCGATCTTCATGCTGTTTTATCTTATAAAATATTAAAAATTAAGTTTATATCATAACACACACAGCCTTTTAACACGCCTCTCTGCTGGTATTTTTCTCCCTCTCTTTGTCTTTCTTACCTTCAGGTTTCTGGACTGTACTGGCGGTTTAATGTGCACTGAACCAATCTGTCATTAGGGCCAATGTTTCGTGTAAGTAAAGTCCACTAATGGCTGATTGCCTGCTAATGGCCAGGTGATTGATCGAAAGAGTGAACAGAGGGAATGTGAAAGTCAGAGTCTGACCGTTTAATAGCATGTAAAGATGAGGAAGGTGGGAGGAAGTGGGAGGAGGGGTGAGTGAAAGAGGACGAGTCAGGTTAAGCAGGAGGAAGCAAGTGTCCATTACGTTTCACTAAAGCAACTGGAGCACGGAGTAAGAGGGGGATTTATGGGATGGCTATTAAGATTAGTGTGTGTGTATCTGTGATTTCCTGCGCAGTCAACAACACCTGAATCCTCCCACCTGCTTACATGGCTGTCTGTGCCTCCACAGGCGAACAAAGCAACACGTACGCAAGCATATATGAATGGACTGCTGTAAGTGAGATGGCGTGTATTAAAGGAAGGGGTATGGCTGCTGAGGTCATATGTGTGTGTTTGTGTAGCGAAGGAGAGAGAGGGAAAAGGTCGTACCAGGATGAAGAGGCCTTGGTTGGCAAACTTCTGGTGGTCGGGGATGGTGGAGAACACGGACAACACCAAGCAGCTGAACACCAGCAAAAAACTGAAATGCAGAGCCACAAACTGGTCAGAAAATCTATATCAAAACACACACATCAGAAATAACACGCAGTGAAAAAACAAATGGACTAAATACAACTCATTAAATGATGCTTTGTTCACTCTCTGAGTGATTAACCAAAAGAGAAAAACAAAATTGCACATAAGCAGGAAAGAATTTGTTGATCCGTAACGTAATACAAGCACAGCACGACAAGTCAAATACGGTCAGTTGCACAAGAATCACAACAATGTCACCAAGTTTAGCTGTTTTTAGGTGACTGAATGTCAAATAATCTTGTTTTTGCTGGATACACATGACTGGATTAAAGGCAGCAGCTATAGATGTACTTAAGTAGTTTACTTTTGAAAGTGTTTAAGCAGGATGTCTGTTAAAATTAACAATAGAAACATGTAGATGGCTGGTACTTCTTTCACAGGAAGACTGGGACTCTGCAGCTCAACTGTGACAAAACATACTGTCCTACAAACGTAATGGCCACTTCAGTTTGAGACCTACTCCAGAGTAAAACACAACATAAATTCTGGTAAATTGTGTCTTATGTTCGAGGTGCTTTCATGTTAGTATAAACACTTTGTCTCTTCCGCGACACAGGAGAAGGAAGTCTCGACAAGACAATTCCCATCGTTATCTTTGGTTTAAAACAACGCACATTACAGTACTTTTGTGTCAGTTGAGGAGCACACTTGTAAACATCTCTTTAAGTTGCCAAAACTATTATCACATAAGTTTCTAGTTCAAAGTGAAATTCTCACGTTCAGCTATTACACCCTTGATGTGAAAGAAGTGCAAGTTCCCTCGTGGTCAAACCTTTTTTGGAACAGGTTACAGACCTACATCAAATAAACTTAGGGTGATGCATTAAGGATAACTTCAAAGTAAAAACATTTATCTTGGATATAGTGAGCTGCTGAAAAGAAAAATGCTGGCACTTATGTGGCAACCGTCACACTCTGTCCCACTTAAACAGTGGAAAAAGCTGTTGTGAGATGTCGAGAGGACCTGTTGACAGCTAGATTAAAACAAGGTATCAGACAGCAGAGAGGTTTTTGCAGGAGGAATTTGATACAAGATAGTTAGGATTTAAAGCCCATATTGTATTTTCATTACCTGTCAATAAAGGTATTATTCCTGTTATTTTATGTTAGTTTTTATAATTTGCTCGTTTTTTTAAATTTTATTTATTTATTTATCACATCAACTTTTGTGACAATCAGGTGAATTGATGGGTGGTATTTGGTAGGAAGTGGGAAATATGGGTTGACTTAAAAGAAAAGATCACTGAGGGCAGGCTGGAGAACCATACTTGGGCAAACTGGTGTAAAAATGAATACACACACATATATATAATTATTTAATCAGGCAATATATATATATATATATATATATAATAAAATTATTTAATCAGGCAATCTCGTTAAGATCAAGAGAAACCTGAAAATAACCAGCATTCAAACACAATATAAAGTCAGGCAATCAGCTATTTCATAACAAAAATAGAAAAAACAGATACAAAATGTGAAAATGTGAAAGTATGTATGTGGGTCCTATGGTTAATAAAGCAGCAGCAGGTAAATACAGTTCTGCATTTCCTATATTTTGCATCAATTACATCAATATACTTGCTTTCGTTTAGATTAGTTTAAGACAAAGCAGTAAGAACACCAACATATTGTATACTGTGGTGTTGGTCGTCCATACAATGTTGGACAAGGACCGAAGCAGCTTAACAACATATCTGTGACCGGAGTGCTGTGGTATGACAACATGTTGCGTAAAAAGGACCAGAGCCGAGAGAGGGAAGGGGGTCGCACACGAACACACAGCAGCACTTCCCGCCTTCTCTGCCATGTGAAAAGCTAACAGCAAGGCGGGATTAGCCAGGTGGCAGCTGCTGGTCCGGCTGGTCTGGATGTCAGAGCCCAAAGTTAGAGAACACTTGTTGGACGCTGAACCAATTCTCATGGTCTCACACAATGGTGCCCTTTCTCTGCGATTAGTAATGCGATCAACTTACCGTTACTTGTTTGTTCATACCCTCTTATACAACCCACAGGAGCGTTTCATAAATATGCGTCCCCACCAGTGGCAGGAGATCAGCATGCCTCATTTACGTGTCCTTAAGTTTTAAACATGTTGTTAACGTTGTGAAACTGTGGCTGTTTGGTTAGGTTTAAGTAAAAAAAAAAAAAATAGTTGGTTACATTCTGGAAAAGATCAAGGTTGAGGTTAAAAGCAGAAGTTTAAATATAATCCCAGAAGTTATCTCAGGGTGTGTGTATTGTAGTAGTGAGTGTGTTGTGTAGTGGAGTTGGTGTGTTGTGTAGTAAAGTGTGTGTCTTGTAGAAAGGTTGGTGTGTCATGTATTGAAGTTGTGCTTTGGACTTTGACTTAGAAACCAAATTTTAACACGTGGGTTGTATTAACCTACGTACATAAGTAACGAAACGTTGGGTAGCGTATGTACCTTACCAAACGTATCATGTAGTATGGGTCTTTTAGCACTATGCACCCACAGATAGACCTTCCTGCCTTAAACCCGACCTCCTTCCTACGCAGACATTGTCGCTCTTTATACCACTACTATATCACCTGACTTCCTCCTTTGCTCCGTTCATAATAACTACAGTCACTACAGGTCCCTGACAAAACAAAAAAACTTAAAAATGGGTCGTAATAAGCTGCTTGTACAAACAATGTATGGGGTCAATCAACAAGTGTCTCACCCAGCTAATGTGTGTCTTATAAAATGTTGTTTAAACACTAGCATTAAAATTCTGCTTTAAAAATGTGTGTAGCTCAACAAAGCAGCAGATGCTGATGCAAAACAAACAAATACTTGACCGTATCTATAAATTCTTAATCGTTGATTCCACAGACAAATGTTCATAGAATAAATCTGAAAGTGACAGAAAAACAAGAAGTGAAACTTGCACCTCACTAACAAAATAATACATTCATCAGCAATCATTTAGAAGAAGATGAAACAAAAAGAAAGACTTATTTCCTCTCAGACTAAAACCCTGAGGGTCTAAAACTGTGTTCTCAACCTTTTTTGTGACACCAATAAATTGATGCACATAAGCTCACGGACCCCAAATAGTCACTCTTCTTCTATAGTGAATTAAACAGTGAAAATGAGCTACTCCCCATTTTTCAGATATAGTCAGTCTGAAAAGCCTAAATTGTGTTTGGCCATCACATGTGTAAGGAGTTAGTGAAAGAGCAACTTGGTCTGCCTGGCTGGCCACAGTTTCCAGATGGTAGGACACAAATAAAAGAGAAAGTAGATCTTAGACAGCTGGAAAGACACCTTACACCAAGCGTGACTAAACAGACACCCCAAAAATGACTGCTGTCTATTTCTCAGCCCGGAGATGCATGAACAGAGGGGGGTTTTTGTTTCAGCCACAGCGGAGTTAGTTTGGAAAAACACACTCAGATAACTCGCTGCAAACAATGCATTTTGGTCGTTCATCAACTGAGTAATGTGCTGACTAAACTCTCTGTCTTTTTCCTCTCAATTAACTTAAAGCGCTGTGTGTTTCCATAAGGAGGTGATTAGTTGTGGAAGCATCTCGGGTGGTTTCCTTCACCGACTTGTGCTTTATGACAGGAAACAAGTCAGAGCACAGATAGCCGGATCGACAGCTTGGCTTTTACAAAATGCAGACGCAACATTTCCCTTAGAAATG
Organism: Anoplopoma fimbria; assembly: GCF_027596085.1. NCBI lineage: Eukaryota > Metazoa > Chordata > Actinopteri > Perciformes > Anoplopomatidae > Anoplopoma > Anoplopoma fimbria. Next base: position 4,471,172 of record NC_072458.1, on the reverse strand, counting down.
AGTTAAGAAAGCAACTCTACATTTTCTCGAATGTAATGCTATCGCTTACTTACAGTAATTCCGGAACACCGCAATGAGTTATTGCCAGCATGGGTCATAATATCTGTTTATGCAGCCAGTTTGCGTAAACACAATGCAGTAATCTGCCTGGTGTCGTCATAACAAACCCCTCAAACCTCATCCCATTCAGACCACAAGCCACAGGCAGGCCTCAAATCACAATATCTGTCAAACTCACATGCGGCTGGAAAATACCACCATCTATGTTGAAGTCCTCCAACCAAGTACATGTCAGTGAACGGTGTCGTTTGAAGTGACACTGAGAGTATAACAAAGAAGTCTGATGATGATTGATATTGTATTCTTGGCACTTATGTGTTAATGTGTTAATCCATCTCTCCGTACTTCAAACTGCCCCGGCCTGTTTGTGGCTCTAAACTCTAAGGATTGGTTGCTACTGAAAATATCATATAAGCACAAGATCCGAGCTAATATTTAATCATGTTTTAAGCATAGTGACCTCTACATCATCTATGAATGGAAATCCACATTTGTTGTCCGCTTTGATCACATTGTCTTAAGTGTTCAGCTGAAGCTCCTCATACTGAATGGAGTAAAGTGACCCGGGGACACCCGCCAAGACGACGCCTCGCTTTTCCCAATAAATAAATAAATGTACAAATACACAAATACATTAATAAATAAATATATTAATAAATGAAACAGATAAGGAGACATTTAGGCCAATGCCCGTTGCATCTGAAGAGGGAGTCACATTTCTGCTGAGGGCACACTTTCACCTAAGCACCTCCCATCCACCATCCCTCCCTCCTTTCAGGGAAATGTCAATTAAATGCAAAGTATCAGACGAAATCCACCAAATCAGCAAGGTTGATCCCATGGGGACATCAGGAAAAAATCTGCTCAGCTCTGAGTGCTTTACTGATATCATTATTTTGAAATATCTCAATAAAAACAGCTGGTAAGGATTCCCGATTCAGGATTTAGAGATGAGAGGCCAAGACAATAAAATAAATCATAAAATATCTGTATATTCTGAGATAAAGATCACAATGCCTTGGCTCTGCCTATTCACCACAAGTAACAGTGTCTCATCCACCACAACATGTGACCCAACCTGGAGTGAATGGAGGATAAAGTGAAGTTCAAGCCTGTCTCTTTATATACATTCTTAATGGACATTTTGATGTGTAAATGCACCACTGGTAATGTAGCAAATCAAAAAGGCAGTCATGATACAATGAATGAAATAACAGTAAGCCGCTCAAGAGGTTTACTGTAAGGCTGTCTGCATTAGTAATTGCTCCAGAACTTTTAGAAAGAATAATGCATGCTCTGCTATAAACACAGAATATCTGACTTTTCTCCAAAAAGCCGGCCGAGTGTAATTTGTCTCATGGACACTGTGGAGAATCATGAAAAGTGCAAGCACAGTGAGACAAAAAGAAAGAAAGAAAGAAAGAAAGAAAGAAAGAAAGAAAGAAAGAAAGAAAGAAAGAAAGAAAGAAAGAAAGAAAGAACACACAACTCTTCATCTATACTGTACAGTTGATACTCATTCATGTCCCACTTACAGTATCTCTCTCCTGAAACGATAACAGATCACTGTTACACACTACAAGACTCAAGGTGAGACAGGTTTAACGTCCTGTGAAGCTCCAGAGGGCCGGCTGGTGGGGCAGACAACAAATAAATGTAGAGCAGCCTAACAGGGCAGCCAGATTGCTTTTAATGGAAGCTAGCTGGGTGCTTTTACTGTTGTTTTCCTGGAAGTATACATAAGTGAGACGGGAGATCTCACATTACTTAGACTGGACTGTGAAAATATTTTAGTGAGATAAATAGGCATAACCAGTGCTGATAAACATATTTGTCACTGTGAAATGCCGCATTACACAGTGTGTTTTTCTGTATGTGTTTCCATACCGGTGAACCGGAGCTGGACTGTGGGAGAGTGCACCTTTGATTCAATCACCACTAGATGATAAAGCAGCTATCAGTTACACACAACAGAGGAAGTGGAGGGAGAGGAGAGGGTGACGGAGAGGACTAAAAGGGGCGATGCAGAGAATCAGGTGAATCTGAGGTGGAAAGATGTGAGGACAGATGGTTGACGGCTCAAAGAGAAATAATAAAGAGATTAAAAAAAGAGAATCAGAGAAAAGAAAGAGCATGTGAGTGATGAAGTTGTACATAAAGTGAAAGAGCCCTGCACAGGGGTCATGTCACTTTACCTGTACCTATACATGTACGTGAAAGTGCACGTGTGCTTGTATGTGCAGTGCCAGCTCTGATCGATGAGGCTCTGACGACCCCTTTCAGGAATTCAGGAATTGACAACCACCGTCTGTGCACACGCTGCAGTTGCACAAACTTGCAAACAAAAAGAGAACACACACACGGTCCAATTATTGAACTCACACTTGCAGTGACACCTTCCACAAGGACACACACGGGTAAACATATAGACCTGCTTAAACAAACGTAACGAAAAAGGCTCAATTAGACCATGACCTTTATTTATAGCAGAGGCAGAAAGACATTTATAAATCTGTCAAATGTCACCTTGTAAATACAGAACTTCACACCCTAACTGTGTTTATAAAAGTGAAACGCACATATACTTCCCTACTCAACAGCGGCTAAGTGCTAACAAACAATCCATAAAGAGAGGACCTATTAAGCTCTGTCCGGAGAGGGGGGAAAGGGAGGAAAGAGGTGAGTTAGGAGTGAGGAGGAGGAGTGAGTGTGTCGTGAGCAGAGAGGGAGGAGGGAGGGAGGGAGAGGAGAAAGGTTGAAACAGTAGAACGATATTAATAGCGTTTCTCTCTCCTTAAATAGCGACTGCAGGCAAAATGTGCGCAGGTAGCTGCAGAGCACGTCGCAGCACAACTCAGAACAGGCCGGTCTCACGGCCCGTTACTTCCCCCCCTCCTCCTTCTTCTTCTGGGACAGCAAACTTTTCAAGGAGGGACCAAAAACCCAACACACAAACAAATATGAGATGAAAAGTGCTTTTTCACAAGGAAAGGAGCTGAGTGAGCGATTAAGGGGCTCTAGTAGTGGCGCATGCCCCAGAAAGAGAGAGAGAGAAAGGGGAGAGAGGGGGAGGGGGAGAACCTGACATGAGAGTGTTGTGTTAAAATAAGAGGAATGAGTGTGTTTTCCTCTGTATGCCACAACCTTCAGGAATATTACGCGAACAGATTAATTATTTACAAAACTGAGAGAAACAGCGTTGTGTCACAAAGGTGCAGCCTTGGCGCTTTGCATCACAAACGCCACTAGCAGACACGTTCGCACAAATAATTTGCTTTACTACATAAACAGGCTCTTCACACAGACAAAAGTGCCACACGCTCTCCATCGCAGGCACACTACTACTGTTCAGCCAGACGATCTCACACACACACACACACACACACACACACACACACACACACACACACACACATTCACACACTCACCAAAGAGCCACAGACTGCCACGCTGTTCCATTGTCTGTCTGCAGATGATGCATTTCAAACAGAGTGCCAATTAGACTGATACATTTTCCTTGCTGGAGTATGTCACTCGCAGTCACAGCAGCCATAAAAGTATCTGCCATTTACACACACAGACACACAGACACACACACAGGGCTTGCACACAGTCAGCCAATGTTACATCACATCATAATTGAGTCCCTTTGTTCCCTGCTTTCGATTCATTGAAACTAATCCTTTAGTTGCATAAACCACCAGGTATACAAGAGGCTTCTCCTGCTCGTTGGGTGTTTGTTTCAGACCCACACACACTGCGATATTGAAGTATCACACACAATGGATTAAGACTGCAGTGCTGCAAAACGAAGTTCCTGGAGTCATTTAAGCAGTTGTGAGGATTTCAGTGATTTATTGGTGCCTTCAACCAATACAAAGAAACATTTCAGCAACTCTTTTCCGGAGAATGAGGCTTAATTACGCAAAACAATCCATGAATTCCAAGTGACATTTTCAATAACAATATTTTAATGGTCTCTTTTGGATCTGACCGTAGTTTCAAGGCATTATTCCAAACGCTATCAATTTGGAATAATTAGACCACAAGCAGCACAAAAAACACTTGATTGCTTGTTAAATGTCCTTGTCTTGGTTACACTGTACAAACAATTTCCTTAAATATAGAGTCTTTAAAACATGTTCTTCAGGAAACCAGTAGAATTATTTCACTTTTTTTTTTTCCACTGCAGTCAGCGCCTTAGCCAGGCGTTTAGAAACCCCAACTCATTAACACCACACCACCCATCCACCTCTAGCTGAATATTTGCAAACAAAAGTATAAAATATGCATTTCAATCACAAACATAATCACGTGCAAGGTTGTCCCCAACTCAACTCCTCAAGCTATATGAAAAGATATCCATCAGAAACTTCATCCATTACAATCATATGGGGCTGGTATCAATCCCAGCATGCACCGGGTGAAAGGGAGGGTACACTTGGACCAGTGGCCAGTCTATCTCAGACAGAAACCTTGGAATTCGAACCAAAACTACTTAGATATGTTTATGAAAAACATCTGAGTTGGGCTAAAAACATAAACTAAGTAAATATTATAACATAGAAAACAACTCACAAACATCACTAACGTAACTTCAAAATAACACAACACTGGTCTCAAACTCCGTTCTCCTGGTTGAAAGTCCTGTGTTTGTTTGACCCCCCTGTCTTGTGTGGGGGTTTTTTCAGTCTTTATACTTGTCACAATCCTTGAGCATTTTCTCTGAGTGTCTAATAATGAAGTAGCTACTTGAAAGCCTTGTGCATCGGTATCAGATGCGGAGGGGTGTGATAAAGCGTTGGTATTTGACGGCCTGGGAATGAGAACGGAAACAAGTGACAATTATCTTGGAATGCAGAACATCAGTCCACAAGTATCAAGAAGATCTTGGAAGAAAAGCTGATGTGCACTGCAAACTGGAGAAATGATCTTTCATTTGAAAAAAAAGGAATATAGAGACTCAGCTCAACACAATAGAAGTTGTAAATAATAAGTTAAATGTGTATAAAGGGTAGAAGAACATAATTTGAAATACTGTGCACCCTTATATACTATATATACTATATATACTGTAATGTCATTTAGAAAAAAAGTACTACAACACAAACTACAGCCTCCAAAATGACAAGGATTGCTTTGGCCTGTTATTGGAGGTGTTATTGTGTCTCCTCAGTTAACTTAATCATTTATATCTGCATCAAGAGTATTATTAAGCCCTCTTATCATCATCAGACAGATTTATGTATCATAATCAAGCAGCATTTCATAGCTTTTTTGAAATACATACCCTCCAAGTTTGTATATGTGCAGAAGCTGCTTACACACACAAATACATGTATGTACTATAGATTCACGTAGCACACTCATTGTAAGAAGGAGTGTTCTTGTCACTGATGGTTTCCTGTGCCTCAGTGACATGACGCAAATGTCTGTGCTACAGATGGTTAGAGGCTGAGGAAATATGTCCAGTGTGGTCTCATATCTAACCAGTAAATGGGGCGAAATTAAAGTATAACCACAGAGGAAGGATAAATCCGCAATGTGAGTTAGGTTTCATGGGTGTGTGTCTAATGGAAACTGGATTAATAGTAATTACAGACAATTTACTCGCTGATAGGTGCTGCTTTGACCTGGTGGGAGTATCAGATGGGGGCAGTTTATGACATCAGGACAATTCAGTGTGAAATTGTCCACATAAATTAAAGAAAATGTGTGTGATTACGAAAAGAGCGGCTGGGAAAATGAAACCGCCTGATTTATTTGCACAATATTGACATCAGTTGTCCACTAAGCTGGAAGAAATGGTGTCCATCGTAAAGACCTTATAATCAGGCGTAAGCAACGAACCGCACACACACACACACACACACACACATCCTCCCACTACAGCCCAACACAAATCTATCCAGATGCACTCCTTTGTTTCTGATGCTTTTTTTTGCTTCTGCTCTTTGCTACTTATGGAGTTATCGTCAGTGAACTGTGCTGTACAGAGCTGCCTTAGAGATGCGACCAGCGTTGAGGCGAAGTGCTGAGAGAGCTCTGACATTTAGCTGGGGTATTGTTAGCACCAGCTAGCCAATTAGCACAAAGTCTACAGACCCTTTAATACGGGTATGGGCCACCACTTCACACACCAGTGCTGACATTTCAGCATTGAACCAGTGAGTGAGCTCAACCTTCACACACAGCTTAGATTAGCAGGGCTGGAGGTTTTGGACGGGTCTTTGTTGAGACCAAGTAGGAAGCAGAGTGAATTCTGGGCACCTCTGGATATCTTTTTGTATTTGTTTCAAAGTATTTTGCATTAATTGAAAGACTTCAACTTGAAGACATACCAGTAAATCCACCATGTGACTTGCGAAAAGTTTATTCGCAGTGAAGCCCACCACGATCCAAAACTCTGTTACCCCCCTCCAGGACCAGGACTACACCTGGATTCCAGGCCAATCATCATTACTCTGCAGGTCTAATCCTGTTACCATGGCAGCAGGGATCTCCAGTGATGGATTGCAGAGGGTCAGGGGCATCTCTCGAGGATTGAGAAACAACAAAAGGAAAGCGGTGTACTGTAACATTTGAACTTGGGTTAATGGGATTGGGATCAGCGGTTTGAGGCAAGGGGTGTGAGAAAGTGAGCCGGGGTCACGCGCAACGCTGGTGGAGGAGCTGACATGAGTTACAGAGGAAACAATGGTTGCTGTAATGTTAAGGATCTGAATAGTGTGGTGATGCTGTTAGTGCAACACATGTTTTAAGGTCATTCACAATAAAGACTGACCGATAATGGATTTTTTAGGAGAAGATATCAATTTAAAAATTGCAGTTAAGAAATATTTATCGTTGACAATGTTTAAAAATCACTGCAGTGCAACTCTTGTTTTAACGTATTTTTTGCATTTGATAGAGACCAGGTTCTGTAAAACCATGGGTGTTGCATCACAGTTAATATCTGCTTATATATATTGGCCAGGCAGTTTATCAGTCAGTCAAAGCATCCTCAGTGATCTGTCCCTTCATCTAACTGCTACACAAACATTAACTATTAATACCTAAACAGTCTGACTCCTCCCATTGTGCTCACTGGAAAAAATACTTTATCTTAATGGCTTGTGTGGGCCAACAGTATTTAAACAAACATGTGCATACAAACACAAAGGCTAAACGAGCAGCGGAAGTCGTGATTTGTTCCCGAGGACCACCAACATTGTATTCTTTTTTTGTCTTTATTCAACAGTAAAGAAAGTAAAAAAGGCTACTATATAATGGATAAAATAAATGAAAATGAAATGGTGATGGTAGATAAAGTGGCCTTTATACTATATTTGGATTTCTGACAGTGATTTTGTCGACTCAGTAGTGAAGTCAACACATGAACCCTGTAAAAACACATATCTTTAAAAAGAAAAAGAAAAACATCTCTGCCACTCTGTTGTCAGTTGGTCACCAAGACAACGACCCCATGACCCTAAAGCTTGACTTCCTTCTTTGATGGTGAACCGTCAGTTGGTATGGGACAGATATGCAGTAGCTATAGGGGAGGTGACTTCTGTGCCTCGTTATCTGTCGGTTAGCGTTATCTCTGCTGTGATTAAAAGCACTGGTACCCAGGTCACATCACATGGAGGGCTGTACTGTGTTACTCCTCAGTCCAGTGTCAGTGAGGCTCTCCCTCCCTGTCAGAATAAACCTTTCAGTGTCTGTCCGTGCGTGTCTTTGTGTAACTGTCAGTGTCTTTATGTTATGTGTATTTTTAAGACAGAGTCCAGAGCCACGTGAGAAAGCCTTACATCACCCAGTGAATCTCTGCAAACGCCAGCACCTACAAAACAACCAACTGTTTTCTCCAAAAGCCCAGAATCTTTTAGGTTTTTTAAAATACCCTCAATTCTGTGTCATTTCTCTTTAGTCTCTCAGACTGGACCGGCAAATGAATGGAGCAAAAGTTATTTTACTGAGGATATTTTTGCCATCTATGTCTGTCTTAATATTGTCATGGGGGTTGTTGTATACTACTAATACTAATACTAATACTAATACTAACACTACAGTTTTCCTAATATTCACTTCAGAGTATTTAAGACCACATTAATTGTTGCAGATTCTTGATATGCAATGAGAGCAGCCCAGATTATTATGGGATTTTGATCCATATGAAGCACAATTGTCATTTTAACATTCATTCTGTGAAGTCTAGTCCAACACAGTATATAAAAAAATAAGTGTCAATATTAGTAATTCTGTGTACGCCATATTCCTACCCTACCTATGTACGTTATGTAACTTAAAGATAGTAACATCAGACCATTTTTGCACACATTTATTGTGTTATGGTTTATTGTGTTAACGGATGGAGAACAATTAGATACAAAATTAGATGTAGGCTCTACAGGATGATTTGAATCCTTGGCAACTATCATGTAATTCCCAAATGATGTACAGATTTGTAGGCATACAATTATTAAATGGCTTGAAAAACAGTGCATATAGTTGTCGTAAATGTGTGAAAAAAAAATCTGCCCCCCCATAGGTCTGAGCCCTGACTACTTACAACTTCTGGCTCGGCCCCTGTTGGCCAATATCGAGAATTTCGGGCTGGGGAGCTGTTTTTTGCTTTTATTCCTTGGACATTGCACAATATCTTATCTAAGACAGTGGGCAAAAGAGCATATATTTTGTAGGGTAAAGGGTACTGCTCCTTATGTACTGCTGCATCCACTTACAGCTAACACGTGGCAATGTTTTTCTCCTTATAGCACAGGAAGTACGTTTTTAAAGCTTGGACATTGCCTTCCGACTGCCTACATTTGGGGTCATAAATATCTCGTCTATGAGCAGTATTGTGTTGTTTCTCCCCCCCCCCGACACACATCCCCTTGTGGGAAAACAAAAGCATGAAACAGGATAAAGAGTATTCGTTAAGTTTACACTTTCTCTCCTCATACCAAGTCCTTACTTCATGTTACTGGACTGGATACACAAACGTAACTCAGTGCCTGCCACAAAGTCCGCATACGTCAACATATGCTTTCATGATACTAATATCACAACAACTGATACTAAAGTGGAGTTTATGACTGAATTGCATAGAAATCATGTTTAACGTGTACCTTTGACCACTTCACTTCGCTCAAATCACTGTTGTTACATTTTTTTCCAGTCTAACACTCACTTTCCCATCAAACCCTTACTTCTGTCCTTTCTCCTCCTCCTTCTTTCTTTAGTGTAGCTGAAGCAGAGCCAGGATCAGAGTGGACCACTTGTGGGCCTCTTAGACACACCCTCTCCCTCTTTAACTCATTATGACCAATTAGTTGACAGGCCAGGGAGAGGAAGGAGAGATAACACGCTTCTGAATTATTCATCCCTCCGCTGAATCTCATAGTCCCTCCTGCTCTCTCTCTGCCCAGAAGTCTTAGCTCTTCTTCTCGCTATTATCTCTACAGTCCATTCAGTCTCCCACTTAACTCTTTCTTATATAGACTACTTAGACACTAAAAGCCAGAGTTTGCTTGAAAATAACTAGTTTGGAGAAAGTGTCCAACCACTTTTAAGAGCAAAAGTGTTTTCCCAATAGCCATGTTCTAGGGTGGGCCGAAAAACCAAAGGCAAAATGGTTCCAAAGTTTGTCCTAAGCAGCCCCCCAATTCCAGCATCTGTAATGGGATTTTAGACACTGCAAACATCGCCAAGCAAGGTTGATTACATTTTAAAAATCATTTATCTCTTTGTTTGCCTCCTGTCAACACTAAAAGGATATTTTCTCGCCACTGACAGCTTTTTGAAAACTCTCTTGAGTGGATACAATTTAAAAAACAGCAGCTTTGTGTTTTAGTATTGATTAGCAAAAAGCCTGTTCAGACACAGTTGGCACCTGTAAGTCAGAAAAGTAAGGAAGCCAACTAGCTGTGACCCACTCTGTGATCATCAGACAGGCGTTTCAGTGTGGACAAACATCCCTACCAACAAACCCACTGGTGTAAACACTTTATTTTCACTTGTAAGCGGCATTACCGGACTTTGCCATAGTTCGGTAAACTCACTCTCCTCCTGGATGGGGCAAGCATTAATCTGGCATTACGCTTCCCAGACAATGCCATGACGCCATTGTGGGTTGGGTGACGGCGTTATCAACACTAACAGCTAGATGAGTACTCTGCAATGTGGCGGCGATTCTCTAGCCAGTGGGACACACACACACAGCTTCCATTCACATGATGGGTATCATGAGGTACTTTATTGGCATCACTTTAAAGGTACTGGTGTTGGCACTGGCAACATCATTTTTGAAATGATACCCAGCCCTAATCATTGCACCCCTACCTGATTGTACAGTAACAGAATGTCTTCCTTACTACTTCTTTTAGTAGTATTGGCCTTGTCTAAGGTGCACTCCGGGACACAGGACCTTGCTGGGACGTCACAGGACACCACAACATCTGGCAGCTGTGGGCTACCATGATTGATTGCCCGCTAATAAGGAGCAAATAGAGAAAAAGAGAGAGAGAGAGAAAGACAGAGAGGTAGAGAGTGCTAAGAAGAGACAGAGGAAGAGAGGGACAATAGATATACAGTATTACGGTAGTAGACGTATAGAAAGAAATAGGTAGGGGGGCAAAGAGAAAAGTAGCAATGATCACAAGGAGTGAGTATCAGTCAGACACAGACAGAGATAATGAGAAAAAATGCTAGACAAGAGACAGAGAGAGGTGGTTGAATAATGTATTGGACAGACGAGGGGGACAGTGAGACGAGGAGAGCCAGAATGGAAAAGAGCAAGAGATGAGGTATCGTCTGTGAGGTCTCATCACACACTTGCTGACATTGCTTTAATCTCGGGGCCAAGAGAAGACTAGAGGGCCCACCGACACACACACACACACACACACACACACACACACACACACACTGTTGCAGAGCGAACATGTGTGTTGATGTGTGTATGGAGCAGCGTTAACAGCTGGGGTTTTTGCAACAACAAAAAAATCAAAAATCAAAAAGTCACGGCTGGACTTCTGCATGACATCATAAAATACCAAAATGAGGACAGTTTGATATGGCAGGTTTATGTTTATGTTTGTATTTTATACTTGGCAGAAATACATTCTGTATTTTCAACAAGAAAACATGTTTTGACATCGTCTGAAACCTCTTCATCACTAATAACCGTTCATTATAGTCAATATATGTTGTAAAAAGGGAGTGAATTAGAGAGATGTGAGGCCAGAGCTGCAACAGACGCAGCTGCAGATGTTGGGGACATGGGGGACATGAGGAAGGTGACTTTGGACAAAGTTTCTCCTTCTCCTCTTCTCCTTATAGTGAAGCCTGTAAACTTCATGTAGTGAGCAACTACGATAAGGATAAAGAGAACAAATAAAGGTAGGAAGAGGAATAGAAGGAGAAAGACGAAACCAGAAGGAAAGAGAAGGTAGAAAGCTGAGAAACGAGTAAATATAACGTTCTGATGTAAACAGACAGAGGAAACGAAGATTACAGCAAAAGGAACTGAGAAGTAACGGTCACACAGGAATAGAGGAAACAACACCGGCTCAAGAAGCAATTGCGCGAATAAGGCATTTAGAGGAGGAGGGGATGAGTGCAGACAAGAGCGAGAGTAATTATGGCTCCGTCGTTAACATTTGATTATTGTTTATGCTCTGCCCACGATGCAACTGGCCAGGCACCTACACACACATATCCATAAACCTACACATGCATGAATGCACACACATTTTGCAAACGTGCGCGCGCCAATCAGGACCTTAACTGACAGCATGCACACTCAGCCACATGAGCGATGACACACAGAAACACTCTCTCTCACACACACACACACACACACACACACACACACACACACACACACACACACACACACACACGTATATGTATACACACATTGCAAAGCGCTTTCTGCAGGCGAGGCAGACCTTATAAATACGGTCCCACATTGTGATTTTGTTTGAGCTCCGTCTCCATGGCGCTGCTTCCTCACATGTTTATAGTGACCGCCGTTATAAATTAAAATGATCTTAACAACACTTAAGTTGGGCCTTGCATGCTGGTGCAGCCAGGCAGGGACAACAGGAGAGAGACACAGAGACCTGGGCTATCCCAGGATCTAGAGAGACAAGAGACAGAGACAGACCACAAGCAGAGGGAGCAGGAAGAGGACTGGGAGAGAGAAAGAAAGACGTTTTCCTTCCAAACAGCAAGTAAGATGTTAAGCAGCTCTTGACTAAAGGTATACTGAAAAACCTGAGGATGCCTCTACAACCATGCATACACATCAGGTATGCCTGCACAGTCATGCAGCCTCCTCATCCTCCTGAAAACTATATGCACAGCGCTCACGCTTCCGATGGGGTAAAGTTACAAACACGTGGACAGAAAATTAAATATAACACCGGAAAAAATAACAAGCAAGAGAGTCAGTCTGATATACAGAGCTTGTAACACATCAGAGAGACTGGCCAGCCTCTGCAGAGACATGCACTTTTATATAGCTTTCAAACTTATATCGTAAGCTAAAATATACATGTCTACTTGTTTAGAAAAAAGAAAATTGGGGCTATGCTATGTAACCACACAGGGGACTAAATGTATTTGTCCCCTTTGTATAAAATTAATACGGAAACTCTCAGTTTGGCAGGTCTTGGCATATTAGGCCATTGTGGGTAGATCAATGAGCAGGACCAATTATCAGATTTTTAAGATTATTGCATCAATTTTCCATAAAGTTAAAAATAACACAATATATCAATAAGAGGATATGAAATAACAATCACCCTGCAAGAGGATTGTATCGCCCATATCACTCCTACTGCCAAACAATTTTAACATTACTACTAACTTGAACCTGATATTGTCTCTGGAGCTTTCTTTAATAACAACATTTCCTGTGGCTTTTGATAATATATAGATTTTGATCTGCACAATGCATCAGTAGCCCAATTCGATTCATCCTCACATATCCTTGAATGCCTCAGAGTCAAGTCATCTAGACCTAAATCCTTATGCTTCCCCATTACTCAGCATCTGCTTATAATCAGCGGCGTGCAGGTGCAGACACCCATTAGGGTCAGGTCTTAAGTGTGCTGCTGAAAGATAATGGGAAGGCTAGAGCTATTGATTTATTTTCTGCATGACCTTATGGACTTCGTAGCCGCTGGTGACACACTGGCCCTGCTTCCTAAGCACTCTTTGTCACTCTAACTCACTAATGATCCCCTTGATGAAAACATACATCCTGTTTAGCCCATTCATTCAAGCCCAGATACTTCTTATCGTTAAAAAAAAAACGGTGGTTGTGGATCATTTCAACTGATTGAGGACACTGTAGAAAATCATCCTAATGTTGTGTGGATACTGCCGGTGATGGTTACTGTACAGATGCTGACAGTGTGCCCGAGCAGAGGACAGTTCTCTGGAATTGTAAGATTTAATAGAGGAGCAGTTGGCGGGCCACCGCGCATTTACAGAGGGTGACGTTAGAGAGCAGCTTTCCCATGGCTTCTGACACAATACATTTCCAGTCACAAGAGAGTCAGACTTTGCTGGCAGGTCCGTCTAACATCGCCCACGTCCTAATTGTCCTGTTTTACCTAACAGCTGGGCTGCAGGGTTTCAACAGTCCAGTGTAACATTGATTTAAAGCAGGGCATTGTGAGAACCAAAGCGGTGGCAGCGCAGTAAAGTGTTTCAAGAAAGATCTTACAGAGCGGCCGGACAGAGGGGTGTCTGATGAAATATTTACAGTGAAAATAGAGGGAAGTTAATGTTCATCAATCAAAACAAATCCGGGTTGAACGTTTGCAGTGAAATCTTGTCTGACGATATCTCACTTTTTTGCGGTTTGCGCCTTTATGGTGCAATACACTGATTTTTGTAAATTGAAAGGTGTCTAAAGGGAAAGTTTAATGTAAGAACGCAACTAAAGTTGGGGTTTTCTTTGGACAGAAATTGAAGAAAAACTATGAAATACAGGTTTACTTTTTTGTGAAGAAATCTCTCTCTTTTGAGAGCTGCTTGGGCAGCTGGTACCATGTTTTGACAATAATAATATGTGTATTTGTATCCCTGTATGGAAATCTGGTTTCAACCTGTTTCATTATTCTTGATTGTTACAGAACATTTCCATTAAAGAATTTATGAATTAGTACCACAATTTTGGGAAAACAGGACCCGACATTTTTGGTGACGTGAGACCTTTTATCATCTCTGTCACAGAAACAAATCATCACAACCACCTGCAATGAATTGCAGCACAAATGTTTGCAGTAATTGTTTATTTGTATCCTAAAAATGAAGTCAACCCACCTCCTTTGCATCACTGTGTACACAGAAATGTGTCAGCAGCTAAGAGGAACGTGTAGTTTGAACAATATAGTCTCCTGAGAACACGCTGGGATACACTGGCAAAAATCCCAGGAAATTAACTAAAATCCCCCACCAACGGTATTTTGTACAAATGAATGACTGCTACAAGGAAATGACACAACAATTTGTCAGTACTTGCAGCACCTGTTGTGCATGTACTTGAGCAGAATCGCCAACTATGCAGAAATCGCCGATGCCATATATTGCAGAGAGACAGAGAGATGTAATTATAAGATATACAGTGCGAGGGAGGTGGAAGACTGCTTCTGGATATTTCAGGCCGTGAAAGTAGATCTGATGTTTACAAGGTCTTGACTAGTCAAAATAAACTCTTAGCATTTCCCTTTGACCCTCCCGAGCACATGCCTCAGTATTCTTGCCTCAGCGACAATAACATTACATAAACACAGATTACTGCAGATTAGATGGTGTCAACACCGCTGCTGATCACCCGTCTGCAGGAGAATGAATCGGGAACATTGTCTGAGGCTCAGGGCCTCGGCTGAGTGTGTGTGTTTTTGCATGTTACACCTAATGTGTTGTCAAGTAAATAAACAACATCATGATGTGTGTGTGTGTGTGTGTGTGTGTGTGTGTGTGTGTGTGTGTGTGTGTGTGTGTGTGTGTGTGTGTGTGTGTGTGTGTGTGTGTGTGTGTGTGTGTGTGGATATATGTGTGTGTGCATGTCTTTGAACGTGACCAGAGAGAGCAGGGCTGGATATTGGGGGCGAAACCTGATGCCTGGTCAGCCCTCCCAGGACAGATATTTTGCCTCGAAAGGAGAAATGAATACACCATCTAACCTCGACTCTCCCCTCTCTCCATCTTACTCCTATTCTCCTCTCCTAATATTTCCCCACATGCGCACACAAATCATTTGTCCTATTATAAGACCTTCCCTCCTTCCCAGGACGACAACGCCATGAATACCTCCAAAACGGATGTTTTCTTTACCGTTTCTGGACATACCGTATGCTACTGATATTTCCTCCCACCTTTTTCACTCCCTGTTGGCTTTAAAGATACTACCTTTCAATACCCATTAGCAATCACCTGCCCTGCTCCAGTGCCCTTGAGCAAGACATTGGATCCCTTCCAGCTTCAGGGCTGCTGTTGTGCTAGGGGACAAGCGGAAAGAGAATTTTCCGACAGGGATCGATAGAGTATCACATTATCATGGTTATCATTAATCCCTAGCAAAATCAAGCTCCCTCCTACTCCTTCCTCCTTCTTCTGCTTGTCCTCTGTGTCACACTTTCGCATTAGCAGGAAGCAAGCCACTCTATGGAAAAATAAAGCCACAGCAGGGCAGGCAAGGAGGTTAAAGCAGTTGTTGCAGAATGTGATGTCAGGACACATATCATGACATGAGACATTCAGCTGGACTGTGAAAATCACACAGGCCAGGTGTGAAAGTGGGGTGATACAACAACACGTGGAAAAATACTGGCATGTGTGATTAGTGTAATTTAGTATGTAAATAAAATATTGACATACTAGGGAATAAAATGTTTAATTATTAAGGTATTCCTTTTACTTTTTGACTTTTGAAAATGTTTACTTTTAAATTAAACTGAATAGCGATTAAGCTTTTAGCAAATGTTCAAGCAGGAAGACAAGGATCCTTGAAATTACACAAAGGGTTTGCCCCTTTAAACAACTTTTGTATATGTTAATATGTCCCTGATGAACTGTTATCCTCACAGGAAGAAGCAGCAGCACCAAGACATCACGACATCTTGACTCAAAAATGACCTTTTGTCTCCTCTTGTGTGTCAGCGTACTGCAACTACTGGAGTGTTCCTACAGAAGACTCTAAATACGTACGATCCTTTAGGTTCTTCAACCTTCCTGATTTATTTTCAAAGCTCTTGTGGCATTCATTCATCCAAATTTAGTGATTATTTAAAGTAAATTCTACCAGTTGAAGGTTCCCCCTAACTCCTAAACATTAGGTGGCATGGGTTATTCAAACCTCCTTCAATTATGCTTATTTTACTGACCAATTAACTATTGCAATTAACGGTTATTTACATTATCGATGAAATATTCATGTTTTCTATTAAATGCCAGAAAATAGCACCAAATATATAACAGAGTCAGGCCAAACCCCAAATACATTAAACATACTAACAGATATGACAAAGAAAATCGGTAAATCCTCAATTTGAGAAGCTGAAACAAGAAAATGTTTGTCATTTTGCTTGAAAAATTAGAGACGAAGAATCAGTTTTCAAAATAGTTGTCGATTAAATTTTCTGTCAGTCAGCCGTTCGATTTAAAGACTATACTTTTGATTAACTAACTTGTAACTAATGCATGTGACCATTATTACTTATTTATCTATTTTTTATGATTTAATCCTCCACATTTTAAAGGCAAAGCTGATCTTACCTCTCTCACACACAGAGCACTTTTAGAAAAAGACATGACCAGCCAATCAGGACTGAGAGGATGAAACGGGAAGAGATAGATTGGCAGTGAGGGAGAAGTCAATTAGACAAATGAGGGATTATATTCCCACTCAGGAGGAGAGGGAAGGAGGGAACGATGGAGGAGAGAGAGTGACGGGAGAGCGAAGGCATTTGGGCCATAAAGGATTCTTAATGGAGCAGAATTTACACAACCTGCTGAGGTGAACAGATAAAAAACAGTGGCAGTAAATGAACAACAAGCATCCAATCTGCCGTCCTGAGCAGGTTAAAAACCCCACACAATATGCCGAGTGGCTTTCACCCTTCACGGTTTTATGGTGCCACATCCCGCTCCACTCCACCCTTTCTTTCTTAGTCATCAATAAAAACACATTCATGCGCTGACTGAAACAAATAAAGAAAAAGCTATTTTCTGACGCTACTTAGACCATCAATAATTAAAAAACAGCTCCGACACCAAATGCGTCAGTGTTTTTGGAGGTTGCCAAAGAGAGGGATTGTAGTGGATTTTGTGTCGCGTGGTTGAAAACCTGGAAAAGCAAACCAGACTGTTTGTATGACCGAGGTGAGATTAGCCGAGGGAACACATTCAATCAACAAACTGCCTGAGCTAAATGAGTTTAATTAGTTCAAAAAGGCAATTCACCTTTTATGAAAAAGCTTGCAAGTTGCATTCTGTGTGCAGCACCGTAAGCACAAATGATGTGTGAAGATTTAACCATAGCCATATCCAGTAGTTATTTCAAACAGTATTTTCAGTAGATCACTCAAACCATCAGTGAAAAAGGTTATGGAGAGCATCAGGCTGCGAGTCCTGTTGTGGGTATCTCCCTACACATCTATAAATAATGTGGCTTTAGGCTCAAGCTTTAATAAACAGAAAACCATCACTGGTCCATGTGCCATAAAAGGTTAAAGTGAAGGGATTCCCACACGCCATGGAGACAGAAGGCTTTATCTGCCAAAGATTCATGAGAAGTTTACTTTGTGTAGCTACTGTTCAGATCAAAGCGAGCGAGAAATACAGAGGTCGGTTTCCTATCTCTGTATAATCTCTAATAATTTGTTTATAGGCATAAACGATGCATTATTAAAAAGCTACAACAGATTGGCAATCACTAAATCTCTCTCATACATTAAATTACTGCAGAGTGATGTGTATTTGTTAAAGTTTACAACTAAATGTGCAGCTTGCATCTTAAAGTGGTTGAATATAGAAGCTGCAAGAGATACATTTTAAAGAGAATGACCAAAATCGAAGCAGCGGAAGCTGAAGATCTCCTCACTTCTTGTCCCTGGTTTGGGTTAAGCTCCATGAACACTCAATCTTACACCTATTATAATGCCACTTGGTTAAGTCTTTCTGTAAGATCTTTCATTCCGGGTAAACTCTGCAACTTCGGTTTGTAACGCAGGCTTTCTGGAGACATCAGAATTAATCATTTTAGCTAATCACCAAAATGACATATTGTTACGTCCAACAACAAAGCCTGCTAAAGCAGTAGTTTCTCAAAATCGTCTTAATTAGCCTGGCAAGAGGGTCAGCACAGAGCTCCTTATACAGCAACTACTTGTAAAGACATTTCTCTACCCCTTCACTAATACTGATGCTCGAGGTTAAGTCTAAAAAAATCCATGTTATAATTTCGCCCAACATCTCTGCTCCTCCTTTGCAAGACATAAATAATACATGACCGGTATATTTTCACCCTCCTTAGAACCATCAATCACTGTCCGTCCATATGCACTATTACTGAATATTCAGGGTACAGGGGAGCGCTGCACCGAGACTAAGATGGAGTGTGTAAGCCATGATCGAGACATGACATGGCTTGTTGGGTTTCCACAGTACTAGCCTTAGTTGGCCCAGTGCAGTGTGACCTGATCGGGGACTGGTAGTCTGGTTTTAGACCCAAGTTCCACGGCCCCAAAGGACCTCCTGCTGGGATGAGTTACTACGGGCAAAAACAGGGGGCCTCATGTGATGGTCTATATGTGGGACTGCCTACTGTGGAAATGGGCCAGAGGTCAAAGGTGAGGGGAAACACTGGAACCGAACCCTCTGAATGTTGTCTCTCTCGTCTGCCAAGCTCATAGGGAAGGTTTTCCCACAGACGCACAAATGAGAGGACCAACAGTGTAGAAGCAATGATTAGTTGATTAATCAATAAGTGCACAATTCTGATAATCAATGAATAACTTAAAGTAATGGTTAAGAGAAAATTATTTTCTCTGTTTTATTTCATTGTAGACTTCATGTCTTTGGGTTTTAAATTGATAGTCGGACAAAAGAAGATACTTGAAAATATCCCCCGCTACTCTGGAAAATTCTGTTTATCACTATTTTCACACTTTTTATACACTAAACAATGAATCAAGAAAATAATCTGACAATTAATTATGAAAATAATCAGCATTTCATGTCCTTACCAAAAGCTTCTCAAAAACACACACAGATGGTGTTTACACATCAAGTGTCCTAACTTTAAAGATCCAAACGTTCTTGCCGGGCGGCTGGTGGCTGAACCAGCTCAGACAAACAGGCCAACCCTCCTACTGATGTTGTAGTTTTACAGCAGGCGTAACAAAAAGAAAGCGAGTCAAAGGCGACAAAGCCTTATTTTACTGTGAGTGAGTGAAGGGACCATAACAAGACGAGCGGGACTTAACATTTAATGCACCATTTGAACCAGAGTCTCGGCAAACGCAAGAGCCTACAATGTTGTCTAAGCAACGGGTCCGGTTGGGGATGTGAGAAATTCTCATTCACAGAAGTTTCCAGGAACACTGTTGTCTCGTTTAACAAGTTACTGCACCTCTAAAAATTCCTTCATCCCTTTCTTTGTAGTGAAGAAAAAAAGTTTTTTTAGCGGAGACTGAGAGTGAATGAGAGGAGAGGAGAAACTGAATTAGCATACAGCTGTTACACTTGCAGGAGCGATTGTTTGAAGTTGACATACAGATGTAAAAACAGTTTACAATAATGTAACCAGAACCGTTTAGAAGGAAGGATGTTAAAGTTACCCGAGATCTTTATCTCGAGGGGAAATCTGTCTCTATGAGGATGCATCTTGTCTGCAGCTGTGACAGCAACAAGGAGGGGTGAGGAGGGTGCTGGGACTTAAGTGGGTGCCCCGTGGAGAGACATTACGGTGGAGAGCTACTTCACCCCTTTCCCATACACGCTCCAACACACACCTGTGACGAGAGTCTCTCTGGAAGCAACGCATCTGTTTAAGATGAGTCCCCCATTACAATGCAGGACTAATTAAAGGTTCAATGGAAGTTAGCGAAGCGCCCTACGCAGCAGTGTATGGCTCAATTTAATTACAATAGATCAACACGGCCTTAATTGAGTTTCATCGTACAATTAATTTCCCTCACACATGGTACGGCTCTCAGGATGGCGAGCGCCTCACATGTAATTAATCAAAACAAATCCAAAGCTCAGGATGGAACAGTATCATGGGAACGCTAGACGTATGTGCACTTAACATATATCATGTCAAAGCGATTTTAGTCGCAGGTACGTTTTGCAATCTGTTAAGAACGCAACATTTAAACAGGCCATCAAAGAGGCAGCTCACTTCCAAAGTCAGTCCAGCTCCGTCTTTGAGGCCGTGGCATCTGAAACATGATCTGGGCACCTCGGAGCGCCTGCCCTGCCTCTCTGACAGAGAAATAACAACAACGGCACGGCATGCCATCCACTCCGACACCCAGTAACATCAGGGAGAATGTCACCCGCAACAACCCAGCAAAGGCCATGGCTTTTAATGGGAAACACAGACACAACGACATGTTAGTTCTGTGTGTGCAAAGACATGTTTGCAGTCCTATGGGAACGGAAAAGGTAGGAACATATAGAGAGAAGGGAGAGAGCTTAAGGGCATAGAGAGACTCGCATTTGCTGATCTGCACTCACTAATGTGTCAACGTTTTATGACGAGAACACATATAAGATGCTCTGCAGTGGGATTTCCCCATTATAAACACATGATGGCATTGGCAGGGAGACTGCTGCTCTTTTCTAAACAATGCCTCTGAAAGCACAGCCCGGTCCAAGGAGCTCCCACACTTAACGCTCTGTCCATTACAGTATGTGCCAGATGCAACTGGAGGGACAGCTGCTGGGGCACAACAGTCCAGGGCGACACTCGAAACGACAGGAACAAACACTGACACTCAGAAAACTGTAAATAATCACTGAGTGAACTTTGACTGGTAATCAACACTACCATTCACACACAAGTGTTTCGATAAAGTTATTTAAGAGGTTACATATAAAGCTGAAACAGGTGCACATTTAACCAGATGACAACCCAGGAAAGTTTGGTTTGGATGTTTCACATATCATTCCTGAGCCATCGCTACCAGTGAGCTCATACTTTTCCAGTGTTTACATGTTGTATACATTATGGAGCATATGGCACAGGGGTACTTTCAGCCCTGACAGAATACTTTCTACAGCGGGGGGGAGGTGCTTCAGTTTGAGCTCTATGTTTAGTGCAAGGTTATTCTTCACCTGGTTTAAAAGCTGTCATGTAATAATTAATTCAAGTATTTTTTATTCATTATTTACTTCACCTGTCGTAAAAAAAAATGCTGCAACAAACAAGTTCAGTTACAATAAAGTTTTGAACCACACTTACATCCCCATAACACTGATGTTATTTTTCACTCTCAAATTCAGTTTATCCAGGGGTCTCCTTGTGATTCAATCAGACACAAACAAGGGGAACTGAACAGAAGACATTGTGATAATGTGACATGTAACTCTGCTTGGTTAATTAGGAAAATACATCAAATGCCAGATGTCATGTACTGATCAAAACACATGATTCGAGTGGCTTCGCTCACTTGACTTTATAAAGTTTTGAATCAATAAAAAAATGCCAAATATTAAGTTTTAAATCATGCTTCATTTGGTCACTCACCAATAAAAAAACAAACAAACGATGATGTCAGGTGAACTTACATGAATGCATGGTAGATGAACGACCATCCTCTTGGTCTTTCCAGCACGTTGTACAGGCAGTTTTGCAACTTTCTGAAGCGTTTGTTTGAAACGGAGGAGTTGGCCCGGGGTCCGGGGGGTCCTGGCAGCGGGGTGCCCAGCAGACCCGTGCGGTGGGACGGGTGTCCTCGCTCCGGGCTGGACGGCTCGCTCCTCTCCGTGTGGACGGCGGTGAGAGCCACGAACTCTACCCGGCGCTCGTCGCTGGGATTCGGGGGCACCAGCATCCGGATGCCGCCGTTGTTCGACGGGCTTCCTAACATCCTCAGCTTAAACTAGCCTAGTGTGGTTTGGCACTTCTCACTGGATCATCGCACAGCAAAGTTTTGACCAAGTCATAGTCCGGGTTTGTCTTGACAATAAAGTGGACTTAAACTAGTCTGCTGGTCAAAACACATGAGCACATGTCGGTTTTTTATCACTTAAGATTTAAAAGTTACCTGTAAATCAAGTAACAGAGATTACTGAAACAAGTGCGTCGCACTGAAACGTGACCTTCAGCGAGCATTGTTAGGAGTCTAAGTGAAGGGTATTACACATGCACTAACTCCAAGAACACAGTGAATCCCTCTGCAGAAAAACTGACCTCAATCAGGTGAAGCATATGACCATAAACACACTTGAAACGTGGAGACATGAATCACTAACAGCCACATCATGCTCCTGCGCTGGATCTGAGCCCGTCAGCCCGACCGTGTCCCAGTCTGTCATTAAGTTCTTCTCAGCTGCTCCTGTAGTTTGGATTGTCAGAGTGGGAATCGACCAGCCGACAGCATCAGCCCGCTCTGCCCCTCTCCCGGTGAGGCTCTCTGCTCCAGAAGATGACCAACTCTGAAACTCAGTTGAGAGGACAAATAAAGGCTGTTTGGATCTGGTTTGTCAACGCTCACAGAGATGGAAACTCTTTGTCTCTCTCTCTCTCTCTCTCTGGTGAGTTCACGTTCATGACAGGAGAAGCTCTGGCGAGAGGAGGACGGGATGGGAGGAGGAGGAGGAGGAGGAGGAGGAGGAGGAGGAGGAGGAGAGGGTGGCCGGGCAGTGATGCTCTTGTTTATGAAGCTTTTTAAGGTTTTCTGGTAGAACTGATAACTTTGATAATCACTGCTGTTTGTGCATACCTGAATGCTTTAACTATTACAAAGTATCTAAGGAGGATCAAAAGTGCCTCAGCTACCTTCTTTAATATTCACAAAACATCATGTATTGAGGTACAAAACTTTCTTCTGTGAAATAAAAAATGTTTTTATTGTGGGATGGGGCTCGACGCCATGGCTACAGGCGTTTGGGACAGCAGAGACAGGTGCCTCAGTGGACTTGTGGGGGTTTCTAAATCTATGACTGTGACACACACAGAGGCTTGTGGTTATGACACAAATACAAGCGTTATGGATCACTGTGCCCTGCGGCCAGATCACCTGTCAGAGGGCCTCCGAGGAATGCATTGTTGAGGTGGTCCCCAAACTCCCACGCAAGCTTCGGTGTATAAGCTGACCACCAAAAAAGGTGATATCAGCAAATGCAGAGGCAAATCACAATTAATATATCTCTATTCAGATAAAACAGATTGCACTCAAATTTAAACCTGGAGGTACTGGAAGTAAAAAAATCCTGAGGAGGAAAAGAAATGAGGAGTAAAGAGGGAACAAATCTGCTCTGTCTTTCCAGCACCTCATCGCTCACATCTCCGGTCCCCACTTGAGTGACTCATTACTCAATGATATCACTATTTTGATCTTAAAGTAGAGCATTTTTAAAGTTATTGCTGACTTAAAATAAACATTATTGCCTGCATCAGATAGAGGCACTGACCTGTCGTAGACACGCGTTCAGCATTGGTGAAGTTCTACAGTGTCACACAACATTAAGAGGAAGGTCACTCATGCTAACTATGTGCGTTCATTGTGGCTGCTGCTGCTTATGGATCACGCAGGTCTGTGGACTGGCGAGTGGGAATGCATCTGGAGTCTCTCACAAGTCGCAAATCTAGACATTATTCCCAGGGCCCATTACATAATTTAACATCTCTAATCCTTAACTCTTAACTTGGCGTCACACTTATTGACTGATGGACTCACTGGTGGCTATAAAATGGAATCAACTGCTGACAGCTGTACTTCTAACAGCAATGCTTTAATAGTGACTGCAGACTGGTTAACATGACAAATCAGTCTGAAATGTGAGGTGATATATATATAATTTTTCAGAGCTCAAGATGACGTCTTAAAAATAAAAATGTCCTGTTTTGTCAGACCAACAGTCCAAAACCCCCCAAATGCTCAATTTACCATGACATAAAACAGATAAAAGCAGCAAATTCTCACATTTGAGAAGCTGGAACCAAAGAATATTTGCCATTTTAGCTGGAAACAATTAAGCAATCACCTACATTTTCAGATTACAGTATTTTTATGAAAATGGTAACAAATCAATTAATTGTATAACTGACTAGACTTTACTAGAAATGAGGGAAGCAGAGTTTGCTAAAATCCTGATGCCAATTGCATAAATTAATAACCAATTTCAAAGGCACAATCCATCAAATAAAGGTTAACAAAAGTGTCACCCTATAATGGTTCAAGTCTTTCTGAATGACAATTCAGTCTGATTACCAGGATATGTCGCCCCAACACCAAAAGTCAACAATCAAACCAGCTATCAAGCACAAACTGATTGTTTGTTCTGGTTCCAGACAACAACACAATCGACCTGACTCAAGTTCTGATGCTGCTTAAAGGTTTACTTCAGTGGTGTTAGGAAATACAGGAGTGAAACAATCCTGTATTTAAGATTATGATCAGTTGAAAAGCACATAAACTGCTAATAATGAATCTATAGATCAAGCTCTTGACTTATAAGTGAATAAAGGTGTAATTTGTAATTTACATGGTAAAAAAATGAAGGACTGGGCCTTTAGGCAAAGGAGAAATCCACACCTACAGGTGTAAGTAAAGGTGTATATCTCTACCTAGAATAGTAATGTAAATGACCGAAAGATAAAAGACAGGGAATCTAATTTGAGAAGAAGGTCATCTAATAGTGGAGTCTTGTGGAGCCTAACCACCCAGTGATGAAAGGATGGTCCTATGTAAACATCAACGGCATCCTGTACTGAGAATCTCCCGCTACAACTCGCTCTCTGTGAGCTTGGCTTCCTCTCCTCCACTGAGCAGTCCAAACCAGGCCAGGGGGGGGCAAGAAGGTGCCGACGTACAGGCCGGCCCTTCCTTTACCCTCAGGGATTTACATCAAAGTGTGTAAAAAAACATACACCCCCTCTTTCTATTACAGTACCAACCCTGCTGCAGTGTTGCTTTCACCCAGTAATCAACACTCAGAGCTGGGCAGAGAATCCAACAGGGCCTCTGGGATAAAGGGCCGCCCAGTGACAACGCACAACAGCTGAGCAAGGTCAGACTGTTGAATGTGAATGTGGAACGGCTGGTTGGATGAACAAATATATATAAACACAACACAAGGAAGGGCGTAAACGCTCATATACATAGATTTGAAGGTAGTCATGGTGGAGTTACAGGACGTCCCAGGACGGACTGCAGGAGGCCCAATGTTGTGTTCCCTTTACGCCCACCTTTCCTCTCGCTGTTGTTTTTTCCACTGCACTTCTCACTCCGAGCATTCACTCACGCCCCAAGGAGCCCTGCTGAGCTACGGGAGTCGACAACCACTCAGGGAATCTATGGGAACTTAAAAATACTCACATCAGCAATTGTGAGCCACACATAGTACAGTACAAACTCGCTGCGTCCGACCCCCCCAACCTTTTGTTTCCGCTGTGCACTTGGACGTTTATTTACGCCACTTAATGGCTTTCCCAGACCACGCTCTTGTTAGCCTTTATTTAATCTTCTTTCTCTTCTCCTTTTTAATCAGGTTTCCTCCCCTTTAACTGATTTTTCTACATGGAAAACATCGGAGGGTCTAAGAGGGGAGGACTGAGTTGCTGATATATTGTCTGTTGTGTTGAGTTTATGTTGTTGTGAAATGTCTGGTTATAGTCTTAGGAGAGATGAAATGGTGACATTGTGTCAAACAGTGCTGCGCTCGGAGGAAGAGCCCCCACTGAACAACGCACTCCTACCGTCATGTAGATGCTGTAAAAATGTCATCTGATATGAGGCAGCGTTCCTGTGTTAATCAATCGGCCATTCTGCTTCATGAAAATGTTAAGTGTCAACCACCACATCCAGTGAGTGAGTCAGGAAATGACACTTGTTCACTCAGTGGCCCATTCATGACCAGTCAAAGGATCCTTTGTAACTTACTACCACTCTTAGGACTTTTACAGCAGCGACAACGCATGCTCACAGTAGGAGTATGCAGCGTGTTGTTAAAGCCACTGCAGTTTAGACATTACCTCACATCCGTCAGGCAACAACCCTAACCCACACAACCCTGAGCTATAAAAAAGATAGAGTCATCACACACAAGCAGCAGTATTAAAAAGTGTTACAATGGGGCTGATTTCCAAACATTCAGGGGTCAGATGACCTTAAAGGTGAAGGTCTACAGGGTGAAAAGATCAGTCTCCAGTCTATGGAGGGAGGTTGGATTATTTTATTAGATCCGAAGCCAAAAGACGAGAGATTAAGAAAGAGTTCAGAGCCTTATGAACACAATGTTTCTCAAATGTCCTGAAATAACCTGAATGATTCATGCTGTGGTGTATTAAAGAGGCCGGGGTTGAACTGTTGGACTCCCCTTCAAGGCTCCATGTCAGTGGCTGTAGTTTTAGCATAATAATTTATCATCGTGCAAAGAATATAAAGTTTTGTTATCAAAATCAATTCAGACGCATTTTGTGACTTTTATCATAGGAACTGACAGCATCCTCGATATGAATGAATACATGTATATGGAGTCAGAGATTTTTAGTCATAATCAAACATCTTAATAACCTTGTAAACAAAGTTTATGGATTTTAATCTGATTTAAGGAATATTTTTTTTAATTGATACACTTTTTAATCTATTTCACCAGTCTGTTGCTGCTCCTTGTGAAAGGCGATACACACTAAGAGGATTTCACTATGTGGATCATCGGACTGTCACATTACTCTTACACAACACTGAAATGCCAGGACCTGGGAAAAGCTTGCATTGTGGTTTAACAGTGATTAAAAGTAACTCTCCTGACACCTCAGCAGGGCAGAAAAAGTGGATCAAACACAAAGTGGATGTCCACTCCTGTTATGGGTTCATCTGTGACTTGGTGAGATCAACTGGCGTTGTGGCCCAATCACAAGGTCCAGACTGAAGCCAAGGCAGTCAGCCCTAATACATCTGTCCAAGGTTGCCTTGATCTGACCAGACGAGCCGGCCAAGAAAAATACCACCAGACAATCCTTTTTTATGCTCGACTTAAGCTGAAACATTCTCACAATCCTCGCTGCTCTTATTAGAAAGAGCCGAGCATGAGTCTGCACTCATTAATGCTGTTATTGTTCAGTGATTAAGTCGATTAAGAAAGGGCCCTCTGGTTTGACTAACGTTTGCTTGTGGCTCCGACTACTGTGGCTTAACCAGACTATTGAGTAGTTAGTGGGCAAACTGAGTGCATGTGTGGGGGGAAAAAACCTTCAAAGTGATACTTGCAGCTTATGAGCTTTGGCTTTCAACACTGACACAATGTTGATTCTGAGACATTTTACTTGCTGTTAAGCGGGATATTTTCATCCCCCTGCATCTCTATGCCTGTCTAATTTTCTGTTCCACAATAAGTACTTCTCTACCTTTTAAGATTTAGGTCGGATAAGGAATGCAGTCTGATCTCGCAGGAGCTGAGCAGTCTCCAGCCAAATAACTCGTGACTCTATTGTTAACCGCTTGTCCTTTGTAGCACATGAAGCCTTTAAGAGCGCTTAAGGAGGGCAGCAGTGGTGTTCACTCAGTCTGGTGTTTGGGTGTATGGTGGGCACATATTGATTGCACATGTTTTACTAGTGTCTATGCTTCTGTAACCATGCTCTTGGAGGAAAATGATTAACCCCTTTTTCAGCAATAAATCAGGTGTTCTAACACAGGATAACAGTGGCCTTTTTAGTTTGTTAGATCAGTGCTGCCCTCATGTGGCCATTTGGGAAAACAACACGAGCCTCATTCTAATACTGTTGAAACCACCAATATTTTCTTACATTTAAAATACTTTTTTACCTATTAGATACTTACGTAGTTACTATAAAAGCAACAATTCAATAATATTTTGGTGGCTCTTGTGGAGGGTTGTGTCTACCTGGAAATACAGTAAGACGCTGACTGGGATGGTTCAAGTCTTATCTCTTGGTGTGCGGTTTCATTTCTCTCTATCTACAGTCCACACACTAGTAAAGCGCTTTATTCACCCAAAATAAAATAAATAAAAACAAAGATTAGTACTTGAGGAAAACACTATTAAAACATGACTCTTAGACAAGTTATGGTTTTTATTTTTTTCTCACAAACAAAGTTTGTTTACAAAAAGGAACATCAAAAATAAAATTGTACCTATCTATTGCATGTCATGCTGACAGTTTGAACTACATGCAAAAAAACAACAATAATATGAACATTGACAATCAATACTGTACAAAAAACGAGTGGGAGGAAATGAGGCCAAACATCATTTTAAAATCAAAAGAAAAACAATTGTATTAACAAAAAAGGGAATTCTACAAAAAGGTCGTGTTTTTGCTCCAGATGGTTTTTATACATGAGACTTAAACCAGGGTGCAAGACTCAAAAAAACACCCGGGTAAAGAGGGTTGAGTGAAGCTGCATAGAGGCAGAGAAGAGCTTCCCTGCTCTGAAGAAAGAAAGAGTACATGGAAGGAACAACTTGGAAGGGTAAAGACGACCCTCACATACACAGTTAACCTATACAGTTTGAAGCCCCTGAAAACATAAAGTCATGCTTCATCTTCAATGTGGAAAACAACACGAGAGAAAACTACATGAAATCACCGAAACTTCATAACCTCTTCTCAAGATCCCTTAGATTGACTTTCTCTAAAAAGTGATATCTGAGGTATACGGCTTCATTTCATCCACCAACTATATGGAAAACAATAAAGAGGGTATGATTCAGGAGGTGAAGAATCCCACGGCGGCCTTCAACCACAGATATACCAGGAGCATGATATGTAGAGAGAAACGGACACTTTCCCAATTCATTTCCAAATAAACACCAGAAAGGAAGGCGCCAGGAATAAAGGAAACACTTTTTCATGTTTGAAAAATCTTTGAAGCTTTGACATGGAAGTATAGTTTAGTTAGTCTGTGGCAGTGGATGCATATTTTCTCTACAAATGGTCGGTGACAGAAGTACAAAAAGTCTAAGCATGGATGCAACTTAACATGTTATTTTGAGCGAGTCAATCCGTGTCCCTTTGTTGTTGTTTTTTAATCCAGTGTACTAAATTTATTACAAAGAGTGTTACAAGATTTCAGGTCCCTCTTCTAGATCAGCAGTGCTTATAACTGAAGTTTATCGGGCGTCCTTTGTCAAGGTTGGTGGCACCTGTCGGCTTCCAATGGGCTGGTATGAGTGTTGTATGTGTGTTGTATGTGTGTGTGTGTGTGTGTGTGTGTGTGTGTGTGGAGAAAAGGTTCCTTGTTGGGCTCATTCGGTGCTGACCTGCGTGACCTGCGCGTCAACTGTCTGGTTGGTGGACTGGATGAACATCGGTTGGGTCAGCTCCTGTCCTGCTGGCATCGTCACCTGCTGAATCTGATACAACTGCTGTAAAACAGAGAGACAAGAGAGGCCGAAGGTCTGTGTGTAGTTGGATTTAAATACAATGACATCCAACTTCAAAATCCTACACAGGGTTGTTAGAAAGTGCTATTTAGGAAGTTTCTAAAATGAAATATCTCAACGTGTTCAACTCTTATTCAGGATTTAATAAACACATTTCTGTCCAATTCTGATTTCTGACATTTTGTTTTCTGTCTGATGTTACTATTCTGTAACACACTGTTATTGCTGCCTTTCTAGCTGGTACCTTCTTAAAAAATATATTTTTATCTAAATAAGGCTTTACTGGTTTAATTAATTGCATTTTTCTTCAAAGGGCACATGTCAGCTGGTTCACAGATATATGTGTGCACTAGTTAAAATGTTAACAATGCTGACAAGCCAGAAATAAGGACATAGAGTCAAATTAAAAAGACATTTGGTTTTAAAATGCCATGCTCATTGTAACAGCTTTGACAAACTGGATACATTCATTGCATTTGTTACCTGTCCATCAGTAAACTGGTTGAATTGCTGCTGTCCTTGCTGTACGTCTGCCTGTGTGATCTGAAAGCAAAACAAGTTAAATACAAGAAAGAAAGAAAGAATGGAAATGCCTGGAAATGACATCATTTGTTTTATGAACGCTCTTCTTGTTGCTAATGTGATTACCTGCTGGGCGTTGGCGAGAGTCTGGATCTGTCCTTGGACCACCTGAGCTCCAGACACAGGCTGGGCAAGACGGATGTATTGTAGCTGGCCCGTGTTCAGTTGCACCTACATTCAACCAACACAAGGGGGAGACAAAGTTTGGTTTGGAGCAAAGGTCATTCAAGCCCAGAGGTCACAGCCATTTTACATCTCTGAAGAACAGCAGCGAGAATCATTCACTTTCCTCTGATGAATTGTTAACTTTGTAAAACTTGATTCCCATCAAACAGTGAAGGACGGATAATTGACTAGAACACCATGTCTGTGCAGCACTACAATGTCAAACATGCAGCAAACACAAAGCACTTTAGCCTTTTCATTCACTGTTGGAGCTCATTTGCTCCATCACCAATCCCTCGCCTGATTCCCATCGCTTTTCTTCCGCTTAACCGTATTCCTTACCGGGATCTGCTGGATCTCTCCTGTGTTGGTGATGATCTGCTGCATGACCTGCATGGTCTGGCCTTGGGCTTGAGCTGTCTGACCTTGACCCTGGGCAGGTGCAGCTTGGACAATTTGTACCTGTTGGCCCTCACCCACCTGCATTGTCACGGGCGCACTCTAATGGAGCGAAAAGAAGAGAGAAAAGGAAAGACAAAAAGCAGAAAGAGACACAGACGGATGAGACAGAAGTAACACATTACAGACATGTGGTTTATAATTGACATAAAGCACTGTAACAGGAAATCACTGACTTCACTGGAATAAGATTTTAACCAGAACCATGAAATTTATGTGTTAATTTTAAAGTCTGTTAAAGATTATCAGGCAGACACAAAAGATGTGGGGACGTGAGGTGACAACGCAGGATTGGAGACCTCCCTTTGTCCTCCGCCTGTCACACAATCCAGGAGAGGCCACCTGATCTCATGCTACAGGCCTCAGTCACCTGAGCAGGACGGAGCTTGTGGGCCGCAGTCACCTACAGGGCTATGACACAAGTAGTGGCCTCTCTGTGTGTGTGTGTGTGTGTGTGTGTGTGTGTGAGAACATATTAATACAAATGTGCATATGTGTGTTTACCGTGATGGGTGTGCCCTGTGACTGCACCTGCACATGCTGTAACTGCTGCATGGTCGCACCTTGAAGCATCTGATGGCCCGAAAGAGTAGAATGGGAAAATGGGAGAAAGACACAAAGTGAGAAAAGCAGCGATTGCAACAACTTAACACGTGGATGTAAGCATGTGTGGAGTGTGTGCGTAGAAGGCATAAATGTAAGAGCAGCAGAGAGAGAAATACAAGAGGTAAATGACATTTAATGACATGCTTATGAGTGTTAAAGAATCTGAGGTGAAATTCGGAAACAGGTCAAATAAATAAATAAATAATGGGGGAGTTTGGGCAGATTTAGAAAATGCATGTACATTTACAGCAGCTTAAGTAATGTCAACTGGGGTTTTATGAGCACTTATGCGAGAGTTGGTGGCCTAAGGAAAGCAAATTGGTACTACAGAGACAAGTGGTGACATTGAAAGCTCTGCACACAGATGCATAAATAAAGGGTATGAATCCATGGAACTCAGCCCATCATCTTTTCTTAGTTTTCTTTTCCTTATTTATTCGAAAGTATTTCCTGCTAACACATTACTCAATAGACCAAATCTGTACCAAGCATGGAATGTGCCCGGTAGTTATTGACAATCTAACCGTCTCTGTTTTACTCCAGAAAACACGTAGGTGTCCGTCAAACCCTATCATTAATCGCAATGCTAGTGGGAATAACTTCAAATAAGCAGGGTGCGATGGCAGAGGGGTTGAGATGAAGCCTCCAAGAGAGGTTTTATGTAATCTCAAAAGCACACCTACAAATTCTCAACTTTGACTTATTCCCTCATGGCCCACCTTTTAAAGTGCTACCTTGTAAATAGCCCACAATGGGTCTACGTAAGGTGAGTGTCAATCTGTGACCTCCCTGCTCTCAGTGGGGACTGCAGCAGTAGCGGTGCCAGTGAATCAGGCCAGGTCTAAACGAGCATGACAGCTCAGCTAAAGGCAGTCTGCTGAAGCAGCATGAAGTAGCACAGCAGCCCAGGAGCACAGCAGCCCAGGAGCACGGCTACGTGACATGCAGAGAGAGGCAGAGAGAGAGAGAGAGAGAGAGAGAGAGAGAGAGAGAGAGAGAGAGAGAGAGAGAGAGAACGCTCAGGAGACAAAGTATGAGTAAGGTAGTTAAGAAGAGAGACAATTGAAAGTTGTCCCCAAATATGTATGTTTGTTGTGTTACAGTGGTGAAAAGAGGTGTGATGGGTGTGCCCTGTAACTGCACCTGCAATTGCTGTAACTGCTGCATGGTGGCACCTTGCAGCATCTGATGGCCCGACAGAATAGAATGAGAAAATGGGATCCAGAGGTGGAAACACACTCTCCCCAATACTCATATGCATGTGTCTGAGTGAGTGAGTGTGAGAGAAACTGTGTGTTTTTGTCTGTGTGTGCTATAGGACTATAGAAAGAACGACAGAGAATAAGAGCCGTTGTAAGTTTAAAAAGGGAGGGGTGGTCATTTTCAGAGAAAACACTCCCTATTCCCGGGATTAAAGTCGTAAAGTTACGAGAAAAAACTTGAATATTATCTGAGATTATTAAATCAAATTTGCAAGAAAGAACTCAATTTGTGCAAAATCATAGTAACACCAGCCACGTCTTCAATGTTGTTGAGCCTAAAGTAGTGTTTTTACGGTAAGGATAAGGGTAAGGGTAAGGAATCTGACCGAGGTGATGTTTTTTATGAATATAATACTGGCATCGCTATGCATTGTACTTTTTCCTAATGTCAGATTATAAAAGCAAAATGTACATTACATACTATATGCTTTGAGAAATTCATCCATGATTCACACTGTACATATGATATGTGTTAGGTTTGTCTATGATATTGCAAAAATAGACAAGGAACAAGAATGCACAAATTTCAATTAATCAGTTACAGAACATTTAGAAAAAATTCACTTCATTTCATTGTAATTCATATATATATATAAGTAAGTAAGTAAGTAAGTAAGTAAGTAAGTAAGTAAGTAAGTAAGTAAGTAAGTAAGTGTTCAGATCAAATGTTTCCTCTGCCGGGTTTTTAGAGGGTGGGTGAGCATGTGTGCCTTTAGTTATGTGGCCTGGGTGTGTCTGAGGTTCAGATATTCCTGCTGGTGGGAGAGTAGTCGGCTACTGAATGTGAGCTAAGACTAATATCAATAAAGCCTTTTGCAGAAAGCTTCCAAAGACGACGTGGAGCTCAGAATTTGCTACATAATCCTTCATGTGTTATCCATCCACAGAAAAACACACATTCACATGTACTTAACGTTCAGTGAAGGCTTAATTAACTGGTATTTTCTGTTTCTGTGGGAGCAGTTAAGCCTCTCAGCTGTAGTCAGTGTGCTTCTCCACATGGCCGTTATTATTGCCCTAAAATTCTCATATCCAGCTTTGGTTTCATTTAGTTGTTTCAGCTTGTTTTAATCTTGGTGTTGTCTACTATGTGGCAACCCCCATTATAAGCTCTTATAACAAGGTGTTAGCAGTATTACCTGTCCTTGCTGTGGCTGAGCGATGATGATTTGTCCGGGCTGGATGGTCGTGGCTGTTTGTGCGCCCTGCTGCTGGCCCTGTTGTGTGCTCTGCACCTGCACGGCTCCAGGCTGCTGGGCCAAAGTGAAGTAGTACTGCACCGGCTCTGCTGGAGCTACTGACTGCCGCATCTCCTCCTGATGATGACCACACACACACACACACACACACACACACACACACACACACACACAAACAAACAAACACATCGAAGAAGGCCTATCAGTCCATTACATCTCCATGAATTATTTTTGCAGGTAACGGTAGAGGTGTGATAAATAACTGATGGGATGTGGCTGGAGAAGAGTAATGTAATCTGGACGTAAGATCCATTACAAGCACCACACCGGTCAAAACCACAGACTGAAGGCCGGGAGGCATCGGCCAGAACTATTTACACCAAAAAACAGCATCAACCATTTGTGACTCTACTGTAATGTTGGTTTACAACAACTATTAATGTTCCTGTGACAGTAAATGATTTATAAATGTGAACACCCGTCTTCTTCCTGGGTCAGCCACAAAAAAAAAAAAAAATGCAGCGTCAGGGTTTGTTGGCATTCACTTTACTTATCACAGTTCGGCACGTTAGATGCTTGCTGCTACGGGTGCTTGAACCCAGTTCTAACAATTACTACAAATCAAATCATCAGTAAACACTGACCTGTGTCATTTCTGCCTGATAACTGACTTATGAACAGAGCTTCATCTTGATGAGGTTTCTCCATCACCAGAAGCGTAAACACCCTTCTCCCAGCTCCATGACAACACAGCTGAGAGTGTAGGATGTTTACATGCCTGGAGACAGTATACTTGACAACTAATTTAAATATCTCACTCCACCATCTGGTATCCTCCATTTGTATCCTGTACATTAATCTTACATTAAAAAGCAAAACTTCAGTGCAATGTGCTGTTCTTCTGTAAGAGATTGCAATTGATTTGATCCTTATTAAATTGGTCCCTAAGGTAGAGGACATATTCAAATCCTTGAGGAAGTTGTGCTTTTCTGTTACCGATTGTACAACCGAGTTACGGTCGGCTGTCAGAGGCAATGAGATGCTGCAAACATCCGACTGAAAGCCCTTGCTGTCCAAACTCCAGCTTCCAGTCAAGGATGTTTACAGCACCTCCAGGTTGCCAACAACGGAAGAGCACCTGAGATGAAGAGCCTCGTTCTCCTGTGTTAAACTTCAAAGCTCACAACACCGTTGGAGACATCTGCTTTTTGCCCTGTCAGCGTGCAGCGTGTGATTTAGTACCTGTCGTTTAGGCGGCTTCAGGTCGTCCCGGGGCACAATGTCAATCAGGAAGTCAAACTGGTCAAACTTTGTTATTGCCATGGCAATGTCGTTCCTCTGAAAACATAACACACGGAGAGGGTCAAGTGATGAGGTCAGACTTTAAATTATGCTAATTCAATATATGCAGCGAGCTATATATAAACATGCCTTAAGGCCTAAGGTCAGCTCCCCCAAAATAGCCACACAAGAGGCTTCTGTGGAATTGAAATGAAGTTCCTGGTAGTATTCTAACAGGTATTAGCTTTGATAACTGAGCTCAAAGGAAGAGAGGATAAGTTTAGAGCTAAATCAACTACTAACTAGTTTGTTAATTGACTAATTATTTGTCATTTTAATGTAAAATATGCCAAATATCTGCCGGTTCCAGCTTCTCAAGTGTGAGGATTTTGTTGCTCAACAACTTTTATATTTTAACCAACAGTCAGTAAAAGTAAATGGAAAAAAAACAAACAATCACCCTAGCATCACAAGCATTAACGTGGGTAAGTGTGATGGGTGGAAATGAATAGGAATGACGCTTTCCTGCCCTTGTGAGCGGAGGCTCTGCAGCTATACGCTCTCCTATAACAGCAGCAGTGTGCTGTCTCTGTGGAATTTTCCACAGGATATTGGCTGTCAGGACCCCCCATTGTGGCCCTCCCTCCACTGGAGGCTATTTATAGCAGCTTGATTAATATCTGGTAACACCAGGTCACATCTACACTTGCTCTATTGATGAGCGTTACTATGGTGACCTCAATTGGCGTGCTCTCTTCACAATAGGACTAGGGCTCTGCGTGTGTGTTTAAACATGTGGAAATGGGGGATGCTGTTTTTCCTCACTTGGGCACAAGAAAATCACACATCCACGAGGTTCAACCGTCACGCGTAGCTAATGCGCCATCTGTGGTGTAAAATGTAATTAACATGTAAACCAGTGCAGTAAATTAAGTTGCTATTTAAAGCATTCGGTGTAGAGTTCTTACACCTGAGAGTTTCATGCTAAAAAAAGGACTGAGTCAAAGATTAGCCAAGACAACAGCAGAGTGAACACACTTCCAAAGTAGGTCTTCAATTTAAGACTCCCTCCAGACTACGATGAGGGTCTTTTTTTCCAGACTCTTTTTCTACCTGCGTTGGCAGAAACACACATATCCATGGGCTGCTAATCTCTCAGAGGTATGTCAATGGATAAAGTAGACTTAAGGGCTTTCATGTTCTGCTCCAGCGTTTTCCCCCTCTTCACATCCAGGTGAGACTCTTCATCTTGATTTCCCCCCCCACTCTTCCCATCAGTGTTTTCACTTTCTCCCCGTCCTTTTTCTCCCTCAAATCATTCCAGAGCCCATCTTATTCAACTTTGGGACAGCCGAGCAGGCAAAATGGCACCGCGGGGAAAAGTGGGTCACGGCACCCGCCCGGCTTTGCTTTCAAAGTCAGTGGAGGGAGAAAGAACTAAACAGAGGAATAGTACTCAAGGGGATGCTGGTATGGGGCCTCGGCTTGTGTTTGACACAGACATGGGCAACCCAGTGAATAGAAAGCAACAAACCAAAGAGACACCCAAATGATGTAAGGGTGCTAATAAGAAATGTACGAAAGGATAATAGAGGTTATTTAATTATCACAATAGACGGATGTGACAATCCCAATAAATATGGCGGAAAGAGAGTAAGAAGAAAAAGGACAAAGATGACAAAGATAGACAGGGTCATGTAGTTTCCCTTAATGGAAGCATAATCTGATCAAGGTGAAACATGTGTGACACAGGGTTCATGCGTCTCTGTGAGTGAATCTGACCTGTAGCGTGCGTCTCTTGTTGTCCTCGGTGTGGATCCACGCTCTGAGGGTGAGCTCTGTGATGAAGATCTGAGCTGCTTTGGCAAACAGGACCGGAGCCTCTGCACTGATCATCTGTACAGAAGAGATGAAGTTACACCTGCTCGAATACACCCACGGACTATTTAACGTGAATCACACAGCAGCTATAACATGAATCAATCAGGACCTAAGGGACAAATGCTTCACATTCACAGCTGCTGCAAAAGAGCAATACATGCATTCATTTGATTGAAAGGACGAGATAATAATTAGTTTTCCTTTCATAACAGCAGTAAGTTACCTTCACCCTTTTTGTAGTCCCTAACAACGCCCCGTCAGCTGTAAAATCACTGGCCTGCAGGCCTCTTGTGGTAAATTGCTCAGCTTCTCACCGCACTTCTTCATATGGAGTGGCATTGAACTTCCAGGCCAAGCCACTCGGTAATTGTTTAAGTACACGGACATCGGTGTGAAGCTTTGATGTACAAGATGGACTGTAATAACACCACACCACGTGCACATGCAGTGAAAGCTGCTGTGTCAGAGCGGACAGAAGGGTCCTGTCTCCAGATATGTTACTGATCTCCTGATCTCTTTACCACTTTAAGCTACAGCTTAACTAACGGGATAGCGCTCTCTACACGTCACATCCAAGCCAAACACACAAACACACACAGGCTTTCTCTCTAGAGGCTAGGAACAGTCCCGGATGATAATCTAGTGTGATGGGGGTAACATAATCACTACTTGTTCCTTAACTGTTGAGTTCAATGCAACTGACAAATGTTGGGATATTGGTGGATTTCTATGAATAAAGCTTGTGGACATATGGCCATAAAACTACGGTACATCATGAGCCAATCTGGGATTTGTATTAGTATCAAATTTAACTTTCAGTGATTGATAACTATTATGATAAGCGGAAAAAAAAATCCAGATTCTCTGTTTATTTGGACCCAATTGCTGTTCAACATAAACCACAACTTGCAACAATGTGGAATGTTTTCAAAAGTCATCTAGCAAAGTGGAACCAAATTAAAAAATAATTGACATACAGCTACCTCTTTTGAATGCAATGCCAGTGTTTCACAAAGTGGTATGAACAGCAACTTGCTATACAAATATTATTTTTGCAATTTCACTTAATGCTGTATGCACTGCTGAATGCCTAAGATCTGATCATATGTTTCCATTATAAACTAACTCCAACAGGCCCTGGGCGGTCTGAACACAACAGGCCACAAACCAAGAATTTGACAGGCACCACATTAGCGGAGGATAATGGTATCCATTAGGTTTTAAGGCATTCAAATAATCAAACTTTTGTCTTAAATGGAAGTAAAATCAAATCTCTAAATTGTTCAAATTTACCATTAGTGATTTAAGGACTATTAGGGATTTACAGAAAGTGTCTTATGCTCACACAATAACCGTTATCTTCTCAAAAACGATAAATTGGTGGTATACTGGTCTTCTTACCTTGACATCCTCATCCAGCTTCATGATTTTTTTGATCCGGGCCAGAGGTAACTCCTGCACACGGAAATCCTTCTGGAAATAATGGTTAGGTGGTCGGTTAGGGATACAGAGTAAAGCGCAAGAAAGTTGTGCTTTAGTATTTGCATGTGTGCATGTTTGAAAGAAACAACATAAAACAATTATAATCATAGTATTCATTTGGCTGATATGCGTGTGTCTTTTTATTGCAGTGAGTAGCGTACCACAGTCAAGTTCCTGATCTCCTCCATGACACGAGGCCAGAAGGACTGCAGGGTTTGCTGGGCATCGCTGCCTCCGGCTCCGAATGCATCTGCAGACATCCTCTATTCTGCTTCATCAAGAAATGACAGGAGGAGAGCAAAAGGTTAATTATTAGAAAACACAAAGACTTTTTGTGATAATTCAGACACACAAGACAGGTCATTTGCTAAGGGCACCAGGACACAACATACAGTGTGAGTCCAAGCCAGGCCTGTGCTGAGCTCTTTTCGTGTGTCAGAAACACACATCCTATCAGGGCCTATCATTATAATACAGCAAAATCTAAAATAGCGCCCCAACGGGCTTCTATTCTTGTCCTTGTGGGATGTTGACATGCCCAAGAACACACCACCAGACTGGCTGCACACTCCCTGATTATGAATGGCCCACCTTTTGGCACAAAGCTGCAGCTCTTCTGCAAACACAAGCATGTCATGTGCAAGTTAACCGCTGCTGATGACCCCACAGACTGAGGACATTGCTGAGGCCACACATCAAGAAGACATGTGTGTGGGGTTTTTTTTCTTTTTAAAATGGAGAAACAATTTCCCCGACAACTGCATTCCAGTTTTTTGACAGATGCACATTGTGAACTTACAGACGTGAAAGTATGCAAACAAACCAAGAGCTGTAAAGTGAAATAACGAACTGTTACACGCGCACACATGCATGCATGTAGACATAAAAGCCAGTGCTTCTAAAAGGGGTCTGACGGTTTGAAAGAGGATCCAGCAGGTTACTATGGCATGCCAGGAATCTGCTGAGGGAATATTGGCCTGCCTGTCTGAACACGCAGAGCTTGGAGTGTCTGGATCGCACTCCTTCACTCTCTCCCTTTTCCCTCCACCTCAGTCAAAAGATTTGCCAGAAGGGAGAGAAAAAGAAACACGGGAGGGGGGGGACAGAACAAGAGATGAGTGTGTAGAGCTACTCAAGAGAGACGGGGTGTGTTTGTGTGTGTTGCTGAGGGAGGGCTAGTGCCTTGTCCAGTTCAGCATTTAATCCAGCGCTAAGACAAAGTGCCAGAGGCTTTAACAGGGGGAGGTAAAAGACAAACAGGCCCACAGTCCTGACTGCTGTGCAAACTAGCTATGTGGGTCAAACAAGACGGAAAGAGGGAGACGCAGACAGAAAGAGAGAGACATGACAGAACAAAAAAAAAAAAAAAAAAGAAGAGTGTTAGGGGAAGGGGGGGTCACTTCTTTATCTTTTTTCTCACTCTGGGCCAACAAGCATGAATGGCTGCAGCTCTGGTCCAGCTGACGGACTGATACAAAACTAAAGACAGCCTTTGAAGCACTCCATCTAGTGTCTCCTATGTTACAGCGGTGTTGTGCCAGATTGTTTTGACTCTGGGTTCACGACAGTTCATTTATTCATACCGTTTGAGTGCAGTTATAAATATTTTACTTTACGACTAATCACTAATCCGGAATCCATGTTTGATTTTTTTTGATTGAAAAAGATTGCATCTCTGGCAGTTGTGGGAGTTACTGAATAACATAAGAAGCAGTGCTGCATCCTGTTCTTTCATTCAGTTTTCCGACAGAGAGTAGCCTAAATCAATGAGACAGAATGGCAGCAGGGGGCGGCTTTATATAAAATCAATCAGGCAGCTTGTAGCTATGGCGTGCCAGGCTAGTGATTGACCTTGACAATGTCTCCCCTTCTCTGTCCGACGCTCCAGTGTCCAGTTGCGTTTCAAGGTTGATTGAAATCCTGCAGTCACTAGAACAATCCCAGCATTCCACGGGACAGGAATGACTGATGGGAATTGTAGTTTTTTTTCCTCCCCTGCCTGATGGGTAAACTGACCTCTGCCAGCTCTCTCATGGACTCTGTGTACTTTGCAGCACCATGACCATGCAAATAGGGTGGAGAAAGAAAAAGCTTCTCCAGCTACCTAGCATTTTAACTGCCACTATCAGCACTTAATCTTGTGATAAGTTTGAACAAGACAACCTTGTGTATCTGTTTGTGTACTACTGTCTGCCAGCTTGTGTGGTTCTCTCCAACCGGTAGCCTGATAAGAAATAATAATTAGGCAATTCACTAACAGCTTTACGGACCACAATCAGGCTAATTGCCATGGTAACAACACTGTGAGCTCAGAGGAAACAGAAGATGGGAATTAAATAGCAAATTGTTCAATTAATAAAAAATAAAAACACACACAGGCCACCCCAGCACCTTCTGCTCTCACACATAACGCACTTCTCTTAAACTCCTGACATTTTTGATTTACACTTGTGGAGAGAGAGCCGTTTTAAAAATCACACATACACCCACCCCCGACCCTTTGACCTTCAATCTAAATACACAGCCACACACTAACCACAGCAGCAGAGCGTGAGGGGGGGGGGCAAAGTATCAACATGCCTTAAGGTTGCTTCTCCGGCTAGCTAAGTGAGCTCTACCTACAGAGCACCAATATATTTCCCAAGGCTTTGCATCAATGGAAAGTTTGCGTGGGAGTCCGCTGATGTCTGACACACAAGTGCTGAACACAATGTTTTCTGCCGACTTCTGCAACACCTTCTATGGTCGTGGGTCCAGTCTTAGTCAAACAAAACAATCTGAGCGGGGCTATCCTCAGCACAAAGAAAATCAATTTTGAAACTCGGTGAAAGCTAATAAATATCAACGTTATAAATGTTGTAAAAGGTCTGGAGGTCGCTGCAGACGACTGGAGAAGGCCAGAATCAAGATCAATTATTCTTTCTGTACTACTATTTGCTTCTTCATATCAGGTCTCTTAACTATAATAAGCTCTGAAGTACCACTTAAATGGAAATCTTTACTTTAGAATCTGTTAAAGCATTTAAGCTGTGTTCCCTCATTCATACTTATGGTCAGCATTGTCGGTACAAAT
Organism: Anoplopoma fimbria; assembly: GCF_027596085.1. NCBI lineage: Eukaryota > Metazoa > Chordata > Actinopteri > Perciformes > Anoplopomatidae > Anoplopoma > Anoplopoma fimbria. The sequence goes on along the minus strand of NC_072458.1, from coordinate 4,429,536 downwards.
GTAATGAATCTTTTATACTTTGATGTGAGCTAGTTATTCTGAAAAATACTGTGTATCCTTCTGTTGTAATGAACCTGATAACATCTCTGCTGTGTGCTTCCCGGCTGCTACTGTATGCTATATTAGTGTACATTGTGCTCTCCTCTCCTCTTCCCTGCCCTGCGGCTCTGTTGTCCTTCATCAGGTCATTGAGACACAGAGATGCCGGTGTTGGGTTTCCTACCAACTCTGCCGTGTGTGTGTGTGTGTGTGTGTGTGTGTGTGTGTGTGTGTGTGTGTGTGTGTGTGTGTGTGTGTGTGTGTGTGTGTGTGTGTGTGTGTGTGTGTGTGTGCCTTTGAGGTTAAATGTGATGTCTGTACTTTTGTCGACAACACAGCAACTTGCTCTTCCTCCTTCGGCGGCTGTACATCTCTCTTCCTGTCTCTTCTCGAGTACTTCCCGTCTCTCCCTGTCACTCATTGGGTGAGGGTTTCTCTCTTGCTCTGTCTCACTTACTTTCACCTGATCCCCTTTCTTCCCAACTTCTCTGAGAAAGTCAATGCTGCTCCGCTTGCTGCAGCTGAATCAGCGCTAATGTTGTTCTGCCAGCTCCTATTCCTGCGTCTCTCCGTCTCATCCCTCCCTCCCTTCTCTCTCTCTCTCTCTCTCTCACTAACTGGCACGTCACATCAAGTGGCCACTCACAGCAGCATCAGCGACTCGCTCCAACTCTGACATCACACCACTTTACAAAACACTTCAATTCCTGTCCAAATAAACCTGATAGCAGTGAAGGCAGGAATAAAACACATCAAGATAGTACCACTTAGCCTAATGCCTATTCATTTGCCTTTTAGATTAGTGAAAGAGAACAGAAAGAGCTACGTTTTTAGTGTCAAAACTCCGACATTGGCATTGCTGTAAAAGAGAGAGACAGTGCAGTTGAGCGAATTAATTGGTCTCTGATTAAGGTGAAATGTTCTGCAGTTAATTGCCCCCTAAATGACCCGACAGTTGGTGTGAATTGAGGTTAATTTTGCTGATAGGTAATGAGGCAAGGCAGTTTAGGACAAACTGGAGGCCTATTTGAGGCAAAAGAGTGAGCTGTTCCCTGAGGTGTTTCACTATCACATTGTCACTGCGCTGAAGAACAACTCATCTCATCCCAGATCTTTCCCTGAGGCAGAGCTGGCACTTCACATTGAAGCAGATGTACACTGAGAGGACCTGACCCACACAGAAATAAAGGGGCATATACTGTACCAAATGAATGTGTGGCAAGTGTTTTCATCTGAAACAAGCGTAGATTTCTTTCTCCCAGCTCAGTGAAATGACCGTCTCCTAGATTTAATTTGTTTATTAATCTATCTTCTAAAGCTGTGAGTATTTTCAGGTAATCCCAGATAGTTAATAATAAAAAGTAATATGATTATTTGCGACACACTGTATATTCAATATGGCTGTTGGTATAAAACACGTATATAGAAAAATTAAGATAAATTGTGTTACAAAAGACAGAAGGGGGGACAGGGACGACAAAGAGGAGGGTACAAAAAGCAAAAGGATTCATTTTCCCATACTTTTCCCTTAAAGCACAACTATGACCTTACACATTGTTACTCTTAAAAGGTTGCTAACAACCAAAGCATCAGGCTGGACAAAGAGCAATCATGTAACCACATGGACTATCTCATCCTTCACACGGTCACTATAATTGATGAACTCAACCAATTGCCGAATCAAAGACATGTTTTTATGTGTAACATAGCGCCAACTATTGGATAAGTGTTGCTACACTTACATGTCTAGCAAGAGATCAATTTTCCACATGCTGCTGTGTGAAACTGTCAATGATTCAGAATGGGTCACTAAAGGTTTAAGTCTGCTAGGTTTAAAGTGTACAAAGCAGAACGTTACATAACGTACGTCAGCATAAACCGGGACGTATCATTCGGCCACTCGAGACTCTTTACCTAATGTTTAACATTCAGTATGTCAGTTTTATTCAGATTTACTATACCTGAATGGAGGGAATAAATACAGCCTAGCTGACAAATGTCACATGCACTAACGTAAATGGCGGTCATTTATCAAAGGGGTTACAAATCCTGAACTATTACAGCATTCACCTTGATGAAAGAAAGGAACTGGCACGGTTACAGCCTGCAGGGTAAATGATCTACTCAGGCAAAATAAAAAAACAAGAAGTTCCCTGGCCAGGATTTACAGATTAACTACCCGCACACACACGCAACATTTTCACAGATGTTGGTGCAAATGTTTTGTGATTAAAAAAGGAACAGAGAGGGTTATAATGGTGGATGTGCTCGCTATGAACCTGCAATGCAACATCCCTCTGGCATGGCTGGACGGAACCAGCCGACCAAACAGCCTTGAAAACTTTGCCCTTGGTTCTGCTTCAAGCCAACTCCAGGAAGTGCTAGTCACTAATCTCCCAAGGTCGTTCAACAGAGGAGAGAGAGAAACCAGAGAGGGAGGAGGGAGGGGGGGGGGGGAGAGAGAGAGAGAGAGAGAGAGAGAGAGAGAGAGAGAGAGATGAAAGAGAGAAGGGGAGGGAGAGGGGGAGGATAGCAAAGGACAGGCTTTTCAACTTTCACTGCAGCACTTAAGTGACCCCAGTGGTTCGTGCTGTGTACTTTCTGAGAAGCTTAATAAAAACAACACATACTGTACATATTAGTTATGTTTGGTATCTCCCTTTGGGTTTCACTTCCTCTCGGCTCCCTCTCCATGTTTCCTTGTCATTGCCGACAGAGAGACTGCAGGAGCCAATCTCACATTCCTGTGACCTTCATCCAATGCTAGGCCCAGTTCTCTGGCGTCAAAGTAGGCAGGGCTAAAGCTACCTGCATATTAAACGCTGGAACACAGCTGACTCCCCCTGGCTGCCCACACTGCCTTTAGTGACAGTGTACACATGTACAAAAAAAAAAAAAAAAAAAGGGCGGCAAGGGCAAAAGAGCGAATGCCCGGCGGCAGTGGTCACCTTAGTGATAAGCTGAAAGGCCTAGCACCTAGTGGTTTGCATGTTTCCTTTACTTTTTCCTTAATGGGGCCCAAATATTCAAATCTCATGCAGACAGCAGCCAACCCTGGGATCTGGCAGCGATAGCTTCAACTTTAGAGTTATTTTTAGTCTCTCTCTCTCTCTCTCTCTCTCTCCCCTCTCTCTCCCTCCCCTTTATTTTGTCAAAGGCACCAATTGAAACTTTAAATAGGGAGCAAGTGAAGGGAGACAAAGCCAGTTGGAGCAGCAAGTGAGAGAAGAGGCACCCTCCAAAGATTCCATCAGAAGAGATCAGATCAAACGATTAGCCTCCTCTGTCCGTGAGGCTGACAGACTGACAGCCTGTCCCATCTGGGCGTCTGGCACAGTCGGGGCAGGGGCCTGGGGGGTCCTGAGGTCACAGCAACCAGCTGCACCTCCACCCCTGGGGGACCACGACAGCGACAACAACACTGAGAGATATGCTCACAGAGTTCTCCATACACCACATATCCTTTCATCTTTGGCTCCTAGCTCTGCGTCACTGTCTGGTGCTGGCGTGTAAACAAGGACGTCAGGGGGAAAAAAAATAAAAAGAGTCTGGACCGGCACCGTGAGCACTGCAGCCACAGGCCCCCCCCCCATCAACACCACCAAGACAGTGAAGGACATCTGAGCACAGAGCAGCCATGCACTTACATGCAGCCGTTAACAGTAAGTAAGTGTTGATGTTCGTGTGCATGGGGGTCAAAAGTCAAAACCATTGATTGCCAAAGGCAGACGGACTTCACTCTCTAGTTTCAGAATTTAAAAGAATACAACAAACATACAACATGAACAACAAGCATAGTTATTTTATTTTTTTGATTATTCTGTAAAAAGCATCACTGCTGTGCTGTAGTGACAAGTGAAGGACATGGATGAGAGAAACACACACACACACACACACACACAACTCCAATCTTCCAAGGAGAGTACTAGAGGACCGGAAAGGGAGGGGGATTGAGGACGGCTGTAAAGGACAGACACTCTCACATCACTGCAGAGCGTGATGGAGAGAGGGAGAGACGTCAGAAAGTGAACAATTTATTAAAAAACTCAAAGCCTAACTAACTTGACAGGTGTTCTCTCGATCTGTGTGTTTTCAGCAGTCCCACTTACCCCTGTGCCCTTCATGTTGAATGGTCTGCCCTGCTGGAGCTGAGCAGAGTGTAGGGAAACAGATAGCCCTGTTCAAGTCTCCTTGAGATCAACAGCAGCAGCAGGAAGAAGAGGCACAGAGGTTGACAGAAAAACGCTCTCAAGCTCTTTCATTTCCTCCGGTCCCCCTGATCGTATCAACAGACAAAAGGCACTCTGGCTCCACTGGACGGCAAAAAAAAAAAAAAAGGCTCTCAGCCTGGACAGAGAAGAGCAAGCCCCTCTTCTACTACCCCTCCCCCTTCTCTCTCCCACTCTCCCTTTACACATTGCCCCGTCTCCTTCAGCAGCCCCCCAACGTCCTCCTCCAGCCTAAACCTGCAGCCCCGTCTGTCCCGTTTCTCTTCTGACCAAGTCCCCTCAACTAGCTGACCTTCTCTCTTTCTTTTGCACTCTCTCACCCCTCTGCCTCTCTCTGGTCGTGACCCCTGCATTTGTCTTTGAGCTGACCCCTGGCCCGGCGCAGAGAAGTGGGCGAGCGGGAATAAAGAGCCAGAACAGCAGCAGGCTACAACGCAACAGCAGGCAAACAGTACAGCGGCACTCCTGACTCTCAGACAAAAATCTCTAGCCTCCTTCCCCTTTAACATTCAAGAGTAATCAATCTAGCATGCTACATGATACTCAAACCCCGCCTCACACCGCGGCTCCCGCCTCACTCTCACACGTGCAACCAATGAGAAGACAAGATCCTCTCCATCTATTGGATGCTGCACACACCAATCAGCTCTGACACATCCCCTGCTCCTCCCCTTTCGTCCGCTCAACCCCCTTTTTACCGACAGCCAACTTCCTGCTCTAAGTTACCTTGAGCTGCAGGATAGGGGTCAGGGAAAATAAAGAGGAAGAGAGAGCAGAGCAGCGAATAGGTGAAAAAGAGCATAAAAAGTTGTGGAAAGCGCTTTGGGGAGTGTGTGAGGGTGTGCTGGTGGTGGCTTGCCTCGGCATTGTTTGTCCCCGGGGCGGTCGCTGCCTCTGCTGCTGCTGGACGGATGAGAAAGGTTCCACGGGCTGCTCTCTGACAACTGCTCTCTGCTTATTTACAATGTCAAACTAAATGTCTCCCTTGGCCCCGCCTCCTCTCTGCAGCTACAGGCTGACAGCACAGTGATGCAGGCAGCTGAGCTCGCCCTCACTGGCTGATACAAGTGCCAGAATGGATGCCGCATGTTGCATCCACATTATTTAAAGTACAGAAGCAACCCGGACAGACTCGATGTCTCATACGTGTGCACAGGTATACATGCACACACACACACACACTTTGTCCTTGCTTTCACATTCATCCTTGCTCACAGTCACAGGCACACACCGCAAAAAAAACAACAACTAGCCTATAACCAGCCAACTCGTTATGAGATTCATTGTACATTCAGGTCATACCACCACCATCATTTGCATAAGTAATCAGTTAAAAAGGCACACTCGTACTTATTTATTTAACATATGAATAAGTTGAATCTGACTATATTCAACAAATGCACATGACTCACTGCCCATGAACAGTTAGTTATATTGCATCCACATCAATAATACAATGAAACTATAATTATGGTTTCAGTCAAATTTACACAAAACTAACTACGGCAAAAAAGATCATTGTAGAGCCTTTCTACAAGACAAAAAGAAGAATCAGCTGACTGGTGAGCAAGCAGCCACGACGGAGGGAAAAAGATTGCATTTGATTCCCGTTGTATTTGTGGATAAACAAGACTAAGATATGGGTGAAAGCCTGTAAACAAAGACATTGTTGTCTTTACCCCAAAAAACTACGCTCACTGCAACTTTCACAATTGAAACGTCGTCAAAAAACTACGTCATACAATGCCCTTCTTGTTAACTCACCACCGCATAGTTTCTCCAACACCGTAACCTTTACTTTAGAGCAGCAAAGCATGACACTGCTGCTCATTTGCCACCTCGTTGTGTTTTATGCACTATCGACTGCTTCACCAATTCCACATTGAATATGCAAACTCATTGAGGCACATAAAGCTTCGACATAAAGCGTTGAGAAGTGACAAAAATTGCAGGTGTGATGGTAATAAAACTGGGGCAAGCGTGCCTTTTACTGAGAACTGGTGCAAAGAATAGAGGTTTGTTTTATGCTGCAGTTTACTGCAAATCCCGACTGTAGTGAGAAACACAACAAGCTTAAGAGAGAGAAAAAGAGAGCAAACCTGCCCCATCAATGAAAAACCTAGAGGGGGAGGGGAACCGGAAGGATGGAGAAGGGCAGAGAGGAGAGTTGTTAAAGGATGGGAGGGGTAGAACGAGTGGAGAGGGTGAGAGAACAAGATAGAGACTCAAGAGAAACAAAGCCAAATGTTCCCTTTACTATTTTTGTGAGGAGCATGGGGACTAGAGCAGGTACTACAGCCATCCAGTTAATGATTAGAGCGGAGCTGCACAAAGATTAATCTCTTCAGCAGTTCTCTCTGTAGATGGCTACCCAAAATGCCTCAGTAATAACACCTGGCAAGGTCACCGTGCAAACGAGACCTTCCCATGACCTGTGCTGCCCGTAGCAGGGACATGTTTGCTCTCACTGACGCTGTTTAGAGATAAACACACACCAGTCAGACTATGGGTTTCATAAACACACAGCACCCTGAGGGTAGCCAGGCAAAGCCCTGCATTCGCCCACAAACAGGCAAAACCACATGCACACCTGCATGAATAAATGGTAAGCTGACAAACTCGGATTGAGTTTCCCAAGGTATGACCCACCCTCATCCAGTCTCCATATATATATATATATATATATATATATATATATATATATATATATATATATAATGTAAGTGTCAGATTAAAGGTTCACAAAGAACAGTAAAGTAAGAACTGCAAAACCGTATTTGTCTCCACTGCTAACAATGGACAGGAAATGCTGAAGCACCTTAGAAATGACTTTATTCACTGTGGATGTGGCAGAGATGGTTCTGTCTTATTGACCTTTAACATGAAAACGAATTTCTGGTAAGCCAAAAGCATTTGTTTGCTAATAGTTGATGAAAACGTCCATCATCATGTGGAGTGATTTTTTTTTTTTTTTTCTGTTTATAAATTGTGGCTTCATTTTAAACTCTTCTTTCATTATTTAAGTATTATTAAAAAGGTATGTAAATGTATTTGCATCATGAATAGGAGCGTTGCTTACGCTGATCTGAGTTAAGGACACAAAGACACATATTTACATATAAAGTGCACACATTGTTACACTTTAACTGGGTCACTTCAGCAAATCATTATTAGCCAGTAAGGACGAACAAAGCGGCCAGCAGGAAACATTAACCAATGCAACATAGTTGTATGATAGTATGTAGTTATAAATAAGACCAACGTTGAGCAAATAAACTAGAACATTAAAACACAATGTAGTGATAAACTGTGACAGATCGGCTGCTAAACTACCAGGACGAGGCTCGACACACATGTAGCACCAGTAGCTAACTGGGTGATTGTTGTACAGCACATAGGTGACCATCCGCATTGTGTGTGTCATTATAATAACCACTGGACAACCAGTCCTGGCATCAAGTGAAAGTTTGCACGGCTTTCCAAAGCTAGGAAGGAGCAGTCTAACCAATAAAGACAAGGTTCGGATCTGTCCTTCAGACCAATCAAACCTCGGACTAGATTCCACCAATCAAGGTTTTTAGGGCTAAGTTCGTTCTGCAACTGACGCCATTCGGGGTCCAGCAGAAACGGCCAGTCCGGTTAATGATCGCTTAAGGCAGGAGCCAACATGGCGGACACTGAACACTGGTTTCCTGACCGCCCGTGATCCCGTCAGCGGGCCACCAATAAGCGCCTCAGAGAGCGGGGAGGGAAATGGCGCCTATGTTCATCTTCCAAAACAATCGTCTATTGGTCAAGAACAGCAAATGAAAAGAAGCCAAGTACTTGATCAAACTTGCACCCGCCGGGCTCCTTTCTTTTAAACGCTCTACACACAGACGGATTTTTAATTTCTTTACTCACTTTGCTTTACGGGTTCGAAGTGAAGTCCGGCTCAGCGTATTATTTATTTTATTTAGCTAGCGGGGGGAAACAAGATGGCTGCAACTCGAACCGGAAATAGTTGGATGCGCGAACGTGATGACGTGGCGGTTACGTTCCCTGGGCAACGGCGTCAGTCACGTTTGGCGCTTCATTAAAAATGCTAAATTGAAAGGCAGTATGGGCTTTATGATTAATATATCAAGACCTAAAGTAATATAAGTCAAAGTGAAACATAAGTGAACAAGTAAAAAAAAAAATACAATGACTTATTTTTACGTCAGCTGGTTGAGTGATACACCAATGTCCAATTACACCACATGACCTGTGTGTAACAATGATCAAATAAAACATATGCATGCAATATATGAATGCCACTGCCAATAATTATAACAATAAGTATAACTGCTGTGACTGTCTCAGCAAAATAATTTAAAGTTTTCATTAAACTCTAAAAGTAATTAACATGTCTGCAGGACATTAAAACACTAATTGGGTTCAGTTAAATTAGGTTGAATTTACTAACATTTGCTGCAAAGTTCAAGACTAATAGCACAATAACAATATTATAACCTGCTGCTGGTGATAACAGCAAAACAAGAATTGAAAGACATGCCAGCTGCAGTAAACAAATCTTTTAATGTTCAAACTTAGACTTAAACATTTTTCAAGAACCAATGTTACAAATGTCTACCTCAAATAAACTAAAAACACCTGCACAGAAGAGGGACATTATATATCAAATAACGTTTTCACACCAAATGTCTACAGAACTTCTATGTAAATTATTTCCTTGCAACAAGTTCCAGGAGGGTGGAGGTGATTTTGTCCAGGTTGTTGGAGTACCGAAGGCCCCGGTCCATCCTTTGTCCTCGTTCCATGCGGCGCGGAGGTGCAGAGGATTGGGAGTCCATAAACTCATTAGCAGCGTGTGGATAGTCTAGAGAGTGCATGGGTTCTTCAAATCTATCAGGATAACGTGCAGGCTCATCCCGATGGCTTGCATGTTGCGTCTTGGGCCCCCCAAAAACCTCTGAAAGAAGAACAATTGGAAAAGAATTTGAATGAAAGGAAGTGTAAAAAAACACATATTTTGACAGAGTGAACTAGAAAACATAGTTTATTGCTGATCATTTATTACACATACATTTTTTTTATACAAGTATTAGACAGCAAATTTAAAGTTATCACACAAAAAAAATGTTCTTACATTCAATACTTTAAATGATAAAATATATATATATATATATACACACACACACACACACACACACACACACACACACACACACACACACACACACACACACACACACACACACACACACACACACACACACACACACACACACACACACACACACACACACACACACACACACCTTCATAACGGCTCCTGTTTGACTGTCTGGGCTCCCCACGTAGAGGATGGTGGTATTCATTTAGCTGCTCGTCAGCTAGATGCTCATGCTGTTGCCAGTCTCTTCCTCTGTGATCTTCTCTAAAGTAGAGGTCTTCTGGTCGTCTAAGGTCTGAATCTTCTCTGTGGGTTGTGTCATACTGATGTCTTGGAAACGGCTCTGGGTCCGGGTTAAAGCTGTTGTAGCTTTTGGAGATGGCTTCTCGACCTTGGCTATTTTGCTAGAGCAACAAAAACATGTTTCTTAAAGCTAGGGAAATGTTCTTCAGACAATGTTTGTGTTCATAGTTGTTTAAATTAAGGCAGATAATTAAACCACACGTTTAGTTAGAAAGACTGCCCCTGTGTAGGGAGGAACATACCACAGCTTTCTCAGATTTTTTGGTCTTGAATTCTTTCAGAAGGTTGCAAAGTTTGTTCTTCAGGAAGTCAGCCTCTTCTGCATTTTCAATTTCAATGTTTTTCTAGTGAAAAATACATAGTTAGATGCCCCCTTCAATGAATGGATAAATCATTGCTATTTTGCAAATACAAATATTCAATCTTACCAGCATATCAAAGACACCCCTCGACTCAGAGCCTTCTCTTTGGTAGCTTTCAGTATGATGCGGGGCCTAAAAAATACAGCAGGTTTGACATCATTACAGCAGTTATACTACATAAGAGAGTACATTTTCTAGATTAGTTAGCATTCTAAAATATTTGCAGGTTACTTTTATTTAAAAACAAAAATAGCCTAATTTTACTATTAGCTACCTGTGATTCTATGTAGTGGTCAGGATGTTGTGTTCCATGGACAGGTCGAGGACGACCGCCAAACTTTGGATTCGGAGGTCCATACTCATCGCTGAATCTTAAAACACAAATCAAACATGTCCAGAAAGATAATGTGAGACACAAAGCATTCAGTCAAACAATATAAAACATTTTAAAAAGGTATCAGCCAGCCAGTTCCATGTAGAGCAATCTTTGCAAAAAACATTATTACTCACATCTCCTTTGTGGTTTCCACCTCCTCCGCAGTGGCGTCAGAGAAGCGACTCTTTCGTTTTCTTTTACCGTGTCCCTCATCATTAGCGGCCCCTTTCAGGAAACGTCTGAATGGCTCCGGGATGTCAGAGATGGCCCTGGTAGCTTCAAGTCGTCTCTGCGAGGTGGGGGGTCCTGTTCTGCTCTGCCCGGGGTTGGCAACTGCCTCCTCTTGATATGGTTCTCTCATTTCATGACGGTAATCTCTGACAAAGTGAAACAAATGGCCATCAGGCGTCTGGTCACTCTCCGAAGATGTGGGAAAGCTCCTTCTCTTGGCCTCTGGTTCACTCGATCCCTGCCTGCCCGCTCCATTCATACTGTCACGTCTACCGGATTCCCTGTCCAGAGACCAGCGCTGCTCATCGCCTTCTGGGTGCACCCGCTGCGAGGGCGGGTACTCAGATGGAACTCGCCCACGCCTCCTTACTTCATCAGTGTAGAACTCCTTCAGTGGATCTCGCTCTGGGTAGGGCTTTCTGTAAGGAGGAGCCTCGTCTGGGTAATACTCTACATGCTGGGCCTGGCCATGGGGCATCTCCTGCTTTGAATCATACCGGGGATCACCACCTGGTTCGGGTACGGCTCTTCTTTGTGGATTTTCGGCATATTCCTCTTCATACTCTGTACGATAATCTGGGTCCATTTGCTCTCGTCTGTACATACGACTTTCCCTGAGATCCGCCCTCTGCAGCTCCTCTTCCATGCGGCCATGGCTGAGAGTGTCCTCTCGTTGGTACATCGGTCTGTCTCTGCCCAACATGTAAGTGTCTTCTGGAGGGAATGGCGTTGAATCTGGGTGACCTGGGGGAAACCTCCCTGGGTGAGAGTACTCATCCTGATCGTCCCTGAGGTCTGGTAGGTGTGACGGCCCATCTCGTTGCGTCAAACTCTGTATAAAGTTCCCATCCCTATTTTGTTTCTGCCTTGGGGGAACTAGGGAAGAAGAGTAAACATATTGTTAAAGTATAAACATGAGGTACAGTATTGCTGATATGAGCCGTTTTTTTATTTTTATTATTAGTTTATATGATTACATGTTTTCAAAGTTTACATGACTTTAATGTATTGCATCAGATATTTCTAAAAAGGAATCAGATGCATATCATAACAAAAATAACTCCTTACAACCAAGTCACAAAGTTTAGCACTGAATTAAATTCTGTACAACATCCTGCTCAGTACATGTTTAGTGTCAAAATACCTTAAGCAAATTAAAGGGATTCTTTAATGTAAATTAGGTGAAAAAAAGACTATTAGCTGATATATGATTTTCAATATGGGCCTGAAAAAACAAGTGTTGGTCAGACTATAATTATCAATATCAAAAACCCTCCAACATTGATTCTTAAATACTGTCAGTGCATCTTTGACTTTTTGACCCTGATATTTCGAAGCATTTATCAACCCTCAGACAAACAAGTGAGAACACAACAACATAGGAAATAATGTATGTAGCCCTGCCAATATCTTATCCAATGTCTATTAAATAAAGGAATATCTATTACTACACAGAATTCACAGTATGAATGTACCTCTTGAGAACTTCAATTTGCCTTCCATCCCCTTTTTTGCCATTGGCTGAAACACAAAAAAAGAAACACAAACAACATATGTTACTCTCAAAATGATTATGATTTTATCACTTAATAATGTTCAACATATCTTGTTGCCAAAATCTGTTTGCCCCACCACTGGAGTTCCTCGTCCATCCTGTCTCTCTATTATCTCTGCTCTTGTCCGTAAAATCTTTCCTCCGTGGATTATTATGGATTGTTTATTCCAGGTCACCAAGTCTGGCCGTTTCAGTTCCTACAAAAACACAAAGGTGAGGAATTCCTCACTCAGTTTTGCCTTTTTTAACTAAAAAGTAGAAGCAAACACTCAAAAAAAAAAAGTTCATAATGCCTACCACATATTTCTGCCGGTGTTTACGTCCAATCACATGATGGACCATTTCCGGTAGGTTTGCCTTGTGAAAACACATCTTACATGTGTATTTGGGGCCTGCCTGCGGGTCATTACTAGGCAGTTCCTCCAAATAGTTCAAACCTACGAAATAAAAGCAGAAAAAGCTCAATACGATTTATATGAACATGGTAAAAAATGTAAAAAATGTTTGTTCATTTATTCACCAATGATGGGCTCATCAAGCTTCATGTAATCCAGATATTGTAAAATGTCCTCAAATTCCGGTATGCGGGGATGTCTGACAGCAACCCCTGAGAAACCCAAACACATGTAGTTAGCAGAAGAACACATTGCAACAAAGAGGGGATGTTTCTAAAGATAATAAAATATATGTTCAGTGCATGGTCTATGATAGGGTAACTGTGAGACTATCGCAGGGCTGATATATATAGACAGACAGACAACCATTCACGTTTACATCCATACCTAAGGGCAATTTAGAGTCTTCAATTAACCTAAGCTGCATGTCTTTGGTCTGTGGGAGGAAGCCGGAGAACCCAGAGAGAACCCACACTGTCCCGGGTAGAACTGCAAACTCCATACAGAAGGCCCATCTAGCCCGGGGATTGAACCTGAGCCCCTCTTGTTGTGTGAGGTGAAAGTGCCGGCCACCACACCACCTTGCAGCCCCCATATATATATTTATATATTTAATATAGCTAAAATGTAGCTACACTGAGGAGACGGAGGCCTAGTTAAATGACATTTGTTGAGAACTGAATATCAAGTTTGCAGTATCAGTATACATCAGGCCAAGAGGAGTAAAAGAGGTATAAACAAATGCATTTTCACTGCAGCTGCAGCCAAAAGTGTTGAATTATCCACTTCACATACTGACGTCAGAAATGTGAATGCTGCAAACAAGTAACCATACATGTTTTTTTGTATGTTCTCTAACGCTTCATCTCTGAACACTTCAGTCTTCAAATTCCGCTGTACTTACATCAGCAGGGACGTCGTCTCTCATGATTCTTCGGTGTTGCTGTGCGAATGTCTTCAGGTTCATGTTGACCAAGATGATTTCCTTGGTATATAAACACTTACTTTGCAAGACAAATAAATGTCTTGGGAGGCATTACTTCCTTGACCTACTGTGACTTCTTAAAGACAAAGGCTGTTGAATGCTAATGTTACCTACCTAACCAATATTAAAAGGAAAACTCATTTTTCCTACCACCCAAAATAAAAAAAAAAAAAAAATAAAAAAAAATAGTGGCAGAAAATGTATATTTACCTTAAGCATGAGCATGCCACAGCTCTTTCCTCAGTCTAAACAAACAGAAGTCCAACTTTCTGTATTTGAGCATAAACCACATTCTCCCACAACTGAAAGTGGAACATGCCTCCACAAGCTGCACACTAGCAAACTTGCACAGGAGTCGTTTGCAGCCGTGTCATGCAACAAGCATGAATAAACTGTTTCTTTTCCATTCAGCTCCAACAGAAAGTTGGTCTTAACAAGCAGCTTTTTCGTTTGCCTTTGTGACCTGCAGTTACCTGTAACACCCTTCTGTGCGTTGAACCACAGAGGTGTTGCTGGTGAGTGTTGGTGCACTCACTGATGTATCTGCACCACAGTGATTTATGAAGCCGCCAAATCTGGCTACAGTTAGTTTTGGGGCAGCCATGAAGGCATGGTGCCCCCCCCCATTTAAATAATGGGTGAATGAGTGACATTTCTGCGGCACATTCTCAGCTAGCAGGCAACAACAGGGTCAGAACTCAAACTCTGAAGAAGACTGCCAACGTTTGCAAACTAACTGGTGCAAATGTAAAACTGTGAACAAACTCTCCATCTACAGATAACAAAACAGAAGCCCCCTTCAGAAAGTGAGGAACAATTCCCAGACCCAACCAGTTGTGCCCACTGACTCCAAGCTGACCACACAGCAGAAGAAGCCTCTCCACAGCCCAGCTCAAAGCCGTCTAAGCTCGGTTCCACTGCAATCCAAGTCCCTGATGCCTTTACATCTGAGGCTGGATCCAGTATCTCTACAATTGTTCTTCCGCTGGTAAATCCAAATGCCTGTCAGTCCGATTGAGGTCATTTTGTACTCTACAATCAATGACTGATTACTATACAAGATATTTGTCATCCACCTTGTAAAGTTAACGTTGCGCACAATTCCTGTGCAGTAACGTTAAGAATCCCAGTGCACACTCACATAACGGGATCACAGTCGAAGACTCTGAACCTACTTATGTTGTGCAGCACATAAAAAAAGGGAAGGAGAAGAACGCTGCCTATTCTTCAGTCTTCGGGATTTTTCACTCTTCTCCAGCATAATTTGACTACAGAGAGCCATCATCTCACTGCTGAAGACACAGTGGACCGCATGTCCTCCGCCATTAACAGCATGTCCATGTGGACATTTCAACTGACGATCCCGTTAGCTGCACTCTGGCTAGCTTGGCTGGTATTTTCTGTATGCACACTAGCTGTTCTGAACAACTGTCCACATACATATGGCATATGGCATATCTAAAACTTGTGGAATTGTGGAACACTGTATTCCAAAACCATTGGCAGTAATCTGCTCCTATAGCAGCCTGCACTGGGGAGGCTCTCCATTAGAAGCCACAAGAGCATAAGTGAGGTCGGGCGCTGATGTTGGGCCCCGCGGCCTGGCTCTTAATCAGCGTTCCCATTCATCTTGAAAGTGTTCAGTGGGGTATGATCATGGCTTTGTGCAGGTTGGTCAAGATTCCCCTAAACTGGAACTAAGGGGCCCAACACAAAGCATGAAAACAGTCGAGGACAAAAACACACATCAAGTTGTGCTGAATTTCAAGTTTCTATATCCATCAATAAAGCGCTTGCAGACATTCTCACAGTAGGATACAGTCCAACCAATGAAATGTTCTTTGATTTATTTTGAGTTCATAGTCATTCTTGGAGGATCACAGGCATCAATGGATCATGACCAAAATGCTGTCCATTAAAACGAGGCCACGATCAGAGTGGCCTCGGTTACTTTTGTGTGTGAACTGATTTCCCTGGCGGAATAGACCGCAAATATACTCAAAGCCAGAATAGAACTAAATGACAATGCTAAAGATAAAGTCAACTTACCTGAAGCAACAAGGACATCCTCTTTCTGCCAGGGACGAAAGGAGAGCAACAAAGTTAAGTCAATCAGTGCTGGGTAAACATGACACTGGTTCACGACTACTACAAACAGAGAAAGGGTTATATCATTGATAAATATATTTGAACAATAATGGCTGACCAGAACCACGGCTCACTTGAGGCGCAGCCTATATATCGTCGTGAACATGGATATCTACATGCAGAGAAGCAGTGTCCAGTTTTCGTCAACACGACCAAAACAGTTGAGTGACCAATGTTCAAGCAACTTTTGCTTACAAGCAGAAGTGATTGTGTATTGAGCAGTGAGCTCTGCCAAAATGCAGCTGCCCACACAGCTGTACTGTGTCTGAATTAAAGGGTGACAAGGGAGTGGACTTTCACTCCAGTCCCATCCCACTCCCACAAAAGAAACTCCTGTTTCCCATGACAGAGTAAAGAAATTCCAGTGTTATTTCTGTATTCTATTATTATTATTATTATCATGATTCTCTTCCGGTCCAGTTTACTTTTTTCCCGTCCCAGGCACGTGATAAATCGTGAAATTGAGGAACATCCCACAGGAATCCCATGACCCACAGAACTTTTTGAAAAAACGTCAGCCTCCAGTTTGAACACATCCGGTGTAGACAGTAGACACTGACGAAAGTGTAAAAGTTGCTGACAAGTTACTGTAGCTAGATAGCGTCAACAATTATTTAGGATCTGCAAATGCTAAATTGTCAAAATATTGTCAATCTTTATTTTTTATTCTCAGTCCAGGCCTGAATCTAGCAGTTAGCAGTTTGAGAGAATTGAGTCTGAAGTCAGCTGTCGCAGTTTCCCAGCAACACATAAATCTTCAGAGTCACTTGTGATTGGCTCCTTCGCACGACATAAAACTGTCTAATGCAGAAACATTTCCACTTGTTTTGTCAGGGTGTGCTGCAGTTTTTGGTGAATTAAAAGCCATAGCAGAAGATTAACAGAAAGTCCTCGAGCTGGCAAGTTTCTTGAAGGAGTTGGAATTTTTTCTATACAAGGCAGGCAAAGAAAACTGCCAGAACATGTTTACATTAAAGTGCAGTGAGACAGAGGATTAAGCACATCCTCCATGTGACACCAAGAAAAAAAGGACTTGCCAAAAGTCTCTCGCAAAATAATGTTTCCAAGAAGACTATGATTATTTCACCAGACTCCATTGAAGATAGATATCAAGCTCAAATCAATCCAGTGTTCAGGCTTTATGGTTGCCATGTGCAAACCATCAAAACCCTTCCAGTGGTGTGTTGTGAGAGAAAGATCCTTGGCTATAAACTGTGTTGTCGTTGCCTTGAGTCTCAATACTTGACTGACATGGACCAAGAAAATTGCAGGTTGATCGATAGGTGATGACCTCCAAAAAACAAATTGCTGCTTTAAAAATCGCAAGGAGACATTTTTTGATGCAAAGCACGTTTTTCAAAACAGGAAATCTGCGCGTAAAAGGTTACGTCCATCACAATCATCCACATGTGATGATTTGAGACAAAATAATGGAAATGAAGATCAAGTCGTATAGTTCAGTCTGACTGCTTTCTTATGTGCCATTAACTTACTGCAATGTGCACCGACCAAAGACACGGCAGTCCCCCAAAATGACCTGGACAAAGTCTTCATAATGGTCAAAGACAAATGCTGGTAAGCATTCATTTCCCTGGTAGCTTGTTGCTAAAGAAGGGAATGAACACTTTACAATTGTTCAGTCACGGTATGGTTCAGCTTCAGAAATGCCCGGGAAGAAATGTGGAACATCTTCACTGAATTGGTACTTACTGTACGACCCGATTATTTAACTTTGGAACAACAAAATGCATGGTGTTTGCCTGGCAGAACAGAAGTAAGTATGGTCACAGGGCAATACAGATGTTGCTGATGGCTTGCAAGGATAGTGTAATATCACTTTTGGATGCTCCTTGTTTTCCGTGTGGAATACCTGTGACTGAATTAAAAGAAGCCATGGGAAAAAAACACAGAAAAGTCACAGAAAAAGTGCTTACTGTCCATTAACATAAAAGTATATCACTGGGGGTTTAAGATGCATTCAAATCAACAAAACTATCACAGACTGCAAAGCTCTCTGCACCAACAAACCGTACCTTTCTATGTCCGGGTGTAGTCAGGTGTATCTTGTACAAGGTCTCCCCCCTTATGGATTTATCACAGACCTGGACTCAAAGACAAAACATAAATCAATCAGTATCACAGCTGCGAATGATGGTGTGCCAGTTATATCATAGCCAAACTAAAGCAGACATTAGTCCAACTCGACAGCTGTAACTGAGGTGGATCAAATATTGGAAACAAACCAGCTACACAAACAATAACCACTAAGGTGAACTAACATGTCTCTTACTGAGAGAGGAAGGGTTTCATTCATGTCTGCTGCATTAGACCGCTTTATGCACAGCTGACCTAGGTGGACCTGAATGTAAACCCTCACTAAAATATATCTTTCTTGAACCCATTCAGTGGCCAACCTCATGAAGTGCATGAGTAACGTGCTGCTGGCTTACCGTGCATTCAACAAACGCAGCCTCTTCTTCGTATGGGGTTTCGAAATTGTCCATTTTTGTCAGATGTTTAACGGCTAATGTCTTCACGTTGTCTTCTCTAGAACCCCTTAATTGCTTAGCTTAGCAACCGTTTATAGTTTTGCATTGGCGTTCATGTGCTTTGTATTGCATATATTGTATGGTCTGTAGCTGTTTCTGTTTTCACAATCGACGAGATTGATCAGAAACGCTGCGGGTGATGGCTACTTCCTGTGTTTGTGCACATGTCGCCGTCGGAAACATGAGCGACGTCGCCTTGGTTCCGTGCACGCCCCCTGCTGGCCAGGACCAACAGATGCAGTCACATTGAATGGGGGACATTGTGTGTATACTGCAGACAGGACTGCCAAATAGTTGTACATTTTCTGTTTATTTGGTTCTAAGAAGAATTTACTTCATATGTACAAAAACAACAGCTTAAGTCTGGCTTTGGAAAACGGGGGCCCCTATCAAGCTGCGTGAGGCGTCTGCACAGCATTCAGTAGAGTTAATGATAAATCTATGAAGCAGTGTGATACAGTAAACAAGACAAAGACTCCTTCACTCATCATTTCAGTACAGTGGAGGTCTGAGCAGCTATGAGGATGTAGAATAAAGAGGGATACCTCAATCATTTGTCTGAATGACCATTTCAACACAAGCCATGTCGACATCGATACATCTCATTTACAGGCATAACTCCCATCATATTTACATGCAAATTTGGATATGTACATTGACCCATGACTTACAAACCCCTCTCAGAAAGAGGCTTTACATAAATGATAATTATACATTTTGGTTTGCTTTCAGGGACATGGCTTACTGTTCAGCTTCAGATTATGGTTTCCTAAACATTTAACAAGTGTACCATTCTCTTCAGAGGCCATTATCACACTGCATTAAAACAATGATATGTAACCAAGACGGATGCATTTACTGACAAAGACTTGTTAAAGAAACTTGTGAAAACAATCCAAAACACTGAAAATATTAGAAATGATCACTAGGAGGGATATTCTCTGGTGCATTATCTTAAGTCACTATAAATACAAAAATATCACACCAGCATCACCCATGCCACTTTAAAGGGACCAAACCAAGAGGGGCCTGTGTCTGATGAGTGTGAGACTTCATTTTCAATGTGCTGATAACATACAGCACAAAGATATGAACTCACAGACAGAAAAAGATGACGTTCTGTTAATAAAAGCCATGTGGATAAATAATCTGTTAAAGACAGAATGAGAACAACAGGTCACCACACAGACACTTTTCAAAATCAAGAACAGAGGACTACGGCGATGTCACTGATCAGATAGCTAAGAGACAGGTTGAGATGTTGCAGAAGCAGCAGGGTCAGGTTATCTGGTCAGGAGGTGAAACTTGAGTCAGTTTGAAGAGTTGTAGAGTCCTCCTGGAAGATTGTTCAGACGCGCACGCAGCTCCTTCCGGACCTGGGTCACCCTCGCCAGTTTGCGTTTGTAATCCTGAAAATGGCCACAGCAGAAAAGGTATGTCAGAGCTCAAATATCGTATAGCTTGAATGAGTCACAATTTTTTTCTCAACAGCCACTTTGGTTAAACAATTTGTGGCAAGTGGACAGTTGTAAGGGATTGACATCATGTATTTAGAAAATAAATAAAATGATATGAAGAACCGTTAAAACATTGAAATAAGTTATTCATAAGTTAATCAGTCATGAATATGATAACTTTGTAATGCATTTTGTTTAACACAATGTGGCGTTAGTTAAAAGTCTAGCTTAATTTTAATGAGAAAGTTTAAATTTCTGACCAAATACATCAAACATGTTGTGTTTTCCCTCCCAGTTAAGTATTAATTGAAAACACAACCAGACAAATGAAATAAGTTGTGTGAGCATGTTGAGCATATTTTTTTGTCTGTTAAGCTTGTAACCCATTTAACTACTATTCAAAATACCTAAATGTATTATGAGAATTAAAAAAAAAAAAAAAAAGAAGTATCACTACTTTTGCCACAGCTTCATCACTAACTTGCTACTTTGTTAACTTTCACCTCAATCTATGAAACGAGTTAGATTATATTATCATTAAGTCATGTCCTATCCTAGTGGCCCATTAGACTAGAAGAGAATTTCACAGAAATAATGGCTGTGACACACAACGGAAGGTCAGCCAGCAAAGCCTCCTAATCATCATGTTTTACTCTTTAAAGACACAGTAGCATGTAGTGTCACTCAAATCTATCATCTTTGCTGCATGCATGTGATTATTGTATACGTTTACAGCGGATGTAAGTAGATGTGTTGTGCAAGAAAAACACATTTCCTCCCAAATTTAGTGTGAGTCAAACTGCAAAATTACATTAGTTTTGATTAATATCTAATCATGTCAGCAATACTGACAAAATAACCCTGACCTGTAACAAGATTCCTAAAACCTTCTTTGTTAAAGTTATACGTTTTCCTCTATTTGAGTGGTTGGATTTCTACTTAATCGAGATCAATTAAACCTTGAGTGTGTAGGTAACATTTACTGTGTCAATACCACAAAAAAGTTAAATACTGATATTATAGACCACCTTAGAAATCGAAAATGTACCACCAAGAGCTGCAAATGTAACAGCAAAATAAAAGCACTCACAAAATCGAAGTTTTATTTTTTATTTTCAGGTTTTTTTTATTACAAAAGACTTGACTGAGTGAAGATACAAATATGAAGTACTTTATCCTCTTGGTATCCTGTGGATAAAGGCTGGACAGTTATTGTCACCACAAAAAAAGAAATGCTAATAGAAAGAAAAGAATATGTGTAGTTGGTCGATACTTACCTTGCTGATGGGAACAGGGTTAAATGACAAAGGCTAAAAGAGCAAATCTGACAATGAGTTCATGTTTATCTAATCAGGAATCTTTCCTGTTTGTAAAGCCAGAAGGCCTGAAAATCTAATTGAAATCTACAGTCTGAAATCTAGAGTATAACTCAGCAACATAACAGGCACTCTGCAGAAGTATGCAACATGCTGAAATACATGAAACCAAATGTTAATTCAAAGGAAGTCTGAGCACAGAGCTACACAAGACGGATGAACACGGAGAATCAAAAGTGATGACACAAAGGTGAGGTGGACAAGACGTACAGTAATTGAAAGAAAAAAAGGGATTTACGCACTTCAAGTTTCTGCTCGTTCTGGGACAGCCCGTCCTTCTGGCTTTGCAGGAAGACCGTTAGTGTGCGTGTGAGTTGCCTCCTGTCATCAATCTCAGCCGCCAGGCGGCCACTGTAGTCTGCTAGCAGCATGCAGGCCTCCTCCACCAGCCGGGAGAGACGCTCCCTGATTCCTTGTCTGTAGCACAGAAAGCACACAGAGAGCAGGAAACAATGCTTAAACATATCCAGTCTAGAGGGGTCAACTGGAGGTCATTCAGTTATCCATCAATGCTGGTAGAATATAAATAGCTACTGTATGCTCACTGGCAAATCAACCATTGTTTCCTATGCTAGATGAAATCCATTGATCTCTGTAGTTTCAGGGTGCAGCTTAAGCACACGCCAGTTGGTTTGTTCCGTTTGTTTTTCTGAAGTGAAGTCCGATATGCATGGTATGCTCGTTAATGTATAGTATGTCAAAGTGGTTAAATGACGTAGATGTGGTGTCTTATTCTCGAGAAGATACGGTTTTCAATAAAGATCATTACTGTTGAGTGATATCTGGGCAATGAGAACAAATGAGGTATTGTGCAGAAAAGGGGAGTGAAATGTTGAATAAATCACTGCTCCACTATGTCACATCATATTCAAATTCTCTGTGAAGGACACTTAGGCAGGGCAGGCATTTGTTACCAAACAGTTGTGAACACTGGTCTTCTATATCAATACCGTGTATTCTCTACTCAGTACCCAACCCTGCTACCCAAGAAGACATTAATTGTTTACTTTATCAACTACTAGGTACATGACGTGCTAATGAGCTATGGATCATATGTGTGCGTACAATAGTCTGCCGCGTCCTGCCTCCTACCTGTGATCCTCTGGAGCAGTGACGTGTCTTGCACCTCGGCAGGAAGGGATGAGATGCGCTGACGCAGCACTGAGTCACCAGAGGCCGCATTCTCCAGCTCCTGAAGGGCTCGGATTAACTCCGCTGTCTGAGGTAGAGCGAGGATGATAAAGCAGAGAGGGGAAGGTGAGAGGAACAAAGGAAGGTGGGAAGTTAAGGAAGTATTGTTAATGTAGGAGTTAACATGAGTATGAGTCAAATACGAGCAAAACTAGAGGCAGCAGAGAAAGGAATTATTGCGATACAAATCCATCCGGAGGCAGCTGTATCAGCTGTAAAAAGGCCTCATTAATATAACCTCAACATGGCTCAGAGTACATTTAATTAACACCCTGCATTAATGGCGATGCTCTTTGTTTAGGCAATAACCTGTGGGGGCTCAGTTGGGGAGCTCTGGGAAGCAAAGTCCTCATCATCTGGTCGGATCTCCTCATACGCCCTCTTCTTAGCCTTCTTTTCTCCATCTAGGATTCAAAAGAAAAGACAAACAGAGCTTTCCATAAGCCAAACAGTCGGCTACTCATTCAACTCAAGCCGGCTACTTTATTATATACACATTTTTGATTCTAATAAGATAGTTTTTATTGATTCTAAAACACTGTGCATGTACTTAAAACGACGCTAGCATTATGATAGAGAACCATGCCATCCATCTGCATCAGTCCCATCCCCACATGCTCCATATGAATGTGTGCGAGTGCATCCTCAGCTGAGAGGTTGTGTTACTGCAGAGTAAAGGGCAGAAAGTTGTCAGCAGTGGTTGACAAATATTACTAAAATAACACGTGTAAGGATCTTGATGATTGCGCAGTAAGTAAAACAATAAGTCCACTGAAAGCTACGCACAGACGTGTACGGGCTTCGTGAATGAACAAAGGAATGAATTATCTTTATTTACATGGCGCTTTTTTAGAGGAGAGCGATCTCTAAGACGCATTTCAAAACACACACTTAAACAGGCAATGTCGTCAAAGTAGCCGGCCTATTTTATATACGAGGAAAATGTAGGCGATGCCTCAGCCTCACATTTGCCTTGAAGTTCACCAAAGCTCGACGCTATCGTTACGGGGGAAATGAATAACATTACCGTTATGTGCCCAACACTGGCTGTAAGTAGCGTTAGTGCTGGTAGAACTTACAAAGGACTTGTGAGAGCTGATCCAGCAGGTTGTTCTCGTACACAGCTCTCTCCTGCCAGATAGACAAAACCCGACCCAGCTGTTTCTTACAGCCCTCCTCTCCATCTCTGGACAGGAAAACACAAAAGAAGGACAAGCACGTAACCTTTCAACAGCTTGAAATGAGATAGATTCTTCTTAATTTAGAGTGACATATTAAGATGCAATTCTATAGCGTTTCCAAAACCACTCTTGCAGTAATCTGACTACAAGTTATTGTATTGTTCATTTAGAAATCATATATATATATATATATATATATATATATATATATATATAAAAAAGTCATTACTTAAGCAGGCTTGGGGAGTAACAGAATACATGGAACAGCATAACGTAATTAGGAAACAAAGTTAGATCGGATTAACGATACATTTTATTGGGTGGAAATTTTGCCATTCTTTTGGATGTAAAGCAGGAAAGAAGAACAACATCACAGTACAGTGCAAGTTATCACAAAGCAGGGATGGTTTGCTCACCTCCACGTTCATCAGGATTATTCTCTTTGCCAAATGGCATCCTTGTGTAAAAAGGCAGTTTGTATGAAACAACCACATCGCTTCAAATTTCTGCTCCAGCAAACATAATACAGGACAAACATGGACATTTTAATGTAGGTAAATGCCAAATGATTGGTGCCCATGGATGATGACCGCATTTTCTACAGCTGGAAGGCAGCTCATAGTGTGATGTTGTTCTTCTTTTCAAAATGATGACAATATTTTTCTTCTCCCTTGTCTTAATTTACATGTTTGGTAGTGAGGCAAGTAATCAATTTACTTCCCTTTAACATTGTGATACTTGAATTACTAACTAAAACAGGTTATTAGTAATTGTACCGGATTATATTTTTAAAAGTAACCCTCCTAACCCTGTGCTCAAACAACAAACTATTTAAAAACACACATTACACAGTCCTAAATAGTGGTAAGTCAACAATGCATTTTCCTGAGCCATTTATAGAAATGGAGACTTACAAATGATTTGTAATATTAAATCTGACCTGTATACATGTTTGAATGCATCAACGATGACGGGTGCAAAGTCCTGAGTGAATTCTGGTCCTTTCTTCTTGCTGTTCTGAATGACGTCATTGGCCAAGTAAAGGAAGGTCAGCTTGCGTGATACCTGAGCTGGATGCATATAAATGTACACACACACACACACACTACATGAGGCATTTGGTAATGATTTACATGACTGAAATTTAAGCACAGCGGTTGGTCAATTAACCCACTAAAACTACAGATCACTGATTTAATTCCCAATGAAATGATTACAAGAAAATACCAAATTGTGATTGTAACGCCACATTTTTTCCCACCAAGCCAGACCATTGTATATTAAAGTTACTCTTCCATGTATCAGTCCCAGAAAATCACCTCACACTCACAGCAATCAGTTACAACTAAGAAAAAAAAAATCCATCCACTAACAACCTTTTAGTGACACATTCATTCTTGACTACATATTAACTACATATAGGGGTTAGGGTGTTGAAGAATTAAATGTTGCATGTCATTTTTTATTTATTTATTCCACTCTAAATCACACGGCTTGTTGTATATGTACTTTCCATTTGGGTTTTATATACCAACATGTTCTTCATACCACAGTCACATTATACAAGTAATGCTGCATTTCTCTTTGTGGTTTTTGGAACAGTAACAGTAAACACTGAGCGGAGCATAAAGCTCAAGAGAAATGTGCCATCTCTGTCCCCATTGCACTGCACACTCCTTTAAGTCCTCAGACGTGCTCCTAAAATACAACGACCTCTTGAGATATCATTAGGCTGTTGAATAGCACCCAAAGGAACAGTGTGCCAGGATTAGCTATAACTACAGTAATATCAAACATTCATACAACATGCTTTTCAAAACTTATTTTTTAAAAATATTCACAAAAAAAACAATGTATTGAACTTCATCTGCATCTACTAAAAAATGTTTGAACCCATTAACTTTACCTGTAATGATTTAATATGGATACGTTTGCTTACAGAAATCAGTGGGAGGGTTAGTGATATATGTTCCATTTGAAATGCTTTAAATGGCACCTTGATGCAAAATAATAATAATACCATTTTATAAATCCAAAGGCAACCCTTACATAACAGTTACACAGCAAGGTTCAAAAGATTCAGTATTAGTTTTTCTGTAGTAAAAAGAAATGTTTAAATTCTGTGATGTTTTATAAACCTATTATGATGACAATAGGCCAAAAATAAATTAAATATTGAATATCAAATTGACATTGCAAATCACAGGAGTTTATTATTCAGGGATGCTTAAAGAAATAAAAAAAATAAAGCGTCATGTTGCTGCCTAAAAGGTAGTGTTGGTAATCTTCAAAAACAGTTTCTGAAATTTCCTTCACGTCACAACAGCAATGAATGAATCAAATGCTATGACAAAAAAAAAGAAATTCAATATCTGTAGCTGTCGCAAATGTAATTACACAGTAAAGTAGTTTATATAGTTATGTCTGACGCTAACGGCTGGTTAAGACTTTAAGTATTACGCTTACTGAACTTCAGCATATATTGTAACCTTAATAGTTTCAGTTGAACATTGAAGTCATTGTGTCAGTGCTTGAGAGTAGAAAGAGTGAGAAAGAAATGTATACAATATTTTTTTGAGAAACCACTTTTTGCCTAGCTTAATTTTTTCCTACATCCTAGAAAAAATGCAAATCCATCCCAGCGGCGACACACAGCAGACGCTGGAATAACTTACTAACTAAAAGGAGTATCATTGGCCAACTGCATTGGAGGTTTAAGTTATTGATTGACGATCAGCTATCCCACATGAGAGACCTATTTCAGGTGTTGAGTGTTTAACTAATATATGAATGATGAACTTCCCAACAGTCTATGAAGAGAAAAAATGTTGATGTAGGGTGGACACGAACCTAATAATAATGCAATAACTTGAGCATTGACATAACAACGTGTAAGTGGATGTGGCAAACAGTTTAATCATCCTGCGGTCACAGAGAGCGAGTTCATATGTAGGTCAAATAATCACTCTCATAGTTTTTAGTCTACACCAACTCCTGAGGCAAATCTAACTCATCTGTTAACCGCTCCACCATGTTCACCAGCTATCGACAAACTGTGTGTGTCTGCTGAGCAGGTTGTGTACAGTAAGCTTTTAAAGACTTTTCCCTTAAGTGTTCTCTGCATAGATTAAAAGGTGTGCAGATATCTATTTTACCAGTTTGAGCTTTTTAATACTTCCAGCAGAATATTTAAGACAAAGCCGAGTGAAGCGGTGGTTATCCTGCAAGACTTTTCATTTAAAACGGCTGACTGCTGTGTACCAAACCAGTCCTATGAAAGCGAAACAAGGATCTGAAACTTGCTAGAAAGATTCCTTAAGTTGAGCAGAGCTGCAGTCAAGCCACGATTATCAGCAGGTGCATCACTACGAGCAATCCCTTTTAAAATTGTGCAACACCATCTTTCATTTTCTTGTATTAAATACATCAATAACAATGAATGAGGTGATTTGTTGGACACTTGGTGGCAGTAGATACAACATATATCTATTACCACCTTTTAAGTGGTTCTCACACATCCAACAGATGTGGAGCAGCATTATGGAGGAGGCTTGATCCTGAAAACCTGGTTGCTATGGTTTTGGTCTCCAACTCTGTGTGTGTCTAAATGCTCCACTGTGTTCACCCACGTGACCAGTCTACCATGTGCTGCTGCAATAACAAAAATTAAGCATTAAGGGCTTTTAACATCTGCAAACACGTGACCATGAACAGACCAACGTCAGATAGATAAGGTGTTTTAAGACGTCACTGTTAACCAGCTGGGGAGTCAACACCTGTTTGGCTGCTAACACGTCCCTGCTCTCATGTTGGCTAGCGTTAGCATTGTGCTAACAACGACACCATGGCTACGACCTTTGAAAGGGTAGCTATGACGACGGCAGTTTGACATGTACGTGAACGTTCCAGCCACAGCCGACGGTTGAACTCCAGTGAACTTGTGGTCGTGGTGCAGAAGTACGGCGGTCTGTGTTACGTGGGGAGGAGGAGGAGGAGGAGGGGGGGCTAGGGCTAGTGAGCTAGCTGTTAGCTTCCGTCGCCCTTACCTTTCTTCAGCTCGTTGATCCAAACACTGACGATGGTCCGCGAGTGTTTCCTATGGTGAATGAGCCACAGCGACAGCGTCTGCACACTTTGCTGCGAGTTGCTGAGCTCGGACAGTTTCTTTTCTAGAGCCGCCTCAGAGAAAGCTGACATCTTGACGAGGGACGAGAGGAGGCTACGGGGGCCGTGGGGGGTCAGCTTCGCGGTTACTCGCTTACAAGTTAGCCGGTCACCTACGTCACATTGATTCAAGCCATCCAAATGAAGTGTGGTCCGCTACCCTCCTCTAGGTAAAGACTGCGCGGTTGTTAACGCTGACTAGTCCCCGCCGTCCTCCAGCACTGTGAGGAGCAGATACCTCCTCTGGTGCAGCCGAGACCAACCACAGCGCTGCAGGAGCGGCTTCCGCACGCTGCGTTCAGGGCAGTCGGAAATCACAGACGCGATTCATACACAGCACCAGTCAGAAGTGTGGACACACCTTCTCATTCAACTACTTTGAGGAATGTAAAATATAAAACATATTCTGGTTTGTTGAGCATGACACATGACAATAAAAACACTGTGCAATAATAGTTAATATAGTTTTTTTTCTGTCTGTAAATATTATATTTCAGTTATTGTGTTTTTCTACTGTTTTTATTGCTTATTTATAATACTTGTTTTTTATTTTTCATTTTTATTTTTATCTTGTCTTTCTTTACTATGTCTCTTGTGTGCACTTTAACTCTATGCTGCTGTAAGCCTGCAAATTTCCCCGCTGCGGGACTAATAAAGGATTATCTTATCTTATCTTATCTTGTTTGTTTACCACATCATTCCATATGTGTTCCTTCATAGTTTGGATGTCTTCAATATTAATCTACAATGTAGAAAAAATAAAAATAAAGAAAAACTATTGAATGAGAAGGTGTGTCCACACTTTTGACTGGTACTGTATATATCAGTGGTTCTCAAATGGGGGTACGTGAAGGCACTCCAGGGGGTACGTGAGATTTAAAAAAATATATATTTAAAATTAGCATCCATTCAAAAATCCTTTAAAAATAGTTATTTAATAAATATTCAATAAAATATAAGTGTAAGTTCATAAACTGAATTCAATGCAACAATGCAATCGTCAGTGTTGACAGTTTAATAAATCAGACACTGATGGCAGAGAGCTGTGTATTACATCTTTTTTTCAACCAAAAATGCTTTGCGCTGGTTAGGGGGTACTTGGCTTAAAAAGTATTTCACAGGGGGTACATCACTGAAAAAAGGTTGAGAACCACTGGTATATATAATATGAATGGGCGTAGTTAAAAGGTTGTGGTTGTTTCACGTATTTCTTTGATAACAGGCTGCTGGTATAATATCAGAGCATATTCATTATCAGGGTTACCCAGTGAGTTAATTGAACGCTTGAAAAAATTTAACAGAAAAGCGTTAGGTTTATTTTATTTGATTGAGATTTTTTGTGGTTCCATCTCATTTCTAAGGAGGAAATTACATTGCCTACATTTTCCTCATAGGACATGTACACCGAGGATCAAATCCATCCTCCAGTTAACTGTTCCCACCCTTCATAACTTTTTATTTTTAATCTTAAACATGTTTTGCAGCACAGAACTGGACAATTGTATTGTCGTAGCAGTAGCTGCTGCTAACTTAAACATACAGTATATTAATATGTTACATAATCTTACAATGTCAACTGAAGCAAAACCAGGGCATCCAAAAGAATTTGAGAAAAACACATTCAAGCACAAACCTTTAGTAGGCTAAAAAACATTTAATGAATTTTCAAGTATATTCTTCTTTGGATTTATTTAGACACAGCTTGTACATAATGTAGTCACATTGGCATAATGGTCCAAAAGAAATAGAAAATGTAGATATTAGTTTGTAGTTAAAAACATATTATTCAATTTAGTGGCAACTATGAATCAGAACCTCAGTCTGATCTGAAACCTTTAGAATTTCTCTGTTGTTGCTCTGATCCTATACAATATTAATTATTATTGAGAATTATTATTCTCAAAAAACAAAAACATAGGCTATCGTCATTAATATCCTTAAGTCTGACGGACAATATGTCAGACTCACAATCTAGGCTTATTTCAGTTTAGTTGTAAACATTCAAATCCGGTTTTAGTTCCACATCTGTTTCACTTCTTTTAAACGTTGTCATATAAATAATGTTGAGAAAGAAAGGGGCCAAAGCTGCATACTGATCTCAGAGGCTATAAAGGTAGTATCACTACATGTAAAACATCTGTCCTTTAGGAGGTTCCCATTTCTGACAGAGCCCATTTATTGTAGAGGAACGTAAAAGCATGCCACGGCACAATTATAAACCAAACCAGAGCGTCTGAGTGTGATTTCATAACATGGGCACCCCTGTCCCTTCAGCAGTCGTCTCAGTGGGATGACCCAACATAAGCACAAGTAAACTTGGGATATGCAAACAAAAACAGATTTTCTCAATCTGAGCTTCCAGAAATCATTCAAATCATCACCAATGGTTAACTCCCATGTATGTTGGGTATCGTCTCTGTTCAGTCTGAAGCAACGGTACTGTAGGCTCTGATGCAATGCTTCCTCTGTGAGCAAGGGGAACTCCTAAGCAAGGATGAATGTTGATCCAAGCAGCTTCTGAATGAGCAGCCAATCCACCAGACCAACCATGCTGTCCAGCACTGCCTGTCTGAAGACCTGAAGGACCTTGTGCCATGGACTGATTTTGGGCTTGTTGGTAGTAATACTGTTGCCTAACATCGGAGTTCATCTCGTGTCCTTTGCTTAAATCTCTTGTGCCAATATTTCTCGGTGAAGTTGAATTGTTCCACTGCGCAGTGCTGCTCGTCTCTCGTCCGTAGTAAGAGTTATAAGATGACAAGTCCTGAGTGTAGGAGACAGCAGGTGACTTCCATTCATGTTGTGTCTGTGGGCCTTCATTTGGATACTCGTAGTAAAACCTCTGACTTGATCGTTCTTGATAACCGTGTTGTCCGGTATAATTATTTTCTCTATACACCTTCTGGTATTTTGTTACAGTTAAGTCTTCTGACTGGTTAAAGTATTCATTGTCATTGAAATAAGCGTCCACCTCCTTATACGGAGTGACTGTGACTTTTCTTTCTGGTTCCATGTGTTGACCAGCGTCTGCATCTCCACCATAGAGGTCATGCTTAAGTTGTGAGGTGTGTTCAGCGTGGTTACTTTCAAATGGTCCGGTGTCATAGTCCAACTCACAGCCCTCTGACTGGGACTCTGGCAAGGGAGTGAGATCTAAGCCGAATGATGGGGGGTATGCAGATGACTCAGGGAGGCTGTTCATGCTGAACGAGATCCTCTCCAGAAGCATTGCACCTTGGGTGATGGGCAGGCTTACATTGAACACAGTAGTAGTCCCTTTCTTCATTTTCCTCTTAGCAGTCATAGTTTTTGGCCGTTGTGACGGCAACGCAGCACATTTTCCCAGCATGACTTCATTTGAAGTCTTGATCACACTCGGCCCTTAAAGAAAAAGTGTAAATTTCGACCCACAGAACTTGAAAAATAACAGGAAATTACAAAAATATTGAGACAAAACAGATTTTTCATCCCCTTTAAGTGAACTGCTGCTTCCAAAAGACACAAACCTTTGACAGCTATTTTCCGCTTTTGGATGTCAGTATGAGCCCTACCATTACACAGCATCTTTATACCTGTTAATGCAAGATAATAAGTTTAACTCAAAGTATAAATTACTTTCAAAACACACTCCTCCCTATACTATAACAGGTGGCTGTAAAAGTTTCTACTTTGCTCCATCGTGGTAAATAGAGGCTGTGGTTTT
Organism: Anoplopoma fimbria; assembly: GCF_027596085.1. Classification (NCBI taxonomy): domain Eukaryota; kingdom Metazoa; phylum Chordata; class Actinopteri; order Perciformes; family Anoplopomatidae; genus Anoplopoma; species Anoplopoma fimbria. The sequence goes on along the minus strand of NC_072458.1, from coordinate 4,398,134 downwards.
GGTTGGATTCGGTTGATTACTGCATGCATTTTTTTTTTTAACAGCCACCTTTTAAGCCTGGAGGGAGTTGAGTGTTTCACATTTGGAACTTTGTGGAGCATCACTTAAATGCACAGCATCAAGTATTACAACATCGTTACCTCAAGAAATGAATCTGTAATAGTGTTAGGGAGCAGAGAGTCAATTAAATGTTGTACTTACATCCCAAATCACTCATCAAGAGCAGAGAGTTGGAGCTAAAGAGGTGAATGGTTTATGGCCAAACAAGAAAACAGTGGATGAGAGTGCATTTGTACTCACACCAGTGGTAACTTTTGCCAGTCAGTAGTCTACACAGGGATTCTGGTGCGTTTATCACCTGGGAACGAGAGATGTTTAAACATTTTGATGGACAGATGAGATCAAATTAACTCATTTACACCATGTTAGCAAAACCGAGGCAGGAGGATCTGTACTTAAAAGTAAATGTGATACCTTCAGCTCTCCTCTGCCCTCCTCCTGCTCCACTTTCTTGGCCATTGAATGGAGAAGCGGATAGTGGTCATTATTATATGCCATCATTACCTCCACCTTCCCAGGATGAATTTCCATCTAAACACAGATGTTTTCAGGGAACTTAAAACTAAAACCTTGCATGTCCTCTACAGCCTTTGGATGTGTAATGGTAAAGTATTATTGCTCTTGATAATTTCATTAGCGGATTCAAAACAAACTGACCAAGTAGTTCAGGAGATGGGAAGACGTGGTTAGGTGATCAATGATGTCCTTTTTGTTGGATCGGATGCGGCAGCAGTGACATAAGAAACAGCATGTGTGGCCATCTTCACTTCTACATTCAACCACGCGGAAAAGACCTGTTGCAAACATGTATGAGCAGCTTCTCTTGAAGCAATACTTTGACATTTTTGGGATAATACACTGATTTGCGCTCTTGCAACGAGTTAGATATGATCAATACCACTCTCAGGACTGTAAAATACATATGTAGCCTCAGGCTGGTTGGCTTAGCACAGAGACGGGAAACCTACAGCTTGGCTCTTTCAACAAAAGTAACAAAATCCACCGACCAGCATCACTAAAGCTCATAACAAAACACGTTATATCTTATTTATTTGTTTGTTTAATCCATACAACTATATACGTGTAAATCCTAAAATTTGCCATTTTAGGGGGATAAAATATTCCGAATATCTCTGTGCCGTACGAGTCCTTGGCTGGGAACAGTTTCCAGGCAACCAATGGAGAACCTTGTACGTTTCTAGTCCAAGTCAAGAAATAAGATTTAATAAACTACATGTTTATCATACAGACATGAAGTTGGTATTGATCTTCTCATCAAGAATATTAATATTTCCCAAATTGTTGAACTACTCCTTAAAATGAACCAAAACCACAATTTATACGGTAACACTCATCAGTTGAATTCTCACCAGATGATCCACTGTGAATTACTGATATCTTCACAGTGGATCATCGTGCACTTATTTTTGGTTATCGTGCAAGTGTGAAATGTCATATCCTACAATCAATTATAAATGTGTACTTTTCATCATGTTGAACTAAGTTTCTGCATTTTATAGCACCCGTTGCTGTTCTTTATCTGTGCTCACCAATAAGAGGCTTGGTTCCTGTGTAGCCGTCAAGAAAGCTGTTGCCATTCTCCGATAGAACAGCGGGTTGAGGTGATGTGTTCTTTAACCGGCCTTCTGACTTGATAAAAGCTACAGTTTGGTTTGTCTCTGCTGAGGTCTTGAGGGAGTTCCTGGACAGTCTTTCTTGGTTCTGGGAAAGCAATACAATCCTCTGCGATTGGATGGAATAGTTCTCCAGTGAAGTGGTATCTGAACGTCTCTCAGGTTCATCCTGGCCCTGCCAATCTTTTAAGATTGTTATCAGAGTTACTGCTGTTGTGTTAAAAAAAAAGAAAGAGACTGAGCAACAATTTTACAAAAAAGACAGGAAATGAGAAAACTGAGGGTGGGATTGAAGGGGTGGAGAGGGATAGAGAACCACTGTTCTTAACAAGTGAATAGTCACTGACCTGCATTCTCACTGTGTGTTGCAATCTTCTGGTATACAGCATCTTCAACCTCTAACCACTTAATGTGAAGGTGTAAAGAGATATGAGTACTCAAACACAGATCTGTTTGGAATTACAAACCAAAACATACACAGTCAAAAGTCCAGCATACCTGGACTTCTCCAGGTCCCTCTTTTCCCTCAAGAACTTTGGCCATCTCCATCAGTGGCCAGGCCAGTTTAGACAGGTCAGACTTCTCCTTCCATTCAGACACTAAGTGGGGGTGCCAGGCTTTCTGTCAAGCAAAAACAACACCTGTAAATAAACTAAAATCTAAGGCAGCACAAAAACTTGCCATCATGACTTCTTTTACAGTACTACTTACAATGTAGTTGTATCTGTGGAGGCTTCCCATAATGTGGTTCCGCATGTCAGCTTTACTAAGTCGACACACACACACTTCACACAGGTATAACAATTCTCTGTTTTGTGTGCCCGTCTTCACGCATTCTATAATGCTGCCCAGGCCTGAATGTACATAAAATTACAAATTATTTCAATATACACATGACACATACAATATACAAACAAAATAGGGAGTTGTTACTACAGACCGATAATGGGTTGTAGTCTGTTCTTGTTGTTCAGATACACCCTCAGAGAATTGAACAGCTGGCTTTTGGTAGAAACTCCTACAAACAGAGAATGCATCAGACAACCTTAATAAAAGACTAGAAACCATCTTGAGATAACAACAGCCTCAACGCCAAAATCGGCATAAGGGGAGGAAGTGGGGGGCCAACGTCCTCTTCTCACTTCATACCCCCCAACTTCAGGCGCTGTGCATGTCCCACACCCATCTTCAAACTCAGCCCTAATGTTGATCTTAAATACACACCTGTTAGGTTTCGTGATAGCATCTTGCACAGACAGACAAACAGTTATGTATACACGTGGTAAAGTACTCAAAACCGCTTCTGCTGTGGTTCCCGCTACAGTAAATGTATCCCAGACCACATTACGGCTGGTAAAAAATGGAGTTAGCATGGTAGCCCACATGCAGATAGCAAAATACTTACCTTTTTGTGCTTCAACCGGCTGCATGCTGCAGATGTAGAATCACCACCTGCATACCGATGAAGTTGGAGTTTACAGTTAGTAAATAAAAATTTGAGTGCGCTTGTGTCCAGATGCCTATTTTTGTTTTCCCTCTAAAATGGAATGAAAAAGTGAAGCAAAATTTGAACGGGACAGGAAAATATAAAACTTCCTGAAACATACTTGAATAATAAAAAGGTAAGAGAAGAAAGAGTATGAGATGAATCAGGGTCAGCAATGAAAATAAATCCATCACAGACCCCTGGACGCCTCCATCATTACATTACATTACATTACAGTCATTTAGCAGACGCTTTTATCCAAAGCGACTTACAATCAGTAGTATATTACATATCATTCACCCATTCACACACTGATGACAGGCTACCATGCAAGGTGCCACCATCAGACTCTAACTAACATTCATACAACATCCAGTCCACACCGATGGCAAGCCTTCAGGAGCAACTTGGGGTTAAGTGTCTTGCCCAAGGACACGTCGACTGCCGAATTGTCGGTATTGAACCACCGATCATCTGAATGGAGAACTACCTTGCTCTCCACTACGCCACAGCCGCCCCTACCACATCAGTCCCCATGTAGAGCCCCTTCATTTAACTTCATACACTAATACTTATATCATGTAAAGTCTATTCCCTTTACTAAAGTTTACCATAAGTTTATCGTATTCCACAATTTTTGCAAAATAAAACTACAACTGTAAAAAAAAAATGGTCACATTACAAACTTTTCTTCTTAGTATGCAACACTTTTGACCTTTACATAGTGAGTTAACTAGCATTTACAAGTAACTAAAGTTACAATTGTTACAATCTGTTCCCAGGGTTATCAGTCACAATGAGAAAACATGTATTTCTCTACCTAAAGCCAGTGTTGTGTGCACATAGCCCTCTTTCAAACTTAACATAAACATGCTACATGTGCATTTGTATTTCCTGTTTCAATGTGTGTTGATGCAATAGCTGACAGGGAGTAAACTTGGACCAAAGCTGTTTCCCTAGCAACAGAATGGCAATGAAAATGCCTCATGAGCATTGGTTGACATATAAAGGACCACCAACCCTGTAAACTGTGTGTAATGGACTGACCACTAGATGGCGCTGCGACACCATCACACCACACAGACGGGAAGGTCATGCCAAAATGATTTTTAAAAAGTTTAAAGGTTAACATTTAAGAAGACATGAACTAAAAGCCAACAATAAACAGCTATCTGGCGACTTAACTAATTATTGTGGCTTAGCTTTACTGTTTCACTGTCACATAATTAACTCTCTACAAGAAATTCCCAGTCAGTAAGTTTAGCAAAAAAAACAAAAAACGACCAAAACTAACACGCTTGAGTTCAATTTGTCCCTGAAGCAATTGTAATTAATTTGTAGGCATAACTTACCCTTTGAACGCTAGTTACCGTCTCTTTGTTGCCAGGTCGAGGTGTGAACCGAAATCTGTACTCTGTGAAGTGACGTTCAAGGACAATGCGGATAAAAGAATCAGCTCATCCACTGTTTGACTTGTGTTTGTACCAGGAGGGAGCGAGCAGCGACGCAACGCCTCTACATTGTCCAATCAAAGCAACTGGTCTTGCTGTGAACTAGCGTGTGTGTGTGTGTGTGTGTGTGTGTGTGTGTGTGTGTGTGTGTGTGTGTGTGTGTGTGTGTGTGTGTGTGTGTGTGTGTGTGTGTGTGTGTTAGGGAGGATAACTTTGGTTTTAAACTATTGTAGTAAGGGTATTTCTGTACTGTGAGCAGTGGTGTACAGTAACGAAGTAGAAATACTTCGTTACTGTACTTAAGTCGTTTTTTTGGATATCTGTACTTTACTTTACTATTTATATTTCTGTTGACTTTCACTTTTACTTCACTACATTTTGCAAAGAAAACTGATACTTTGACTCCGATACATTTCCCCTGAGACCTTCGTTACTCGCTACAAAATCAAATCTATCTTTAGAAAAGAAATGAATCATGAGACCAACGTCAAGTCAATTTATTGTGTCTCCCAGGGGAGAAATTTGTTTGGATCTGGGCAATAGCTGCATCACATCAGTATGAAACAACATACAACATACAACATACAATCAGTTCATCACATGGGCAAGTGCAAAATTGTTGTACATAGTATTGGCAAATCACAGATACGAAAACGATCAGTAAAAACTATTGGACAGACAGGCTCAAAAACTGTAGTACATAGTATTGTGCAAACAAGCATTCATGTGCAAAAATAGCAATCTGTAAATTCCCACACTCCTGTGCAAATAGCAATCACACCATACACTCAGCATTCATCCTGACCAAAACTGCTCCTCCATTCATACATCCATACCTATGCAACAATAGCAATAGCAATCCAACCAGGCATACGATCAACATTAATTCTGGTCTCATTCATTCATTCTTGCATACTCATCTACCAGATCTTGTTCCCTGTGCATACAGTTATCCCTCCCCCCACTCCCCATATAGTCCTAGCTACCTATACATTACTCCATCTCATAACACGTCGGGGACTGTGGTGGAACACAGACTGCAAGCAAGCAGGTTTGTGAATCAGTGGTCCTAGCAGGCAAGTTAAATCACTGGTTAATCACGTTAATGCGCAATTGCAAACAAGTGCAAGAGACAGGTGTCTGATCTTCTAGTTTAGCTATACATGGTGTATGTTAGGCTGCTGTCTCTGTTTGTACCTCCTTGTCCTTGGTCATGGTGGCCACAGCACTTAAAAGAATAAACTTTATAATTCTCAAAATTCTGACCCTTTGCTTTTTTATTAACAGCATTTACTTGTACTTTTACTTTCAATACTTAAGTACATTTAATATCAGAAAATTACTTTTGATACTTAAGTACAGTACATATCAGATACTTTAAGACTTTTACTCAAGTAGTATTCTAATAGGTGACTTTCACTTTTACTGGAGTCATTTCCCAGTAAGGTATCTTTACTTTTACTCAAGTATGGCTTTTGGGTACTTTATACACCACTGACTGTGAGCACATATTATCCATTGAGTTGTGAAGCATATAGTTGTGATGGTAAAGGTCAGTGATGGAAGAAGTACTCCGAAGTTTAAGTAAAAGAACAAAAGTTATAAAATCAACTCATTATGCTGAATGGCCCATTTCAGATGTCAGCTGATAAAGGTGGGGCTTTCTTTTTAAACTCTAGTAGTAGCATGCAAATCCTTCTTCCCTGGAGATCAATGGAGTCTTATCATCATTTATACATTGATTATATTTTGTATTATTAGAATCTGCAGAGCAACTTGTAACTTAAATGTAGAGGTGTAGAAAGATTTCTCTAGCTGTCTCCTCTCAGGTGTTGCATGCCAGTCTTGAGGAATTGCAATTACCAGCAGGTAGTATGTGTGAATGAAAATAGTATTAGTCTTTTGTCTTTTTGATTCAATCTTTATATGCTCTTTTTGTATCCTGACTTAGTTCTGCTAAGTTGAGAGAAACTTTTTTACATTGATTAACAGATCTCTGTTAGTGAAACCTTTGTTGTATCATGAGAAGAGCATATAACAGGACTGTGAGAAATCACACCTTAGCTAATCAATCACCTTTTTGCTTTGTGAGACAGACTTATATTCAGCCTTAGACATTCCTTCCCTGAGGCCATGAAGTTGTTGCATGCTGTGTGATGTTGAGAGTCTGGGTTCTCGGGAGCTGCCCTGGCAGTGAACTCATGAACAACATACGACATGACAACCTTGTTTATAGTGATGTTTACACAGATGGAAGATTCTAGGTTTTCAGGAACGTATTTCAAAAAGTGTATGTTTTGCACATTGAGGGGATGCACAACACAGATATATAAAGTTCAGACGGAAGGCTGAGAGCCTCAGTCCATGCTGAATCTCTGTATGGGCTCCGTTCTGCGCAGAATGACTTCAGATGCATTGATTCAATAAAGAAATTGTTGAAACTGCATCAACGGACCTGGACATCTTCCTTTATCCTTTGATATCAAATTTTATACTACAACCTCAACACCACCTCTTTGTTATAAATGTTCATATTATTCATGTGTAAGGACGTGCACTCTCATTCTGAGGATTTGTGATTGTTTAGTATATCTGATTACTATACAAATAAATGAGGATTCATATAGTCTAACAGAACACTTGTGATTTACACTGCTTACTTCCTTTTCCTAGAATATTTTCCTCCCTCACATTGGTCCCTGGGTCCTGATAAAGGTAGTAGCTGCACCCTGGAATGTGTGGGTGTTTACACTATCAGATGGGTGATGGTCTGTGAAAGCAGTTCAGTCATAAATTGGAGCTTCAGGATTAAGTTCCTCACCATCTGGCACTAAAGAAACCCTTTGATCATCGTTTGTGAGACAATGGTGAGTATTAGAGACTCACACAGGAACATTCTTGGGGAAGATAGCTACGTTTTTGTTGTTCTTGGTGTTTCAGTGATTAAATCCACTTTACTTTACCTGATTAAGCTGTTTTATATATCTTGTTTTCACACCTGAAGTCAGACCAGAACAAGGCAAGGGGTGGTAGAAAATCACGATGACAGACAGACAACATGGCCAGTAATGCTTTAGCCCTGTTATGGATGTGTTAAAATGCGCTTGTAAGCGGTAGTTTTTGTTGTGAAACACAAGTACGTCTTTATAAATGTTTATGTTGGCTTTGTAATTTAAATAAATGACATACAACACTTAAAACATTCCTGTTCATGCAATGTCAAAAGTTGTCAGTTACATGAAGGACTTGTGTTTGCATGGTCTTCAGGAGGGATGATGGTCTCTCAATAGTGTTCCTTGACTCGTTGTGACTGAGTCTAGACCAGAACAGGGAAACACCACGTGTGAATCACAGCGTACGGCTACCCAATTCTGAAGATGGTGTCCTTGAGCACAGTATTTAACCCTCCCCAGACCAGCTAAGTTCAGCTATATCCAAATAAGGTTAGTTCAGCCTGGCATGTGTGAGGATTCTATTGGATATAAGATCTAAACAAGGAAATACATCTACCTTTGCTGTGCTAGCAACAACATAGCCTCTGTACAGTCTCTCTTATCCAGCGTCTCCAACCAGGTGCCAGCCTGTTGAGTCTAAACCGAACACAGAAGATTTCTAACTGACCTTGGCCTACCAGCTGCCAGAGCCAACTCAGCCTTATCAGAGGCAGAGTGAGGCAGGCGAAGAAAGACAAACAGTTGACCTGACCTGTGAAGCCCCGTCTTCAGTTACCTTAAACCTACATTAGGGAAGTTTAACATACAGTAAGGAAAATTCACAATACAATTTTAGTGCATTTATCTTATTGGCAAACAATGTTTTTTAATAAAGGCCTGATTCATAGCATTTAAATTGAGTCTTTCTTCTCCCTTTCAGGTAGAAGAATTTCCAACAGAGGTCTGGCCTTGATACCATTTTTTTGCATGACATTGAAGCTTCTGCAAATAACGCAGGGGGAGGAGGATAGTCAAAACTTGACCACCTGACCTTGAAACAAAACATGCCCCAGAAATGCTCTCCTCCCTTCCTCTACTCCCACCATCACTGATATTAAACATTCAGGAACTGTGTGCGTGTCTCCCAAAGACAGGGGGAAGCCAGGCTTTTTAGAAATTTCTTCAAAAAACAGATATTTTTGTTCATGAAAAGGAAAATTCACACATAACAGAATATAACCTAAAACCACAGGTGAACAGTGAATACACCAAATCTATTTATTATCTTAAAGTATCTTGACTATACTACATCCATAGGTCAGACCTTCCAATTCCCAATTAACATCTTGACTTGATTTGGAGGAAATTGTTAAAACCTTGAAAAACCATCCATATTCCAATATTATTATTTTTTTTTCAGTAGTTTTTCAGTATGGAAAAAATTATGAAAAACTTGGAATATTATAGAAAGAATAACTGTCTTTGACATGTATGAATGCAAATGTAGTAATAGATATTTTTTCACTAAGAAGGAACCATTTAGCAAATAAGTCCAATGAGATGGGTTCCCTTTCCAATAACGAATCAAATCTTCTATAAGTGCCTCTTAAATGGCAGCTACACAAGGATAATAACCCTAATAACTGCAGGGACACAGGTTATAGGTTTCGACATTTGTATCCTCATACACTGAATGCAACCACATGGTCGGGGCCTATCCTTCAGTAGGACATAAGTCCTTTACAATCAGATGCTTTCCTGTGGCGATTAAGATAAAGAACCATACAGGAATGAGAAGGTTGGTCTATTGCCAAGACATACATCTGGGAAGGCTTCATCTTCATAAATCACAAAAGGACTTACACAGCAACAGTTAAGAAAGAGTGTAAAACAACATTTAATCAAGCGTGTTTAGGGTCATTCAGTCAGCGTGGGAGAAAGTCTATAGGCGGCCAACCTTCTTAGAGTGTATTTGATTTTATTAAAAGAAGCAAACTGCAAAGACAATGTTTTTTCTGTCAAAATGTGTTTGATCTTATTTGACACCAACGCCCTCAGCCAAATGAGGAACTGTGAAGTTACCGGCATTCCGCTAGGTGGACTCGGAAATGTAGGTTTAGGTTTTTTTTTGTTTTTTTTTAAAACGTCTCTGGGGGAAACCGGAATGGTTAGAAATTATACAAATCTGTGAGGTTTCATGACCTTTACCTTAAACAGTCATGGAAAAATTCAGTACGGCAAACTTGGTACCCTGGTCTAGAACCCCATTCTGCTGAAATTTATGTAAAATGATATCGACAGTTTTCATCACCCCAATTCCCTTGGTGCATTTGTGCCCTGGTCTAATTTGAATAGTAGAGATGTTTTTTGGGCATTGTACTCGGTGCATGGCACAAACAATTCTTGGATGTTTATAAGTGACCCATTACATGCAATCCTTGTTCCTACAGTAATTTCTGTGTATGAAAAAACATTCACAAAACAAAACAAGTTATGTCAAAGAGAAAAAAATAATTAAAAAAAATATACAAATTTATTTCACATTTAATATAACTGGATTTTATTGGATTTTATAAAAAGAAAAAAAGAAAAAACATGAATATAAAACAAGTTCAAACATCACAGTAGGCCACTGAAAAATGTACATTAGAAATGGTAAAAAAACAGAAACAAGCTACACTAGCTTTTTTGAAGAGGTTAATAAGTCATCATTCATATGTAAAGCAAACAATAGTTTAAATAACCTGAACTTGTTGCAACTCCAAAAGAATATCTGTTTAACTTTATTTAAAATGACACACACACACGCACGCACACACAATTTGATGACTCCACATATCTAAACTTAATCATGTCTACTAGACAAACAGAGCAGTTTTTAACAGGTGTACTGCAGAAATAGCTTGGTCTTGTTATTTACATAGATAATCAGGTAGTTTCATGGAGGAGTGCTATTGATCATAGAGGGAGCTACAGTTAAAAACTCTTCGCCAGAAGCAAAATAGGAGTTTGCAGATGCCTGGGACATGACTTGAGTGTTGGCGGCAGGAGGATAGTAAATGACTTCTGTGTTTGCTGCAGGAGGATGGTAAATACCTGGCGGGTTGAGGGAAACATGAGGAACGTTCTGTGTTGTCATGTTGTTGCTGTTCTGCATTAGACCAATTCTGTAATCGTAATCGAAAAACTGCTGCTGCTGCTGCTGCTGCTGCTGCTGCTGCTGCTGCTGCTGCTGCTGCTGCTGCTGCTGCTGCTGCTGCATTCCCGGCCTCATCCAATCTGGGGTCAGTGGAGTTTCTGAACTGTGTCCGAATGATTGTAGACTTTGGCGGTTTTCTTCCTGCTCCAGGTGACTCTGTCTCAGGTAGTAGAGCCCCCCTGTAGGAAACCCTTCACATTGATATGAACTCCCAATGTGTACAGGAAGGTCGCCTGCTGTTGTGTAATTTCCAACAGCTTCAGAAGAAAAATAACCCGACTGTCCATTGGTGACATAAGTCATATGGTTGTACTGACCATATCCTCCTGAAGTGTCACTGGGGCTTATTTCTGCAACGGAGGAGAAACTGTGAGTGACCGAATTTCCCCTGTTCCCCTCAGTGAGGTCCTCTTCATTACTGCCACCTATCAACTGCTGGTTGGGCTGGTTTGCCCTGACAGTTACAATGGCGTTAATGGGCAACTGATGGGGCCCAGTGCTGTCCTTCTCCGTGTTATCTCGTGGCTGTGGTATGTGACCTGGGTTACTGTTGGTGACTACACGGTTAATCCGGCTAGGGTTGGACTGGCTTGTGTTTCCAAAGGTGGTCTGAGCATCTATACTTCTCTGATGTTGTGGGTCACTGGGGTCAGCAGTGCTGGCATAAGGTAACATGGTTCCGACTGCTTTGGCTTCAAGAGATGAGTTTAACTTCTCCTCCAATGCGCAAGCGGTGGTTGGAATTTGTGTCACTTTAACCATTTTCAAATTTAAATCCCTTCCGTTTTTGGTAATTTTAGATGTAGTTTGCACAGACTTTTGATCCAATCTACTTTTCATCCCACTTTCGGATGAACTGTAAGCGCAGGAGGTAGAAGTCTCACCATTACCTGGAGCGGACGTGCAAATGGACGTATTTAGTGCAGACTTCCTCTCTCTCACTAGAGCCATTAGGTGAGCAAACTTTGTCCTGTCCACTACAGGTATGTCTTGTTTGTCAGATCCAGGTCTTGTGTCTTTGTCCTGAGGAAACAGGGGGACGGACGTTGCAGCAGGGTTGACAGAGGTGTACTCAGTGACTGATTCTGGGGTTGCTTGGACGATAGGCTGCAGCTCATTGTATGTGGGTTTGTATTTGGCTGGCAAGGGATCCTTGAGGGTGGGGTTATTGGTGCAAGATCTGATCAATGTTTCAATAGATTCAACAGCTGCTCTTTTCCTGGTTGGAAGGCGTGGATCTCTGGAAGACACTGACATGGTTTGAGTCATGCAGCTGAAACCAAAACGCATGGCTCTTACACATAATATGCCTGTAATAGTCACTTAAGCTAAGCGGTGTATAAGAACAAGAAACAAATTACCCTGGAACTGGGCTAATGGGACTCACCCTTCTGTTGTGGAGTACAGGTGGGTTGACAGGAGACGCTCAGTTTATGCTCTTTCTTGATGTTTTTAACAATTTTTAAAGCTACAAAAAGCAAATTGCACAGTTGATACCAAATACTGTACACCTCCATGAACCACACACTGTAGACTTTGCTAAATGTTACCTTCACTGAACGGTGCAGTCCGAATACATTCATACAACTCCAGTTGCAGCAGAATAATCTTTGTGAGAGAAGACACAAACAGAGCAACAATTAGCAAAATGGATGTGTATTTCCAATATGTACAAGTTTTTTGCTTTGATTTATTATGATGTAGTAAACGGTTTTCATTATTCAATTCTGTCTGCCACCTGGTATGATCTACCTGAAAAATGGACATTTGATTTATGGCACAAAGGAAGTGAATCAACCATCGAGAAACCAAAACAGGAAGAGAATAGTGCTAGTCAATATAAGTTATTTTCGGTAACTATCCACAGGAGCGGAAAGATAGGACAGTGTAACACGCAAAGTAATTGTGTAAGACAAATAGCAGTGTGTCCTTTGCATTTCAGCTTCGTAAAAAAATATTAGCGACGTAAAAGCGCATTTGTTTGCATAACGCTTAGTGGTTGTGTCTGTCGCAGCATTTTAAAGACTGGCTGTGTGCAAGAGGAGAGGGAGAGACTTTATGCTGTTGGCAGAAGAGACGTAGACTGCGAAAACTCTGAGCAGCATTAGGAATTAATTACAAAATATGATATTTGACTATATTTCTTGTTTATTCCCTGATGGTCTAAATATGTTGCTAAATTTTTTGCTATTGGTATGTTCTAAAGAAAAAGGGAAGCTATTGGGTTGTCTGCGACAGCGGCAACAATATTACCATTTGGAAACGCTAAAGTAGGGAGGAGTGGATTGTGTTTTGCTACTTTAACTGTGAAATCTTAAACATATCAAGTCAACCATAAATTAAACAATTTATTTCAATGATTAGCAAAAAGACAACAATATGTTTGAATACATCAATAACCACATCTTGTCCAAATTACTTCTTGGACAAAACATGCTTGATACATGGTTCTAGCAGTTTACCTGCGCATCCGTCTTGTAGTAACGCTCTCCTTCTGACACCATCTGGGCGATGCCCTTTAGAAGTTCCAATTTCATCCATGGCTCCAGATACATACCTGGCACATATTGGCACAGAAAGCTTTCCGGCCAGAAGTATAGATATTCAGGGTACTGACTCATCTGAAACACACGCAAAAATGTGGGAACGAATGTTGAATACTTTTTTAAAGGGTTCTTAATGCATTATTGAGACAATACTCACTATGAAGTTTAACTGGTGGTCATCGCTGACCATGTGTTTACAGATCTCACTATGGGAGAGCATCACCCTGCAGCTCTCACACAGGAAGAATGGGTTCCTGGACGGCCTGGACGGCCCTCGACACTCCCACACGAAGCCTATACCTGGTGACGAAACTTCATCTTTAACATGTTGTATACTTTTGTAAAAAGAAATGAAATAATTCAAGTGAAAAGGGTTTGCTGTGTAAGGATGGACAAACCCACCTATGATTGGTTCGCGGTCTTGTCCCGTCACCTCCAAGTATCTGGACAAATGACTGCAGCCCTTTGTGCTTTCCCCTGAGAAAACCATACAACAATTTAATTGAAGCAACTTCATTCCAAGTAAATGCTATTAATATACAAATATACATAAACTAAATGATATAATTAATATAAATAACATGAATATAATGTATATTCAACTATCAATGCACACTCAATTCTAACATCCAAGGACAAGCATGCACCTTAAATACATAGCAATATCCATCAGCCTTGTACAAATACAGTGTACAAAACTGTCTGTAGCATATTGATATACGGTAATAAAAAAATATATAGTGTGTGTATGGCTGTATGTGGCAACTTAATTCCTTTCCGTCCTCATTCTCTGACACCTTTTCATCAAGTAAACACAAGCTTGCCATCTGTTTTCCAGCATTATTGCAGCAGAGACGTTGTAGGCATCAGCCCAAGTATTGGTACGTGACATCAGCGTCATATGGACGTGCTTCTGTCGGCTACACATACACGTCGTCGGGTCACTTACTGTCTGATCCTTAGCTGTTTTATTTCAGTCAACTAAGAAAAGAAAAGCTGTGAGCTAAGGCACTGAAAGCTATTTGATTCAGAAAATGGTGATGCTACCACCACGCTACTGAGAAATGTAGTTTAACAGTAACCCGGCTACTTGTAGAGCTGCTACTGGCCAACATTGTGAGTTTACTAAATGGCAAAAAAACACATTCATAAATGCTTAACCCCTACCTATCAAAATCATTGGAAGTGAGTCTGAGTGTTTTGACACATGTTCTGTGCTCTGGCTGGGTCTTGGTTGGTTCTGCGGTTCTGTATTCACTGTAGCAGCAGAAGAGAGCTGATCCGGGTTGAAGACTGTTACAGGCGATGTTTTCTGAGAGCCTTCCAACACCCTGCTTGTGTCCTGTAGCTCTGGGTGACTTCTCTCCTGCCGTTGTCTCCACTCGGGAGTCTCTTTGCATCCATCAGGAGTTTGGGCGTCAGTGGCAAGAGGAGGCGCACAACCCTTAGGTTTCTCAATTTTGGCTGATGGGAGGTAACAATGAAAGATATTGTGTATTTGTTTAAATGAGTGTTGATGCAGAGGAAATTATACCAACAATAAGAACATTGCAAGGACTAACAAAATGAGATATTGCATATTTAAATGTCTGCACTCAGATCCTTCCACACAATAACAATACAAAAATAGCACACATGTAAAAGAGGATTAAATTGACAAAAATATTGATATTGAAGAGCCATCCACTGTGAGTCCAGCTGTAAATATACACCCACCCACCCACCGAGAGAGAGAGATTTTCTGTTGGTGAATGTGTACGACACACAACAGACGTACCTGCAACGCTTGTGTCTTGAATTGAAGGATTTGCGATGGGCTCATTTTTATTCAAGATCGAACATGAATCCTGCTGGTGTAGAATCTGGTCATTGGCTTCAGGCTCTGAACTCTCCACGCTCTGAGCTCTGTCGAACCAGCCCACAGCAAAGGATCCTTCATCTTTTGAACTGGATTCAATTGCTGAAATAAGAATTGTGACTTTTATGAGAATCAATATTTCATGACAGATCTCTCTGGGATCTGGACCAATTGTGACTGGCGCAGATGTTTGTTCTCCTGCTCTGATTGGCTATCTGGAAAAAGTCCTTTATTCTGTGGCATGTACATCCCTAAGAGACAAGAGTAACGGGTATGATGTAATTCCATACTCTTGTGCCTCGTTCACAGGTCTTCTAATTAACATCACAATGACACATCATGAGTTTCTCAAGTTAGCAAAAATGACAACATAGAAAATACCTCTGCTCATTCAGGTATGTGCATGCAACCTTCCAATTTAAAACATGGTGCCTAGAAAGGACACATGAATTTACCATCGTCTGTGCTTGAAGCTTCACATTGACTGGCACCGGGAACTTGGGGTTTGAAAACTTCTACAGGATTGGCTGTGGAGGGGGATGAGACCCCCAAGCCTTTTGCCAGCATTGCTTTCAGTCTTTCTAAAGCTGAAAGTAAAGAGAGAGCATTAATATCCTTTATTTAACCAGGCAAGCCTCTCATTCAGATAAAAAAAACTATTTTTCAAGAGGAACATGACCAAGTGGACAGCATGACCTTTGTTTCAACAATAAATACAAACAATACAAGCAGACAAATACAACTGTCGAGCAGTACAAGTGAATGAGCACCCATTTATCGAACTGTGAAGATGGAATTAATCAAATATCTGAGTTGGTTGGTTTATAATTTTCACAGGATCAATAAGTATATAAGTCACATAGAATTTGAATTTCAGGTAGTTATTAGGATATCTTTACCTTTTTCTGCTGAGAGATCAGCGAGCTCTTTGTAGACATCCATCGTCACTCTCACTGTCTAGCAGAAAGAAACGAACAATGGTAATTAAAAACCATACCAAGCTACTTGGTTGAATACATTTGTCAAGTCTGTGACATCTTACTTTACTGATGTATGCTCTCATGTACATGTCATTTTTGTACATACTGCATCACAACGTTAAAGCAGATTAACAACCACACATTGACTGCAAATTTTGGGTCATTTTCAATGTGCGAGGAGACTTGAGTAGCTCACCGGGAAATTCAAGGATCCTACATTTCTCTCAACCTCAGCCAGGTTGGTCACTATCGCATGCAATTTGCTCTCCAGCTCTGGCAGCTTGCAAGTCCATTGAGGGTACTTCATTTTCTGGTAAGAACATCAAAAGCACACATCAGCATCAGTAACACTGCCTTGCTTTACAGGCTTCCTTTATTTTCTACAACAAGACTTATAAAGCACACACACACCACATAGTTAAACTGGTGGGTAGCGCTGGATGTGTGTTCGGACTTTAGCAACCTGACTGAACACAGCCGACAGTAGACTTGCTTCCTTTGTCCACATGACACTTTAATCAGCTGGTTTAAGCCTATAAAGTAAAGAAACAATGCAAGCCGCCAATTAAAATCAAAAACAGACCAATTGATAACAGACTTACTGAGGGATTTTCCACATAAATATTAATACATACCGACTTCAGGAGAGTTTTCATTTAGTGTTTTTTCACTTGTCCAGATATGTGATGGCTCTGCAGGTGGATTTTTGGGCATGGTTGGGAGGGGAGCTGCAGCTGCCTTACTCTTATGTGTATTAGGTGCAACATCTGCAGTTGACCTCACTGGATTCTTCATATGTGCAGTCTTAACAGGGGCTCCAGTATTTTCACATTCAACTGATGTTTCAGTCACTTTAGCAGTTGCAACAGCTTTCACCATTATCTGAGATGCATCAACTATTTTGGATGCACTCTCAGAATTTTTGGATGTGTTTTCTGTTTTGAAGCCAGGTGCAGTTCTGGATGCGGCATCACAAGCCACTGTGGATTCTGTTTTCGAGGTGGTGGTGGCTTTATATGAAGCCGCTCTGAATTCAGCTGCAGCTCTAGTGCTGCTTTCCATTGTTTTAGACAATGTTGCAGGTTTTGTGGTGGAGGTCGTCCCTGAGATGGTTGCACTCGAGGTGGAGGTGGTTGCAGTGCAGATGGAGATAGTTGCTGTGCCTTTGAAGGCAGTTTCTCTCGATTTTGTGTTAGCTGAAGTACACCTAGAAGTGGCGGCCTTAAGTTTGGCGATAGCTGCTATCGTTTGGGTGGTGTCTGGAGTAGAATTGGAAGATTTGGTTGTAAACTTTGAGATGGCCGTCATGGATTTGGTGGGGGTGGTTACAGTAGAGTCTGGAGTTGCTTCAGTGTCGGATCTCCCCACCTCTTTGGAGGTGGTTGCTATTTTTAACGGTCCCACAGTTGTGTTTGAAATTATTTCAACTTTTTCCTCACTTCTTCTAATATTGGAGGTGGCTTCAGACATTATAGACATGGATGTAGTTACTGAGGATGACTGAGCCTCAGAGTCTTCTGAATGATACATCTCCATCTTTACCACCTATTAAAGGAAATCAAACAACCATATTTAGCAGACTGCTCATTTTTCAGCTGCCATAGAAAACAAAAAGCTGCATTTCCTGTCCTTTCATAAGCTTAGCATGTAGTATGACTTCTGAATGAATTTTATGAACCTAGTTGATGCCAAAACGACTGACCTGGTAGTTGTTCTTCATAAAAGAGACCTCATTTTGAGCATGAAGGGTGACTGAGGGGTCCACAGTTGGGGAACTGGACTGAGCTGAGGTTGAAGGGAGTTCATGTCCACTGTCCTTCTGATCCTGAAGTGCTTTCACAGTCTGTATGACTGTGTGGATGATAGAAATACACAAAGAAATACAGTACAGTAAAAGTTCTGACTTTGTCATACCCCGGTTGATTGAATCAAATGAGCTTCAATCAAAACTACTAAAAAGATACAAAACAATCTCAAAATTAAAGTGGATGTACTTTTACCTGACTCAAAGTCTTGTTTTGAGAGGCTATTGTAAATCTCCTCATCCAGCTCAACAACCTGGACATTAGACATTAGCAACAATTAGTAAAATGTATAACTGAATGATGTCTTTATCTCATTTGTTTTTCCAACATTATCCAGGACCAGCATAACAAAAATAATGTTTCAATCTTAGTTCATGAAGTGACCATTAGAACAAACCTGAACCTCTCCATATCCATTTTCTTGTTCAAACAAAGCAGCAAAGTGTCCGATTGTCTTCCCCGGGTGCCTCCCTGGTGGAATTGGGAGTTTCTTTAAGCCCTAATGTCAGAAACATACATGGGAAGCCATTACTACTATAAAAACACACATCTTTTGTACTGCATATGTACAGAATGTGGTAGAAACTACATACCAGAAGAAAAAGTTGTGGTGGGTAATGATATTGACAATAATGTGAGCTGTTGTGTTGTAGTGGTTATGAGCTATGATATTATTGACGTCAAGTAAAAAATGTCTCTACTGTGCCACAAACAGCATGTCCTGTGAAATAAATGTTAAATGTTTTTGATCTTTTTTTTTTTCTGTGTTTATCCTGTTACCCCTGACACAATATCTTTGCTTTGATCTGCGAGTCTGCCACTACAGGCTATATATATACGGAAATAGACTCGTCACGTTGCTTTAACCCTCACTTCTCTTTAAACCTTTAAAAAGGTTAAGACCTTTTAGTTTCCCTCATAACTTTTCAGCTAGCATTTCATCTTCTTTTTAAAAAAGTCTGTCTCTTAGCAGATTATACATAAGCATATGACACCTTCATCCTTTAGAGCAAAGGTATACAAGCTAGATCAAACTTGAATACTGTGCTCTAATGTATTCTGATTACTTTCCTTTACTTTTGGATAACCTCTATAGCATATATGCAAATAAAGACAAGAAAAGAAGCATGCTCAAATTCTGTCATCTTTCATCACATTTTACGACGTCATCACCCTAAAAATGAAGCAGAATATTTTGTTGGATGGAAACATTTTGTGCATTTTAGTCAATTACTAGATCTAAACTTTTGGATTGAGACGATTACAAAGAGGATAGATCGCCAAGTCTTTTTTTCTCTAACTGTAAAGGAATAGTTACCTTTCTGTTGTATTCTAATTACTTAACGTCGTTCCATGTAATGCGTTACTCCCATGGCCTGATTTTGTATCTGGCCTGTGAACGTGGTAAAACGAAGACTTCAATGTCCTTAAATATACCCACATTTAGGAGAAAATGTGAAACTGTGTATTAAAAGAGGATATGTTTGGCTACATTAAGTCCATCTTTATACAATATTCACATTTGGCAAACTTTGAATTCAGATTGAGGACTGTTTTTCCTCTTCATGGCCAGTATGGCGGGAAGGAAGGATTACAATGACCAATAATTCTTACTATGTACACATGGCATATGAGACGGACTTTAACATTTACTCACCATGAGAAACATCTTCTGGTGGTCAACTCCAGTAACATGGCTGATGATGTTCTTCTCTGGGATCTTGAGGGAGCAGCACTCACAGAGGTAGATTGGGTCACGCTCATCACAATTGCATTCGAAAAGTGCACCTAAGCCTAGAAACGCATTGTTCACTATTAATAGTTAGTTATGAATCTTTTTCTGGCTATACATGTTCAGATGCTCAAGAACATGCAAAACAATTTGTAAAATGTTATGCAGAAACAAAATACGATAACTTAAAGTGCAGATTTCCTCCATTCATTGCCATGTTAAAAAGCCAACTCTCCAGAAACATTTTAAAAGAAGCAACCCAATAATTTATATAAATTTGACAACGTTTGTGTTTCGAGGTAAAATGTTTTTTTAAAAAAAAGGCACTGACCAACAACAGGCTCTCGGCTCATCCTCTTGACATACCGCCACAATTTATCTGCTTGTTGCTGGTCCACCTTAGACGACCCTGCACCAACCACAGAATAAGACATCGTTATAGACACACTGAGAAAAATCTTCACAAAAAAATGAAATGTGACATTTACATACCTTTGTCCTTTGCTGTCGCGTGACTTGGTTTTCTTCTTTCTCCAACGTCAGTGGTGGTCACCTCCTTTGTACCACTAATCGGCAGGTTTTGGGGTTCTTTGAAGGTGAGCCGCTGCCCTTCATGGCTCATTTCTTGCTTTACATCCTCCACAGGACAGGTTTCCTTATGTGAGATGTCCCTCTTCTGTGTCAAGACATCTCTGCTGCTTTTGTTCCTCTCTTTTCCAATCTCATTTTTGTCCTTGGTCTGGTTGTTTTCTGTGGCCTCCCCACTTGGTTTTCTGGCTGTAGGCTTTTCCATCTTCTCCTTTATCGCCTGGCACGTCTCACTTTGCTTTATCTTCTCTGAACTCGTTACTGAAAACGCCTCTCTTCTTTTCTCAGATTTTTTTTCACCTGATGTCAGAGTCTCTTTGTCGTCTCCCTCTTTTGCATTTTCTCCCCTTTTTGGACAGTGTGTATCTGTGACTTCAGCACCAACTTCTACAGAAGCCTTTTTCAGGGTCGTCTTACTCAGGTCGGTAGATTTCGTCGTTTCCACACATTCCTCCGTTATCTTGCGGTTTTTCTGACAGTTGTCTGTCACATGGTCCTTGTCCGCATTTTTCTGTCTTTTTGTTGGGACTAAAAAAAAAAACATCCATGAATTAAAAATTCATGTGACGAGTGACAAGTCTATTTACGTATATATATATATATATATATATATATATATATATATATATATAGCCTGTTGTGGCAGACTCGCAGCTGCTGGCTGCATGGCCATTTGCCAACTGTGGCCAACTGTGACACATCCTCTGCTGGCTTCTTTTCTAAACAAAGCAGTATATAAATATCTCTTTCAGCTTGAACATTAAAATGATTTCCTCTCCTGAGCTGCCAGTTTCAGATGGCTGTCAATGGTGTTTGCTGTCAATGGTGACACCCCACCCAAACCTTCCTCTATATTTAATTTAAAGTTTCATAATTCAATGAATTAATTTATTGATGAACTCTACAAGGAAGTAAAGAAGTACTTGGAAACATTATGCAACGTTGTTAAACTGTGGTACTACTGAGTTTTTCAGATAAACCCTTCTAACGCTGAAACCTTTGCTTCCATCCGAGCAGCAGGCGGAGGAGGTGAAGTCATAAAGACCGAGGCCCTAAAGCGCTCTGTGGTTAACGCAACAAACCGACGCTGACACAGTGGAGACTTTTGCAGGCGTATTATGGTTTTGATGCCTGATATGCATTTATGTAACATGAATCTTGTGACCTTTAGCCATAGAGTCTAGCAAGTGGTACCTTAAAGTTTTTTTTATCAGTAATGTGATTCATCATCATCTACAGTCATTTGGTTTTAATTGTTTAAGTTAATTCTCTTTGATAAGTTACTATGACTTCTTTCCTTTTTATTGAACCAAGAGAAAAACGAATGATTTTATTCATAACATATAATCCCACATTTAGTGTTAATTTAATGAGGATGACCTTAATGGGATTTCTTTCACTTATCGACATGTATTCCAATGTGCTTCTATATTCACTGAATGATAAACCTGGTTTAACTTACTCTAGCCTGATTTATTGTCAGAGTTGGTATAGGAAACAGGTTTGGAGAGCAGATACTGCAACAATGGTTACTGTTTAAGAGACATCATGACTGGTGCGTCACCGCTGAAGACCAGACAGGAACCTTCGAAGGAGGGCTACCAACTAAGTGTAAACTTAAAAGAACATGTCAGTCCGGTTTAAGGACTCATTCCTGTAGCACTCTGTAATACTTCCAGCTGATCTGTAATTTATGTCCACATTAATGATTTTTGATCTTATTGTGTTAATATTTTGTAAAAGCACCAATAGTCAACCCTACAATAACACAACTTGTTTTTTTAGAACGTGCTGAGATACGGCCGTCGGCAAAACCCCAAAACAAAATGCCTCCTGCTACGGATGTCGCCGGCGTGAGAATTATACAAAAAACTCCCACCATAACAACCAAGCCTCAAAGTACTCCAAAAATGAAAGTTTCCATTTCCATACTGGTACTAGGGTCATAATGCGCACAAAACATCGACAGGACTTACCCAGCTTCATTTTTGGAATTATTGGTGGATTGAGGTTTGCTTTCCCATCTCTCTTTTTTGCAGTTGTCAGGATGATCAAAGCTGGAACAAAATGATCAAAAAAAAATTCAAAGTTAAAGATGCCAATGTGGCGCATTCTTTGCATATACACAAAACATGCACAACCTCACCATCAGAGTAGGTGTATGGCTCCACAATGGGCCTGTCCAACTTTATTACCTTTGAAGGCAGAAAATATGGAGTCAAAAGCAGAAGTGCATGGCTAGAGGAGATTCTACATGAAGATGGTACATAAACTCAATTTCAGGTATAGAATACCTGCACATGTGATATGGAGTGATAGCGTGCTGCCTGTTTGGCCAAGTCCAAGAAGGTTTCTTCGTCAGTGCTTGAATCCAGCGAGCCTGGGTGGAAACTGTCCTACACACACAGACAAACAAAGCACAAATGTTTTGTTTTAACTAAGACATGGTGACCTTGGAGAAAGAGGCGCGCCTGCAGTCTGCAGAGAACAGAACTGAATCATACACAAACTACATTAGGTTATATACACCAGTGATTCTCCTTTAGACCTTCCTGTTACTGAGTTCTTCTGTGGTTTCCACTAATGGGGCTTTGTCCCATACAGCTTTAATCACTTCGTTTACCCAAAAGGGAGTATTAAAGTAAAAGGAGTAAAGACGGTGTGGTAGGAAAATGTATGCGTGTAGTAAAAACATAAAATGTAGCCCTTTCATTAATCTCATATTTATCTTAATTGTTATCCAATCACCTTTCTTAAGGATATACACACTTGAGAACTATTGTATCCTATAAATCACAGGTAAAGAAAAGTTCACTCTTTGTAGAGACAACACTCTTTGGAGGTCACTGTGTGCTCGGCATTGTACTATTGTGGTGGAAGAAATTCTATCCTATCTGTTAATGTCCCGAGATGAGTCTCAATGAGCGTTGAAATAAAGATCAAATGACAATCGAGTGTCTTTGTTGTATTTTATTCTTGCAAGAAGAGGCACAGATTTACAGAGTCATACAGAGTCTGCAAAAGAGTACACTAAAGAAAGAGGCTGCACTCTCGGCTATATAGGCTGTAACAAACAATGGTCAAGGTTATGTCTTGTTATGTCTTGTTACATGATGATGATCAGGCAGGCGTGAAGGTCAAAGAGGGAAAACAAGTTGTTTTTCCTCAGTACCTGTCCGCAGTGCACATGAAACTTACACAGTAAATTTCCAAACTTTCACACACTACATTTCCATTACACTATAATGGGTGCACATTGGTATATGTTTTTATATGGATGAATAGTGTAAGTCAAAAGTTATTGCCTGCTATCATGCTGGTTGCATATAAACCACTAAACTATGCCAAACATTCACTGCTCACATTTGCAAGATTATTATGTGGAGCATCACATCAGGCTCCTGTCACTTCCAGCAACAGCCAGTTGTTTTGAACAGGGATACAGATATTGTAAACATAAACCTAATTAGAATAGTCATATTTTTTTTTTGTCAAGACACAGGAAGGGAGTTGTTTTAACTTGACTTAACATTGTTCAGTCTGCCCCAAACTTCCCTTGCTGGATGGCAAGCCTTTGAGTCCAGGCCTGAGGGCATCTACATGCCCATTTGGTTTTATAGTCATTATACTACCTATTAATAGAAAGTCAGCCTTACGCAACAAGGATCAACCGATTTATATGAATTTACACGTTGTGGTCTTGAAACACAGCAAGGTAAAGTATAATAATAGCCTGTGTACATATGCGGAGCTGCGAGGGCCTGTTTATCGCTGCTTACTGCAGTAATTGGAAAATTGCTGCCCAAACAAACTGTCATCTCATAGCAAATATACAGAAAATAAACAGTTTGTGGTGTGGTATATTTTCAGGCCTTGCACAATACAACAAAGGCCCCCAGTGCTCTTGCCTTATATGATATATAGGAAACAGTTGTGCGGGATACCAGGGGCCGAAGGGGCCAAAGGGCGAAGGGGCCAAAGGGCAAATGTATAAGAATATCGGAGCCCCATACAAGGTCTTGACTTCAGCCCAAATGTGAATAACATGTACACTATATAAGGAGGTGTAAGAGCTCGAAAGTCAGGGAACTCACAGATTCGACTCGAGACCTCCGGGCGCTCTAGACGTCCGTCATGACATGTGTTGCTTGTTTGTAATAAACCTCATTATACCAGCAAGAACAGTGTCCGCGGAGCATCCTTTCTCATCACTTCAACAGCACTGTCGCATGAAAGATACGACAGTGGCACAATTCGCTGCTCCCACTGACATTTATTTTGCAGTTCTGCCTTGATCTCCCATTCATCAAAAGATAATATTATAGCCTGCAGACACAATGCTTCTTGCATTGGATTTTTCCTTACATGACTTACTGCACTGTTGTTTGTCTGCTTTTGCACAACACCCCAAATAATCACAAGACATACTGAGTGATTGGGAGCATAACAGTTACCATAAACAGAAAATAAGAAGTGAGAGTAAAAATACTTACTAAAAAAGCTGCAATGTGTTTCCGGCTGAACTCATGAGCATAACATTCATCCTCTGACAACTTCCTCTTACACAGCAGACACAGGAATCCCACGGTGGGCTGTTGACCTCTGACACAAACGTCGTGCATGACCAGGAACTGTCTACCTGCAAACAGGAGGTAAAGAAAAGTTAAAAACACCCAGTGTGCACTTCTGAATTCTGGCAGGACCTTTTCTCTATGGTGGTACTCACCTAGTAGAGGAAATCTTTCGTTTTCCTTGAGTTTACTGTATGTTTCACACGGTGGAACTGCAGACATAAAAACAGACAAACATGCACGATTCAGATGCAAGCAATCATGTTAATTTATCTTGTTTTTGCCTAATAAATGATTTCATCACTTACCGTCATGCTTTAAGATAATGTGTTGTAGTTCAAGTCTCTTCATCACTGCAGATGAAATCAAGAATGAGGCAAAAAAATATGTCAAACTGCTTCATGTTGTTTGACCAAAACCAGTTCCAATTAATCTCACAGAGCACATCACTGGTGACAATGTTGTCAAAAACTAGAGCTTAAGTGCAGAGAGGAGAGATGCAGTGAGTTTGTCTCCCAAACTATAAATCTGAATAATTATCATAATAATAAAAAGACCAATTCCTACATTTTGGGTAACTCAGTGTGCTGAGTCTCTGAAACATCCCGTCTGGCATGTCAAGTACCTGAGAAAGGAAAAGTTCTTAATCAGTAATAAATAAAGAAAACAATGTCATTTACAGAAGATGATTGCAGGAAACTAACCTTCTCGTTCTATTACATTAACAAGCTTCACTGTGGCTAGTTATTACCTTTTAAAATGGCCTTTTGTTGATCTCTACACAGACGGGAAACACCTTAGTGCTAGAAAAATAAGTCCTCTAAAAGTTCTTTGGCATTTTACCTTCAGCATCATCTGATTTGGTTTTTCCTTCTCCTCTTCCTGTGACATTGACCTCAAGACTTTCACATCCAGACGATTCTCCCACGCAACGGTCAGCCTCCAGGGATTCTGGTACAGCTAAGAGTTCAAGACAAACGCTGGTTATATTTATTTCATTTTTAAAAGTGTTTCTGATCAAACTGGGTTACAATGCAATGACAAAATAACACTTCTGGATGACTCATTATGATGGATTCCCAGGTTAGATTGACACTACTTAATAGGCATTCAAATATGGTTCACTCCAACAGCATAAGTACACGTCTGATCACATTAGTTCACATAAAAGGTGAGGACCCCAAACGTTGTTGCATCAGTACTTGACTATGTAACGATAATAAAATAAAATATTTATCTATTTTGTATAGCAGTTAAAAAATAACTCAAAGCCACTTTTGTGACTTTAAGCTACAAAAACAATACGAGCACGTCTTATGCTATTCCTCACACACAAGTGGTACTGGTAGCATCCTCACACAGCTGCACCTGTGCAATAATAACGAAGACTAACCACATAAATAACTTAAGATCTCACCGATGTGTGTATGAGATGTTTTTGTGAGTCAAAGTGTTGTCTGAGAAAGGACTCGGTGAAACAGTCCTGACAAGCAAAGCACACATAGATCGGTTCCTTCTGGACCTGAGTGCTGACACACGCCACAACCAGGGGAACACCTAAACAAACAAACAAACAAACAAAATAAGAAATTACTCTTTTTTTCAGTTTAACACTTTAACAAAACACAATGATGACAAGCGGGTCTGCTCACCAACAAGTGGTTGATTTTGCCTCAAGCTCACGATGAGATGCTTGTATAAGCCCAAACTGGGTTTCCATTCTAACATTCAAAAGGAAAGAGTGTTAAGAGTAGGAGTTCAATAAATACCAAAATCCATTACTTTATTTCTTAACTTAGAGCAGATGTGAACATTAACCTGATCTTTGCAACTAAAAGATAGAAAAAAAACTTCTACAACTTGATACAATCAATAATTGTTAAGAAAATGTAAAAAAAAATGCAGAGACTATATTAATAAGTAAATTGATACTAAATCATTTCTATGAAAAATAACAATAAAATGTTATGCTATCCTTTTAAATAGCTAACAGGTTTAGATTTATGTATTTTCAGACATTTTTGACCAATATTGTTTTAAACTAATGAAGTTTTGGCACTTGTAACAAAAAGGAGAAAAGTGTACCTGTGTGGTCTGAACCATCAGCACCTGTAGGAAAGGGAGGGAAAAAAATGATATCCTGCGTAAAACAGCTTGACAATTATACACAATCTGATTTATATAATATGATAAATGAAAGAAAAGGGAATGGTACCTCCCCCAAAGAATTTCTTCACCCTCTATAAAAGAACATAAGGGACAGTATGTTAGGTCTTATTTTGTAGTATATCATGTATAATCACAAATACTTTATGTAGGAAGCTATGAAAATATTCATATACCTCTTTGTGTGTGTAATGTGACAAATGTCTGCAAAAGGTAGGAATGTTCATAAAGCTCATACTGCAGTTCTGCCGGAAAGAAACAAAAGAAAAGTCAAAAGAAGTTTATTGTATTCAACAAAATTGTGTTCTTAATGTTCCACAACAAAATAGATAGTATTAGGTACAGTATTAGTATCTAGGCTACTGCAGTGAAATGTGTAATTGTGATTTTTTTTTTACCTGACAGCGTAGTTTGTACAATTGAGAACGAAGCTCTACAAAAAACAAAGAAAGTGGAATGAAGTTGTCAATTCAAATCGGTTAGTTGCAAAAATATTTTCAACATAACTTTTTAAAAATAGAAGATTGTTTTATGAAATCTATAAAATGTCTGGCTATACACGCTCTTATGTCTGCCTCGACAGGTCGTTTTGCTAAATGAATGCATAAACTGTATCTGTGATTAAAGAAAAAATTGTTATTTTGTTTGAATAAAGTAGTAATACTACAGTGTCCAATACTCCATTACAAGTAAAAGTCCTGCATTCAATTGATTACGTGAGTAAAATTACAAAAGTATTAAAGTAAAGTACCAAAAATAAAAAGGTTCTCATTATACAGAATGGGCCATTTCAGAATAATATAAGGCCATGCAAGGCTGTGTAATAAGAGGGGGTGAGATCAACAGCTGGCATTCTCCAGTTCTAGGTATGTTAATGGCAACTATTGTATAAACTTGATTATTAATCTGGCTTTTCTGTTGTCAGGTCTCCATACATTAGACAGTGTGGGTCTTAGCACATCTCAAGACACCGTTTGAGATATAACGTATCATACTGTATGTCATCTTTGTATGACTGATGTGTATATTGTAAAACTAAAATCTAAAAGTCATAAAATAAATAAAATACATACCCAACTTGTTCCCAGGTTTTACTATTGTAATCAAGCTGCTCTCCTTGTTTTCATTTCTGATGGATTCCAGTTCCTTCAAAGCTACAAGAAACCACAGGCTCAATTGGTAAATCATCATTCTGGGTTCCAATAAAGGTTTAGTTTTATTAAGAGGAATATAACATAAATTGAGCCATGAAATAATAAATACCAACCATCTGCATAACAAGTGAATTTCACTGATGTGAATTTGGCAGGCTCCAGGCTCACTTGCTGCAACAGAGAGTCACATGGTTTCAAAATAATACAAAAAACGCATACATTTGGAAACCTGCACTGCTGACTTTGTACACTATATTACCTTCATATCAGCACTTGCAGTACCATGAATGTTCTCTGACTGCTTAGCAAAATCAAGCATCATGGAGGCGAAGGACTTAGTGTAATCCTGGTAGGATTCCTTTGCCAGCAGAGTAGACGGGTGCCACGCTTTCTGCACAGATTAAAACGGATGTGATTTACACAAATAACCAACAAGAAGACAAACACTGATTTCAGTTTATGAGGATTCATTACTCAACCTGACATCATCAGAACACAAACAACCACCAACAACTGAGGTAGATAATGCAGCCAATGCACGTCAAAGTGTTTACGTGATAAGAACCAAAATCTGTCTTTCTGATATCCTGAACCAGATGGTGGAAATCGCCTTTGCACTTGGCTAATTTAAAAAACACACAAAACATTGATGGGTTTAAAATAAAAATATGTTGTACTTAATACATTGGACAGCATACCTTCAGACAGAAATCAAAGAATTGAAGTTCACTCATAGTACTCAAAGAACAAGGAAAACACACGATTAGCCGCTACACTACTTACACAAGGTTACACACGGTCAACAGGTCACAATATTCACATATTTAACTCCTGCTGTTGCTCCAACCTTTTCTATTGTTCAGCTCTGCTTTGTATGTCCAATATTTAGAGTATACATTAAAGACAGAACAAGTAGGATTTTCTAATTATAAGTTTCCAGCAGAGAAAAGCCAAGGTTCCATCATTCACTCTCTATACAGTCCCTAAAACACTTCGTCTGTATGACCGACATCCTTGATAATACCTGGTGTTGTAGACATTCCCTGTATTATCTTTTTATTTATCATCTATTTTATGCCTCACTTTTTGCAACAACCGTGGCCCAAGCAAGTCACTGTGCCTGATTAGACATCTTCTCAGGATCGTGTGGTGATATTCGTTTCATGAATGTTCTTAAGTCCTTACTTACAAAGTAACAATAGATGTGGTCGAAGCTCAGGACATGTTTGATGATGGCATGGGCGGCCAAAGTTAGGTGGCAGAGTGTGCAGAGGTAGCTTCTCTTCTCAGTCTGCCCGACACAAATGCATTCAACAAGGTGCTGCATTCCTACGAGAACATGATCAGAGAAGAAACGGGGAAGAAGTTCAAAAGGAAAGACAACAATGCGGTTGTTTATAGCACGAATATGAACGTGATATTAATCTCAGGGATTTGTTAAATCCTTCCTTGGATCTATTAATTTTGTTAAATTGATATTATATTATTATCACTGTAGAGCCGTGACAAGGCAATTTATACCATAAGAAAGCAATAAATTAATTAGTGAATTTATTTAATTTGTACAAAATCAAACAAAGATTTAAATAAAATGTTCGCCTGTCTCTTTCATACTCCTCCTGTTCTCCATACTTAAAGCTGGGGTAGGCAGTTTAAAATGCTATAATAACCTCTATAATAATCTCCTCTTGGCTCAGATTTCAGGCTTTAAAAAATCAAACATGTTTCTGTAGACTTTGGCCAATCCTTTCAGGAGAGAGGTTGTGTGAGGAGAAGAGAAGCAGGAGGAGGGCTGGATTTTCAATTCTGGCTTTTTGTCTTTTTTTTTCCTTTTGCCAGAAACTACCTATCCCTGTTTTTAGAAAACCAGCTTCCTCCAGGAGAATGTCACTACCAGCTGAATTTTGGATCCGAAAAAATGACATTTTGTGAGTAATTTACTGACCAAGAAGTCGATGTTCTCTGTTGCTGTCTCTTTGGTATGTTTGTATCATCATCCTCTTTGGCTTGACAGCTAGAGGGAAAAACACAAGATTGCAGCGATGAAGCATGGACTGAGAGATGATAAATAGTAAATCTAACATAGATAAATAGTATATTGAGATATCAGAATCACCACAAGGTCCAATAGTAGCTGTTAGGGATTTTTGGATTAAAAATCACATAATTTACATCAACAGATTGAGTTATTCCAAATATCATAGGATTGTAGAGCCTTAAATTTGTACTGAAATGCAGATCAATTGATATGATTGAAAGTACCAGAACAGCTACTAAATGGCCCTTGAGTTGAGACTGTCTTCTTGACTGCTGAAGCAAGGTGGAGCGATTATTTCAAGTGGAACAGACTGATAAAGCACTGCTTGATTTTGGTTATTGAACTCCATAACTCTCTGAGTTCTGACTAAACCATAAGCAGAAATCATGAGAGTTATGAGAGAGATGTGCACTCACCTTCAAGTAGCTTGAGAAGCTTTTCATTTTCACTGAGAATGCGCATCACTGGGGAGTAGAATCAGATCATGGTCATTAACAAACAATTTGATAAAATTCTCAAACAAATATTGCATAGAGATAGAATTATATACCTTCAGAGTAGGTACTCGTTTCAAGTTTTTTTAACAGATGTCCAGGTAAGTCCAACAGCTGCAAAGAGAAAATATGCTGAAAATGGACAATTTCCTCTAAAAATCTAAAAAGGCTTTAATCCCACCAACACAAATAATGTAACACAGTCTCTTTACATGGCAGTGCTTTGTAAACATAAAATAATAAGAACTAATGGGGTAGTGGATTGAACTAGAAAGGTTGTGGTGCGTCCAAGCGGCAACCTTTGGTTCTGCCAAGTGAAGCCAATGCGTTTTCTCTACTGGGCGTCATTGGGCGACTCCTCAGTTGCAAAAAGAAGTCCAACTGTACGGAAGTCTATTAGAAAATGACACTACTTCTCAATTGAATTATATAAATTAGTTTATGGTCTCAATTACTAGTTTCAAGTCTTCTTCGATACAGCATGATGTTCATTTAATAAATGATGGTCCATTTAGAGTAAAATAGATAATAAAGCGGCGTATGCTTTAGGGCGGGATTACTTTGATTGACAGGTGGCTGCCGACACCAGAGCTGTATATATACACACAGTCTATGTGTGCGTCCTTGACATTGACCATGTAACAGTACAAATAGCAACATGTCAGTCTTTGCTCTGTTTCAGCTGCTCAAATCAGCACATTTTAAGCAGACATGATTATACATGTCAGCAAACTGCTTGCTAATAACATATTCAGCAGTTACAGAGCAACGTTACCATTCATTTACAGTCGTGTTTGTGAACATCTGACAAACCCAAGTCTAACATTGGGTTCCATTAAGCTTTTGGTCTCTACCAACTACTGAAGGGAGAATTCTGCTCTTTAGATGCTAAATTGCTCCACTATGTTAACAAGCAAGTCGCTAACTTTGTATGTTTGCTGTTTGGTGTTAAGTAGGTAGTTTACAGAGAGTTTTGAGAACTTGAGAAAAGCTGTGTAATGTTGCAGCCAAAAACAACACGGACAGCAGTGAGACTGAACAAAAACATTAAAATTGTGCGCTGAAAAACCGAAACAAACCAAAAGCCACAAAGAAGCTCCATAGAGCTGAGAGGAGCAGAAGAGTTGGGTGATAATTCTCAGTGGGTTTTCTCTTCAAGCAACCCCTTTCCCATACAAATATTGATGGGATCCATTGCTGATATAATATTATTGAATTATAAATATACATTCAAATGAAAGATTCCAGGCCTGCAGGTACAAACCTGTAGGTGTCCGCCCCCGCTGTCTTTTACTTTCTGTGTGACCTGGGGCCTCAAAATGTCTTTCATGTTATTGCTGGGGATCCAGGAGAACGTCAGTGCATTGGGGTTTGTGTGGCTCTAAATTACAAAATTTGAATCAAATTGTGCTTCCAAATTTCATACATTGGTTCATTTTGATGATATTCTGAACTTACAAAGCAGTTTCTGCAATGGTCAATATCCGAGAGGTGGTATAAAATCTTGTCTGACGGACGCTTTTCTTCACAGACATGGCACAGGTAAAAAGATCCATGTGTCTCTAGACTGAAACACAAAGTCAAGCCTGGAGGAAAGTACATTCAAAATAGATTAATTACTTCAAACATAGTCTTTTACATCTTCGGCAGTATAATACATCGTTGTAGAGGAAAAATGATCATTTAATGCATGACCTTTGTATTAAGAATGACTCTCTGTGTTATACTGTTATTTGTGGCCTGCGCGAAGGCATGACGGCTGCCTTTCCGCTTGAACTATGCTCAAACCCCTGACGTCTGGCTGTCTTTTAATACAAATGCCTGATCTGTATACCACACTGGTGTGCCAAATGCTGTCTGAGACAAGAGTGTGCCTTCACTTCACCTTTCTTTAATAAGTATTGACTCTCTGTTCCATATTAAATATGTCCATCCCTTCATTGAATGTAACTATTGATGTCTATCCCTTCAGTTGAATGTAACTATTGACTCTTTGTTCTTATGCATATAAAAACCCTAGTGAAGATGCACTCAAGACCGATTCCTCGGCAGTCAGTAGCTGACTGTCACTTTGTTGGTTTCGGTCCTTTTGCGCAAAAGCTTATAAAATATAAACAAAGATAAATTTCTCTTTGTTGGTCTCCCTTATTCGGTCAACTTCCACCACAATCGTCATAGGTTTACATTTGTTATAATATCCGACACATTACGAATTCAATATCTTTTAATGAACCACCTAAAACATGTATTGTCAAATATCAAGAAGTCATATAAACAAGCATAGAGTAAACAATCCTCTGTCTGCATAGATTTCTAGTTGATTGTTGAATTTAACACTGTGCTCTAGGGTTGAAAACAGTATCATTATGTTGCTGCGTTAATTTAGAACTCACGGTTCAGTTTAAGTAAAATTGATGGTACTGAAAATTGAATGACATGTCAATCATGAGCACAATGTTGCCCTGCTTCTTCATCATATTGCCGTCAAACTCTGCTACAGTAAAAGCCAGGAGTGGTTTGTCTTCTGATGGGATGCATGAGAGAAAAAGATAAACAACCAACCAACTTAAAACACACTAACCTGTGATGGGTTGCCTAATGTCTCGTTTGGATCTCTGACCTAACAATATAATGGGTGGAAAGATGCCTGTAGAGTAGATAAAATGGAAGAAAAAAGTGTTAAGCTTGAGCTTCTCAGGACAGCCCATGTGACATCGTTCTTCAAATAAACAGGTTGAGTGAGGATATTTAGTTAGTTAGTAACTGTGCATTGTTATTTGGACCATCTCAGTATACACAATGGACAGAAAGTGTGTTCTGAGTCTGACTACATCTAAAAGGAAGAAACCCTTTTTTTCACAACACCCGCTTGAAGGTAGGGTGAAAAGAAATTAGGTTTAAATGAAAACGTTTAAAATGATGTAAAAAAAATAATAATTAAATACCGCAAAATTACACTTGGCTGAAAAGTTGGTGCATTGAAGAAATGATGCGACAAGGTGCAATGGATACAGAGCACTGATCCATGTTGTAAGGTTGAGAGACTGTAACCTTCCCAAAATGAACACGACAAAAATGGAAATACCATATTTCCATCATGTTTTCTACATTGTTATCAATAGTTTGAGGATTTACGGGTGCTTTTTTTAATTACGCCATCTTGTTGGATGAAAACTCGTATTAATCATGCAAGTCAGCTAACATATGCACGACATTGAAACCTGTCTATAGAGTTGAACGAAACACCCTGAATCACACTAAAGAGTTTAACACTTCTCTTCTTTAAGATCATAATAGTCCACAGAAGCGGATGTGGAGAATGAAAGAAAATAATTTGAGAGAAAATGTTCAGTATGAGATGTTTTACGATGGAGCGTAAATTAAACAGGGTATTTTGCTGGAACCCATAGCCAGGGTTAAAGCGCAAAAAAAACAAAAACACTGGAATGCGTAAGCAAAGGCAGGAAAGAACAAGCCTGTTAATGGAGAGTATATGGATGTAAACAATGAAGGTCTCATTATGAAAAATAAATTAAAAAATAGATAAGAATGAACTAACTTTGTTAGGCGTCATGCATTTTGGTGAATCACACTGAATGCAAACAGGAACTGTATTTACAAGAACCAGACATACAAGAAGGAGAAAAAGCAGGCTTACCAGAACCCTTCGAAATATCTACAAAGTAAACAAATACAAAAATGATTAATTAACTCGACATAAAAATCTGAGTTGCACATATTATGCAGGGAACACAAGAAATAAAAAGGTAAAAAACAAACATTACCTTGCTTGAAGACTTCTGCGATTTTCTGTTGGTAAAGAACAGAGGAAACATGAAGAGGTGAATTATTAAGGTTGAGGCAAACATAGAAACAGGACTATGGAAACTGTCTCAAGATTTCAGTTAACTGGACTACTGCACTAACTGAGTCAAACACAGGACTGGCTCTCTTCACTCCAATGGTCCAGGGCTTCCAGCTTTAACTCAACACAGTTAACCAATTATTATTATTATGACATCTTATAATGTTCAAGAGACAGATTAACTCTTTGAAGTAGTGGACAGGATGATTTTTATGTACTGACATAGAATAATCTCATTTCACGTATTTCATGTCTTTATCTTTTTGGATACATTCTGTATACCTTTCATAGATCTTTCAATACTCATTACAGTTCAGGCTGAAGTTATTGTATGTGTGCCTGAGAGTGAGGGTATCACAGGTTCCCCAGGTTGGAGGGAGATGGAATTAATATAGGCAGTTGTAAAGACATTTTAAAAAAAAAGAGGTTTAACATCTAGTATTTGTGTGTCATGTTATAACAGAAGTCCCAGTCAAAATAATGTGCCATTTATGTTTTAGAAATATGCCTAAATCAAGTTTTGACTTGGTGCCTGAATTATTTTAACTTCCTTGGGCCGGTGTCTTCAGAATGATCAATGCAGCAGTCAATTTCTGTATCAGGTAGTCTGCGCTCTTTGCCCAGGCCCCTTTTTATGTAGCATTATGTACATTTTTGTGTTAAGATGCTGACGTGCTCTGAAACTGCTAAATGCATTGAAACATAATATGAGTGATTGTGGAGAACCATAAGTATTACCATGTTTCTCTTGTGTGTTTGTGTAAAAGTATCCACTTCGCATATCAATGCATGAAAACCGCAGCCAGGATGTAAAGATGGGGGGGAGAGCAGTTGTCTCGCCCACAACGGAAGTGGCAGAAAAGTGTTTGATAGATAGAAAATGTGTGTTTCATACCCGAAAGGAGGTTAAATACAAAGCAGAACTTGTTCCATGAACTAAGCTAGGGCAGAGAGGACGTGGTTAGTTTTGTGACGTGTGTTGCCCAACAGACCAAAGCCACACAGTTCAGGACAAATGTAAACTTTAAAAGCACCTGTTCATATCCCATCACCAGTTGAGTGCAAACAGGAAAAATCTTCGTGTTTACTTTTGTTTGGTGAATGGTTCAAAGTGCGAATTTTGTGCCAACTTCAGAAAACACTCTGAGTAACCTGGTAAAGTGCACGTTGAGTTTGATGCCCACCTGTTTATGTGCATGTGAATGCATGTGTGTCTTCATTTCAAACACCCTCTCAAATGTGGTGAGGCAGACCTGCAAGAAGAAAAGAAAAAAAAAATTATCAGCTACATGAAATAGAAGAACGGACATTTGTTTCCATGAGCCAAGATTTGTCAATTCCAGTCCTCCCTTTAAATAGGGAGGTTTGGTTTTTTTGTACTGTATAACAGGAAACCTCCACCAGGGAAACCAGTAGCCTTGGATTACACTTTCATCTACCATTTGTTTAGGAAACTCAAGGTCCAGCGGAAAAGTAGCACATTACAGCATGGGGGGAGGGAAAGTGAGGTGGAAGGCAGGTTGTTTGTCCGGTTTGACCGTTTGTTCCTCCTTGCATGCTGGGACAAAAAGAACACAGCTGTGTTGCAACACCCCCCGTCTAAACACACAGTTCAAATGCTCAGCCAGAGGTCAGTGAACAACTGGATGGACCATTCAACACCACAGATCCTCCTTGAGACAGGGGTAACTTCCCCTTCATATAGGACCGCCGATTATGACAAAACCAATACTCCTTTAGTTCACATAACAACTGAACCATCTCCACAAACTGATGAAAGTCAAGCCAAGCCAAATCATAATAAACTACCACTATCGATTACATCTAAATGTTTGAAATCAGTTCTGCATACTTCAATTAGTGTGAATATAGAGTGGTTTGAATGCTTTAACATATAACCTGTTTGATTTAGTAAATGACCAAAGGTTTTTTTTTTTTTTTTTTTTTTTTTTTTTTTTTTTTTTTTTTTAAACCACAGCCGTGCTCTTGAAGAGACTGTAGTCAAAGCTCCCAATTAAAAGAGACAGAAAGATGTTATTTATGAAAAGGAGATATTGAGGAAAATCTATCTGATCAAGGTTGTATGAAGTCAGTGTGGGGGTCAAAGGACCCCCAGAGGGGGATATGTTGAGGAAAATCTATCTGGTATTGTCATGTAAATATTACATTCATATGTAAATGTAAATGTACACATACAAATATCGAGCACAGTATATTTTGTTTATGCTTTCACATCACACTATCACTGTGCATATTGCGGTAAATGTTACGAGTTCTCTTAGAAGGTCAAATACTCCGAGCAGGGCGTTCTAGTGCCTGGTCGTACGATGGAAAAGGAACAGAGACACATACAGAAAGATTGTGCTCATGCTGCAGAGAAACCAGATAACAGAAACCCAGTTTCGACTAACTGATAAGGCCCTCAGAAAGCCTAAACCAAGAGCCGCCTTCCTTTTTTAGGGACCTATGTGGTATATTTTTAGGTCTTGCACAATACAGCGAAGGCCCCAAGGTCTTTGTCCTTATATGGGAAGAAGATGTGCCGGATACCAGGGGGGGAAGGGTAGATGTTTAGACTAACGGAGCCCCAGACATGGTCTGGACTTCATCCCAAATGTGAATAACATGCACCCTATATAAGGAGGTTTAAGAGCCCGAAAAGGAGGGAACTCACAGATTCGACTCGAGACCTCCGGGCGCTCTAGACGTCCGTCATGACATGTGTTGCTTGTTTGTAATAAACTTTATTATACCAGCAAGAACAGTGTCCGCGGAGCATCCTT
Organism: Anoplopoma fimbria; assembly: GCF_027596085.1. NCBI lineage: Eukaryota > Metazoa > Chordata > Actinopteri > Perciformes > Anoplopomatidae > Anoplopoma > Anoplopoma fimbria. The sequence continues at coordinate 4,360,791 of NC_072458.1, read as the reverse complement.
CCTCATCACTTCAACAGCACTGTCGCATGAAAGATACGACACCTATCATATTCAACTCATAAAGTCTATATAACATGATGCGCACTCTGTTTAAGCACCTTTTAGTTGCTGAACTTCTCAGTACTGCTAGGCCCGTGCACGTTCAACTGCTGGGCGACATACTCCTGTTATCCTACAATAAATGTCACAGTATACAACTTTATAGCCATATTTAGAACTTGTTATATTGAACCCCAATAACCTGGTTGTTAGGATCATCTGTGGAAATAAGTTGACTTGCCAAGAACAAGTTGTTGTTCTTGGCATTTCCCATAACAGAGGTAACGTCATGCCAGGAAATAAGAAGAACATGTCCGGTAGAAGGATAAGCTGTTTTTCCAAAAAGGTTTTCATGACATTTAAGAACAGGATTCAAGTAGAAAACCAGGTTTGTTTCGTTATGGTCCACTTGGCAAGATGTGATGGGCTGGTGGGATGACCACAAAAGTATATAAGATATGATGAATGGACAAACGTGTTGAATTTTGTTGTAAGCTAGTGTCGTATCTTTCATGCGACAGTGTCAAGACCATGCACGGGGCTCCGTCATTCTACACATTTGACCTTCAACCCCTGGTATCCTGCACATCTGCTTCTTATATAAGACAAAGACACTTGGGGCCTTCGCTGTATTGTGCAAGACCTGAAAATATACCACACTAGTCTGCAATAAAATATCCCCGCTGGCTGCAAACTCCAAGAACTGCGTCTCTTCAATGGTTTTCTGCCACAACAGGGGTTATGATAAGGGAAAGCTTGCCACATCTGGAGATTCCAAAAGAATGAGGTCAACTGAGTGTAACTAATAAAACATCCAAGGAAACGGAGGAAGGGCTTACAGATCCAGAGGCGGTGACACTGAATAAGACCATGTCAAGAAGAGAACATATCAGCTCGCTCTCCAGAGAGTCAACTCAGGTTTAATTCTTCGCTTGAGGAATAAACTTGATGCATCGAACTCTGTCTGTTTCCAATGCTTTTGTCGTATCTTTCATGCGACAGTGCTGTTGAAGTGATGAGGAAGGATGCTCAAGAGTCATACAAGCACGCACGCACACACACACACGCACACGCACACACACACACACACACACACACACACACAGAGAGAGAGAGAGAGAGAGAGAGAGAGAGAGAGAGAGAGAGAGAGAGAGAGAGAGAGAGAGACAGAGAGACAGACAGACAGACAGACACACACACACACACAGACAGAGAGACACAGACACACACAGACACACACACACACAGAGAGACAGACAGACAGACAGACAGACAGAGAGAGAGAGAGAGAGAGAGAGAGAGAGAGAGAGAGAGAGAGAGAGAGAGCTTTCAAATAAAGGGTGAAAAGATGCTTTTTGTCTTGGTCAAATAAAGTGCTTCTTGTTTTCTTCTCACTCTCTGAGTAGCACGAGTTGTTTCTCTGCTCACTCTGATTAATGTTGGTATCAGAATTAAAGCTGCAAACTCAAGATAGCAGACCAATCTAACAAAGACACAACACGCAGTAACAGAAAGCGTCCGACTGGTCTCAATGCTTCCAGGGACTCTTGTTCCCTTGTTTCCGCTCTCTCTCTCTCTTCCTCCATTTGTACAGCAGCAAAACCAGGCTGTCGGTGCGGTGACTTCCAGGCCATGCAGGAGCAAGCACGTACCTGGCAGTCGAGGCTGATGCGCTCCATGAGGAGACGACACAGCCGCTGTGAGCAGCACTGTGATCACTTCTCTCCAGACAGGGGAAGGGATGTCAAGAACAGAATCGGCTGCAGAGAAAAAAACAAAACTACTCTGAAGTGAAGCCGTCGATATCTGGCTTCAGGGACCACGCTTTCTTCGCTTGAGTTTTCATGCTGGTCCACAAACGCTGCAAATGATTTTGAACTGGCTGCAAAAAAAAAAACCACATGCATCAATCTGCAGGAGGTGTGACGTCAGAGGCGTGACTCCGCCCCCCTCCTCTCGGAGCGTGTTTAGGGATCATGTTGACAGGATGCAAACCTACTCAATTAGGTTTGGGGATTAAATAAACCTTTTCTGGTGGAGATAGGTTGTTCTGCAGCAAGTCTCGCGAGAATTTGCAAGTTTTTACAATTAGTGTTTTACCCTCTTTACCATCTAGTCATGGTTACGACCCACAAACATGCTGGATACTGCAATCAGTGGTATTAAACACAATTCTGAAGTGTTTGTACTTTATTTGAGTTTTTTCCATTTAATGCTACTTTATACTTCTACTTCACTACATTTCAGAGGGAATTATTGTACTTTTTACTTTTCTGATTCACGTTAATAATACAAAATATGATCAACAAATGTATTGTAATGTACTGATATAAATAAAGATAAGACTTTATTGAGCCCCAGGGTAAATTCAACAGCTACAGTATATAAAACAATTTACCATACATTTACTGCCGCAAAGTTGTACAATGTTGCTGTAGTTTAGCATTATTTTTTGTTTATTTAGCAGGGACAAAAGCAGTGCACATTATTTTATTTTAGCAGGGACTAATTTATGATGTACAATAAACATTCTGGACCATCCTGCACAACTTTTACTTTTGATACTGTGGTATATTTTCAGGTCTTGCACAATACAGCGAAGGCCCCAAGTGTCTTTGTCCTATATAAGAAGCAGATGTGCAGGATACCAGGGGCTGAAGGTCAAATGTGTAGAATGTCGGAGCCCCATACATGGTCTTGACTTCAGCCCAAATGTTGAATAACATGTACCATATATAAGGAGGTGTGAGAGCCCGAAAGGCAGGTCCATCATGACATGTGTTGCTTGTTTGTAATAAACTTTATTATACCAGCAAGAACAGTGTCCGCGGAGCATCCTTCCTCATCACTTCAACAGCACTGTCGCATGAAAGATACGACAATACTTTAAGTGTATTTTGATACTTTTGTACTTTGACATTTTTTTACTTTACTTTTACTTTTAAAATAGTAAAAGAGTCATATTGCTACTTTCACTTAAGAAAGATAAAGGATATGAGTATGGTACTTCTCCCAACACTAGTAAACACACAGGCTTAGATATGTTGAGGTTGAAATTTGTTTTTAGAAGGCATGAAAATAACATCCTGTCACCTTTTCCTTTTGTTGCTGTAGTTTAGCATTAGCTTTTAAGGAATTCCTCTTACCCTGACCCCATTGTCTGGGTGATAGTGCAAGTGTGAGAAGTGCTCATGAAAGTCAAACTGAGACCAATATCATAATCAGTAGAATCAGTTTCCTTATTGCTCATCTTCAAAGTATTTATTCATCAAAATAAAAACAATACATGAAACTGACGCCTGAAGTTTGTCAACACATTGGCCGTGTGTCCCAATTCCATTTTTCATACTAATTCTAAGAAGAAAATTATTCAAATCATTAATTAATGAGTTAACTAACAATTGTAAATTAAACAAATACTTGGAAACATTGTTGCAAAATCGAGAATCTGCAGTGAACTATGGTTGAATTTTTCCACCAGCTGAAGCTCCTGCTCTGTCGTGGAAACAACAGGAAGTACGAGGCCATAAAGCTCTCTGTGGTTTTGTCCCCCTGACTGACACTTGTACAACGGTGACCTTTGCTTCCTTAAACCGTTAGAATCTATAGTGATCGGTATCTTAAAGTGTAATTTATGTTTTATAAGTAATGTGATTTATCTTAATTTAGAAATACAATATGAGTACCAAGCATGGTTCTGAAGGGCAGCATTTCCTTTGCCATCCTGCTTTTGGGATTACTGATGTGAAAGGCCTGAAATAAGTGATACAAAGGCAGCCCGTGTTATAATATATGCTGAACTGAATTTTACAAAACACCCGTTTGATACCAGAGGTTGCAGAACAGCTGTCTTCCAGATCCTTATCGACACTGGGAGGAAGTATTAGTTACATTAGTTGCCAGGCTAATCTGGTTAACAGCATTTACCCATACAAGCCTGGTTTTGTACTGAACCAGTAACAGACTGAAACAGCACCTTAACTGTATTTCCTAGTTTTATGCAGAATTAAACTTAGAGGTTGACTCTGTCATCACTTCTCCCTAACAGGCAAAAAATAAACCTCAATCACTGAGCTAAATTAACTCCAAGTTACATATTGACATGTTAATCAAAATCCTCAGAAACTGAGGAACTACGATAATGACAATAACGAAGAAATAACAACAACTACAAATAAGAAGGGTTTACTTAAAAAGGCCCACAAGTCAGGTACAGTGAATACATGTGATTCATTATCAAACTATAGTCTGGAGCTTAATCCAGCCGTAAAACATATCAGACATCACTTTGGGTTATTGATGAAGGATTGTGCAACTAATATAAAATACAGCAATCTTCTGGCTGTCGTCAAATATTTCAGCAATGAAGAGAAAATATTGAGATGTTTTTTTCCACAGAGAAGGTCGCAGATTTATTTTGATCCTTTTTTAAAACCTTTCCATTGTGAGTCATTGTGACAATGCTATTGGTAAAAGAAAAAGTTAAAATAAGTGTCTAAAGCGGAGAGACACACTTATAGTACGAAAAGGACAGACCCAATCTAGGCTTATATTTAGGTCTGGTCATTTAATCAAATTAAACTTTGTGTTGACATATTCATCATCAAGCCTCGGTATTCTCCTGAATAAAAAAAGTAAAACAAAAGCAACAGTTACACTCACATTTTTCTCTATTTCTTTCTCACACACACACATACACACAAACCCACACACACAAAGTCTTGCATTCATCCTGATGCATCCAGATGATGAAATTTGGATGAAGAAAAAACAAGCAATGGAGTCTGATTGAAAGACTGCAAAGCCCCAACATTTAAGGATTTGGGACCTTTCAGTGTTGCTTTGGATGATTTAACAGCAGAAACACAGAAGGCATCCTGACATTTAAAGGTGAAAGAATAAAAGGTTTCAGCTGTTACCGATTTAAATAAAATGTTATTCTAACTAAACATTCTCACTTTCAGAAACAAACGTAACTTTCCCCCATCATCACCGTATAAAACAGTGAGTGATGGGCGACTCGTCGCTCCTGAAGAATGTCCGATATTTCAGAGACAAACTGATGCCCAGTGAAAGGGAAAAAAAAGTTTCACGCACAATCACGAAATGTTAACGACAATAAAAGTCACAAAGGAGTGTTGAATGCAGAGATCGTGGAGTGAGGCCTTGGTTTGTTCTTTCACACGAGTGCTTTTGTACCCTTCAAAATAAAATAATCAAATGTCACATAAAACAAGACAAGAACTTGATGTGAATGGAGGTAAAAACAGTCATCATAGACCTCGGGTGAGTCTTCACAATATTTAGCACTCAATATAATCTCATTTCTAAATCTTCCCTCTTTCTTTTCACTTTATTCTTAAAGGCCAAGAAGCCGTTCAAACATCATCTAAATCTTCAAAATAAAAAACCAAACAAATCTCTCAGCATATTTCTCGCTCCCATTCTTACAACCCTGTCTCTTTCTACTCTACCGCCCACATATGTATTACAACCCCGCTGTCTGACCCTTCCGCCTTCCCCCTGATCTGAGTTTTACACTCAGTCCCGTCATAGCTCGTCATGGGAGACGTCTTCATCAGCTTTAAGTCTGAACTCTGCCTCTGTGATCTTTCCGTCTCCATCGCGGTCCTGGTTGGAGAACATGTTGTCAATGATGCGATAAGGATCGAAGCCGGGAGCCAGGCGACCTTTACCGTCGTTCACCTGCTGCATGATGTAGTCAGTAAACTATGGAAACAAAGGAGCGGTCCAAGAGGTTAAATTAGGGATAATTTGACTTTAGCAATCAGGAAAAAAAGTCCAAGATGTTACAGATAAGATGGCAGGTTATCACATACCTCAGAGGGCTCCACCTCCTGGTTCTTGTCTTTGTCCATCTCAGTAAAGAGGTCAGTTGACACATCGTCGTTCCAGATGAACATGTAGCCTTCAGGAAGTCCTTCCTCCATTTCTACCAGCTCGATGTCAAACACCAGCACAGCGCTCCCTGGGACTTCGTCAGCTACAAAAAATGCAGAAACAGAATTAGCTGGAGGTGAAGTGGTAGAGCTCAGACTCGGTGTGGCTGATACGAAAATGTGTTGAGAGGAGAGTTCCAGTCAAGAGAGAGCAAGAGAAACCTTTCCTTTAACTATCTGTATGACAAATACAAAACTGTTACCTCCAGTAAAGAGGTTAGGGTCTATGGTTGTTTTATGTTTTAAACATGATCTAACAACAGATTAAAATGAAATTTGGGCAGAGGGCAGCTGATGATGCCCCCGATCCAAATCTAGATGTACTTCCAAGAAATTGTAAAGGAATTTATTTTTAAAAAACTTGTAAAAAAGTTTTATGTTTTGAACATTTTTCAAATAATGAGCTGGAAATTCTCTCTTAGCTTAGCTTAGCATAAATACATGAAATGGGGTAACAGCTGGCAGCATCACATGTATTCCTCGTTTAACTGCTGGTGTGGTTGTGTGTGACTTACTGACTCCTCTCTCCCCGTAGCCAAGGTGAGGAGGGATAACAAGGTGCCTTTTCTCTCCCACACACATGTCCTTCAGTCCGTCCTCCATCCCTGGGACGACCTGATTGGCTCCCAGGACGATGTTGTATGTCTTTCCATAATTATATCTGAAACAAATTAAGTTTAAATAAAACAGATACACACACAATATCTGTGTTTTTAGTCATTATTCTTAAGCAAACACATATCATGTTTTTTCTAACAGTGTCCTTTACCACTCGCTGAGTAAAAGGTGAAGCTTTTTCAGATTCAGGATGATAATGCGGTCAGAGTATTAAGTCATTTTATCAAGCATTTAAGTTTGGTTTGAATCCAAAAACCAAAATAGTTTTGAAGGGTGAAACTGGCATCAAGGACAATTCAAGACTTCAGTGTATTCCTGAGAGATTAGTTTATCATTCATGTTTATGATATTTTGTTTAATTCAATTATTTTATTTCATTTAGTTTTTTATTGGCAGCCAGAAGATTTACTATGACATTTACTAATCCTTCACTTCATGCCTGTTTTGACAATGATAAATCAACTATATACATAAAGAAACAAACAAGATAGCAAAAGAAAAACAAACAAAAAAACATCCAGGTTCAAATCAGTTTCCATTAGACTTAGCTTCAAGAAGGCATTTAGAATTTTCTTCTTTATTTTTCCTTTACATCAATAAATTGGATCACTATAGAGCCCGAAAGGCACATAGAGGGGAAAAATCAAAGCTTTAAAATAACCAAAATGATAAACATGTACTTTTCTAAGATCGAAAAACGTTTTCATTAAAAGTCCCTGTGACAGCTGCAGTAGGTTGGAAAATAGTTATATGGGGCACTGAATTTGATGAAAGACTCATCACTCAATCTGAAATGATGCTAATCTTTTCTTAGCTAAGTCTTCCCAGGTTATCCTAAGACGTTTTGCTTTCCAGCAGGCCTTAAAGTGTCTCACAGAAGTTTACTCACGTGGAGTCGATGGATGAGCCGTCCATCAGAGAGGCGTTGTAGTGGTATTTGATAAAGTCTCCCTTCTTGGTTTGCTTATCACACTCTTCTGGCTTGTGCATGATGGTGATCTCAATGTTGTCTGACGGGTTGTGGAAGTCGATGATGTGAACGTCAAACACCAGTACAGCTGAACCAGGGATCTTAGAACCTGAGAAAGACATAAAAGACGGAGAATACAAAGTTAAAGCTTCAGACAAAGGAACTAAATCAGAACCAGCTTCTCTGCATTTGCAAATGTGACCCTTATTTATTGCAATAAAAGTCTAAACTCTTAAAGGACAAGTTTGCTCTTTGTGAATTAATCTTTAAAGTGCAACAATACACAGCTAAAACAAGGACAGAAAAACTAAACTAAGTAAAATATAAACATTTGAAAACTATATACACATATATAAAGTATCCATCCATCTAATTACAGTAATACAGTAGTGCAATAGTGCAAAGGAGGCTGGAATAAATATGAGATGATTACTCTAACAGGTTGCTTTATACGCATGAGGTGTATTTACAGTGTTGATTATATTTATAGTGGTAGTAAAGATATTAACATGTTAAAGAACAGTGACTATTCAAACTATGAAATATATAAATTACTGGTAAAATGGATGTTTAGTGTTACATGACATTGACACTTTAGGACCTATGTTAATTGTTCATCAGATTGAAGAAACTGTTTTAGTTTCTGCTTGTTTGGGCATAAAGTAGAGTTAAGTAGCGTGGACATTTTCAAGATAAGGGTATCAAAGCATCACACACACACCTGTGCCCTCCTCTCCGTAGCCGAGGTGTGGGGGGATGGTGACGGTGCGTTTCTCTCCGATACAGACTCCAATCAGAGCCTCGTCCATGCCGGCGATCACGTAGCCTTTACCCACATAGGTGTCATAGGTACGATTACGAGAGTAGCTGTGGAGCAGAAAATATATTATTATTATTATCATATCACATAGAGAAATAAATCCTAGTCAATCAGAGATCTAAATATACAGTTTATTTTTGTTCTCATAGCATTAAGTGAGATGTCTTTTAATCTCGTATACAGGTCAGCGAACAGAAGATCACACCTAAAAAACCCATGAAAACCTAAAAGAGATGACTGTTGCATGGAGCAGGATCAGAGAAAATCTCCAAAACCACTGTGCTCCTGTTGCCACCAGCAGTTTGATTTGGAGGATGCACTTGTGGTTTTTGTTGACACACATACGTCATACAGTACAGTGGCTTTTTAGTTTATCAGGAGTTTCAAATTCCAGGCCAAAGTATATGCATGAAGAGACAGAAAATGTGCTCACATATTGGCTAATATTTTCTGTCATCCTAAAACAGATTTCTTAAAGCTATAACCGGAAATAAAAAATAAACACTTCTGTGATATTCTACACGTATTAGAAATGATCTGCACTTTGCCTAGAATCTGTTATATATTTTAAGTATATTGTACACACATCCATACTGGTGTGCATTTTTCTGCAGTTGGCAAATAGAATGTTTAGTTTAACTTACGACTTTTAGGATATAAATACACTGTCTGCTTGTCAGTCAACCAGGAAGTTACCAGACATAAATCATGTGTTGTAAGAAGTTACAAAACAATTCACAGGATGCACCACTCTGTAATGATAACAGGAAGTCCAACATTGTGTTTTTAGTTTCAGGTCATCCCACAAAACATCTTCAGTGCACAGAGAGATGCTGCCACCCTGAGGCCACTTGAGGAACAGCAGACATCAAACATTTAATTCTACTTATGATAAAAGTCTACTGTGAGCTTTTCTTCAAGGTTAACATAATGAATATTGAACACTGACACACACCTGGAATCAAAAAATGTTCCATCGAGGAGGCTGCCATTGTAGTGATAGCGTACAAAGTCTCCAGCAACGGACTTCCTTGTGCAGGACTCAGGTATAATCTGATTGGTCACTGTGATCCCATCTTTGGGGTTGTGGAGGTCCAGGAGAACTACATCAAACACCAGAGACGCCTGTCCTGGGATGTCACTTCCTAAAACCAGAAGAAGAAAGGGTTGAGGAATTACAGAAGATTGACCAGGATCAATTCCTAACCTTGACCATGTAAGTAGTGATGAGTTAAGAGTATTTTGTAAAACTATTATGAACGTATATAACAAAAATGAATTTCATTACAAATTGTGAAAATGTGAACCTACTAAAAAAGTAAAGAAATCTTTATTTATATAGTTAATTCTTTGAATTGTTATTTTCTAAATATCTGGCATTAAAGGAAGGCCTTTATAAAAAATCAGTTAAATGTTGTTGATAGTCTCCCTCATTCTGTATTTTATTTTTTATTCTTTATTGTTGGTGATTATTTGAAAAATAATAAAATATATTGCTGGAAAATATTGCTATTTTTAGTAAAATGAGGGCAAAAAACATTCAATATAAGGAATACTTATATTGTGAGAGTCATTATTTCCTTTTCTGTGGGAAGAAAAAGATCAATGCCACTCTTTATCTGTAAATTTGAAGATACAGCTAGCAGCCGGTTGGCTTAGCACAAAGACTGAAAATAAAATGAAAGTGTATTTGGCTGGAAAATTAATCATATATATATTTTTTTTTTTCATTTTTATTCATTTTAGTTTCTAATATAGAAGAAGTTAAAAAAACAAATACAAAGTTTCAGTTTTGCAAAATAGTTGATCCGGGCTAAGGTTTGGGACAAGAAAGATTCTTGACTCTGCATCACTTACAAGACTGAGAGGGTTTAACAAGATGAGATGTGTAGTTTAACTGCATATGTTCACACAAATGTGCAACTACAGCACCTGTTGCTTTCCACTGTAAATATCAATCTCTTGTTATTCTCAAAGGTCCCTCACAGGTGTATGTAAATCAGACTTAAGCAAACAAATGATGATAAATAAATTGTTAAAACTCACCGTCTCCATTCTCTCCGTATCCAAGTGACGGAGGCATAGTGATGATGCGTCTCTCTCCAACACACATTCCCAGAAGGCCCTGATCCATACCAGCTATCAGCCAGCCAATCCCAACGTACGTGTCGTAGGTACGCATACGGGTGTGGCTGCAGCAAAAGGGTGGTGGAGAGAGGTTACATATATGTGTGTGTGGCTGGATGTCTGTGTGAATGAGGGATTATATCACAGAACAAACCTGGAATCAAAGAGCGTCCCGTCCAGCAGAGTGCCGTTGTAGTGGTAGCGGATGTAGTCGGACACCTCCACCTTTCTGGAGCAGTTGGAGGGTGTGTGGTAGGTTTTGCTCTGGACGCCATCCTCCGGGTTCCACACGTCGAGCAGCAGGACGTCAAAATGGAGGATGGAGTCTGGAGGGATGATGTCACCTGAGGAGAAAAGAAAAGATTGAGTCAGCAGACAGTACTTTCTGATCTGACTTTCTGATCTGGCTCTTGTGTATTAATCACTCTCACACTAGATCTTGGCAATATGACCAGAAGTCTGTGTCAAGATAAATCATTTTTAGTGGCTTCCTTTCGCCATGAACCTGGCAGTGAATGAACATGGTTGGGAAGTTGTTCATTAAACTGCTGCATTACAGAAACAAATTCACATTCAAGTTTTTTAGAATAGAAGAATTTGTTTATGTTGGTCAATAAAATCAAAAATGCATTTTAAGAATGTGGGTGTTATATTTTAAATTAAAATAAAAATGGACTTGAAAGACTGCCCATTCATTCAAATAAATCAGCAAGTTCTACTTCAAACTGTGCACATCTGTGTGACTTTTACACAAGCCAGTCATTTATTTATTTAATTTTTTAAAGGTGCAGCACTTTGAGCCACACAGTCTGTATGAAATGTGCTATATAAATAAAGATTATTATTATTATAATAAAATGTGTTCATATCAGCAGAGCTGCAAAGATTGTTACTATCCTGCTTTTCCTTGTCTTATACAGTTAACTGAAAACGTTTGGGTTTTGGACTGTTAGTTGGACAAAACAAGACCTGAGTAAGCTTGGGTTCAAGAAAAATTGTGATGTGATATTTTCACTGTTTTCTGATGTTTCATGGTTTGACAGAATGTATCAGTAAACAATGTTATCTGCAAAATGAATTGATAATGGACTCATTCAGTAGATGCAGCCCTAGTAATAAGTGGGTAGTTGTACAAAGTACCTCTACCTCATGTCATTTAACCCCCGAGATTTACAGAAATAGAACGTGTCTTTGGTGTCCTTCGTGCCTGTCCACTTGCCAACATCCAACATGTCAACCAGCTCTGTTTGCAAACATGAGCATGAGTCCCTCCCTTTCGAACCTTTAACAGCTCAACAAGCATACAAGGTGCAGCTTAGGAGGTGGGAGACGGGGGAGGTGGAGGAGGGGTGCAAGGAATGTGTGGGTGGCAGGCTCTTCACTACTAATAAGCTGGCCGACCTCTTTCCAGTTTAAATCTCTCTCTACCTCCTCCAAATTCCCACCTCTCTATGTTCTCCTTTGTCTCTCTAATCTTTCTCTTTGATACAGGCTCGTTGTAGAGGACACAGGCTCAGCTTTTTACCTGTCCACACATGCCCCCCTCTCTCCTATCTGTCCCATTATCTAACTATTTCATGCACACACACACACTAAGTGACACACCGGCCTCTGCATGTAAACAGAGCCTCTAGATTTTTATTCTCATCACTACAAATACATGCAAACATATCAACATTTTATGACACAAAAACTCTCCGGTGCACACTGGCCCAGTTCCTATATAGATCAAGATGTGTATAGTTTATCTTCCATCTGCTTATGCTCTGACATCTTCAGTGTGGTGACTAACAGCTGAAAATCCTGATTCAAAGCATCTTCCTCTAACCTGCTTCCTGGTTTGTGATGTACCTCTGACATCATTAAACATGGACGCTTGGGAGCAGCCCACTTCCTCTCTAGTACAATACAATACAGTGCTTTCTGCAAATACTGTTATTTATGCCTTTATGCTCCTGCAATGTCCCACCAAATTCTCTCATTGTTACCATGAGTAGGGCCGGCTGTGTGCTCCCTCATCTGTGTACTTATAATAACTCCCCAGAGGAATAAACACACACAATGTCCTCAAACTTGGTGGAGAACATGTTATATTCTGTCCTGCCTCGTTCAGAACAATCAGACAGGACAGGAATGTGCTAATATGACAGGAAGTTTAAACCTCACCGTAGCCCTGTTTGCCATATGCCAGGTGAGGTGGGATCTTGACCAGGCTTCTCTCGTTGACACACATCCCCACCAGAGCTTTGTCCATCCCGGCGATCAGCTGCTTCTTGCCAACAAACACATTGTAGGTGCTGCCACGGTCGTAACTGAAACACAAACACATAAACACGTTATTTTATATACCTGTAAGGACACAAAAAGTGCATTTCATTCATGCAGTGCCTTGCTGCAAACATTCTCATACCCTGAAACAAACCACTTCACTAAACTGAAATGATTCACGGTTTTTTTTACCAGTGAGGGTATTATCAGTTGTTGTGGAAAAACAATTTGGGAGAAACAATTAAATCTGTCATCTTTCTTTGACAACTCATTAAAAAAAAGAAAATGTCTTCAAGGAGTTCAAATTCATCCAAAGAGACTCAAAAGTGAGAATTAAAGTGTCTCGTGCCAATTATACGTCTATTTGTCATTTTGTGCCTGGACTTAAATGATTTAGTATGTGAGATTAAAATGTCACCATCTTAACAGCCTGTGACGTACTGAGATAAAACACACTGATTTAAAAGGTACAATTTTAATTTATTTAGTTATATATGTGAGCATAGGGCCCCTCTACAAGACAAGGCCACAAAGTAAGCTTATACTGCAGGGCCTGCATACTTTGGTACTTCAAACTATTTAACAAATATGCAAGTGAATGTCAGGCATTGGGGCCCTCGGGGGTCAAGGGGCCCTGAATTGAAAGCATACCGCTTTGCATGTTTCACTGTTACTGCTGTTGATGAGATGGGTGGTTCCTTAAGTGGAGTTCAGGCACCTTCAGAAGCAGGTAGAGCATTAAGTAGAAGGACTTGGTAATCAGGTTTCAACGAATCCATTGGATCAAGCATGCTTATTTATTGTCTGTTAGTTGCTTATGTGTATTTTATTTTATTTCTGTGTAGTTGTATAGTACTTGTAGTCATAAGTTGTATAGTATGTGTATTTATTGTCTGTGTAGTTGTATAGTATGTGTATTTATTGTCTGTGTAGTTGTATAGTATGTGTATTTATTGTCTGTGTAGTTGTATAGTATGTGTATTTATTGTCTGTGTAGTTGTATAGTATGTGTATTTATTGTCTGTGTAGTTGTATAGTATGTGTATTTATTGTCTGTGTAGTTGTATAGTATGTGTATTTACTGTCTGTGTAGTTGTATAGTATGTGTATTTATTGTCTGTGTAGTTGTATGTGTATGTGTATTTATTGTCTGTGTAGTTGTATAGTATGTGTATTTATTGTCTGTGTAGTTGTATAGTATGTGTATTTATTGTCTGTGTAGTTGTATAGTATGTGTATTTATTGTCTGTGTAGTTGTATAGTATGTGTATTTATTGTCTGTGTAGTTGTATAGTATGTGTATTTATTGTCTGTGTAGTTGTATAGTATGTGTATTTATTGTCTGTGTAGTTGTATAGTATGTGTATTTATTGTCTGTGTAGTTGTATAGTGTGTATTTATTGTCTGTGTAGTTGTATAGTATGTGTATTTATTGTCTGTGTAGTTGTTGTATAGTATGTGTATTTATTGTCTGTGTAGTTGTATAGTATGTGTATTTATTGTCTGTGTAGTTGTATAGTATGTGTATTTATTGTCTGTGTAGTTGTATAGTATGTGTATTTATTGTCTGTGTAGTTGTATAGTATGTGTATTTATTGTCTGTGTGTAGTTGTATAGTATGTGTATTTATTGTCTGTGTAGTTGTATAGTATGTGTATTTATTGTCTGTGTAGTTGTATAGTATGTGTATTTATTGTCTGTGTAGTTGTATAGTATGTGTATTTATTGTCTGTGTAGTTGTATAGTATGTGTATTTATTGTCTGTGTAGTTGTATAGTATGTGTATTTATTGTCTGTGTCTGTGTAGTTGAGCTGCTGCAACACTTGAATTCCCCCATGGGGATCAATAAAGGAATATAATAATTATTTCAATATATAGTTGCAAAACTCTATATCTGATCAAATAGGGGCCTTCAGTGTAATCCCTGTGGATATCAAAAAGTTCCGGGGCCCTTGGGCTAAGCATACATGGATTGAGAGTCAGCCTGCCTGCGTGGCTAACAGGGCGAACCGCTCAACGCGCACTTTTACGCATCGCGCACGCTGATTCATCCCGTGAGCGTAACAGTGGGAATAAACTCCTCTTCTTCGGTCGATACTCACCTTGAGTCGAACTTCTTGCCGTCTGGAAACATGCCATTGTAGTGATACCTGACATAATCCCCCACTTTGACTGCGCGCACACACTGTTCTGGCACGAAAGTTTTCTCAATGAAGATGTCGTCTAACGGGACCGGTGGAGCGTTGCAGGCGGCGAACGCCACCAGAACCGCCAAATACAGCATCCAATGCACACACTGGGTCATTTTCACTGCGGGTAAAACCTCGAGAAGAGAAGTGTGGGTCCGGGTCTGTGTGGGTCTCTGCTGCCTCCCTGCTCCCCCGTTGCTTTCCTCTACTCCGACTTGGATAGAAGTCCTGCCCCCGGTCCCGGAGCAGGAGCGATCATGTGTCAAGCTGGATAAAACGAAACCAATTCCGGTTGAACTTTTAACAACACAAGGTCGAGTGGATACCTTAATATCTCGTATTGTTATTAAAGCACCACTAAAAAGGCCACACAGTATAAAGCAGATGTCTTTTATGGGACATAAACAAATGCCAGCAAAGCTTTTCTAAGCGAATTGCGCTTTTATTTTGAAATTGTGTCTTATATTTCCTGTCCCATCCTGCTTCTTTCTCACTACATTGACGCCCCTTTGGGATTAAATGGGGTAGTTTTGGGCACCACGTATTGCTCCTGCGCAGTACAGCCTGATTTGTGTCAACGTGGTAACGTGGGGGTCTCCACACAGCTGCAGACACACACACACACACACACACACACACACACACACACACACACACACACACACACACACACACACACAAGTTTGATGGATACCACTCTGCATTTACAGTCAAATGAGCAGAACACAAAAAGTTTTCCCCTGAGATGATGGGATGCATTGACTGTGCTGGTGGGGTGCAGGCCTGTAGACAGGAATGTCTCTACGTGGCAGTGGGAGGGACTCTCACCCCTGCAGGGGTTTCAGAAGTTGCATTGAATAATATGAGTATGTCAGTCCTGAAGTAAAAGAAATGACTAAATGACTTTGCCAATTAACTCTAAAGTGCATGATTGTCTTCTTCACTTATGGTGTTATAGTATAAAAAGCTTTCTTTTTTAACTTGTCCTCTAAAAGGACAGAACAGGCGCAGTGATTTACTTGTGATCTAGTGGGAGGAGCAGCTCCAGCAGCCTTGTTCCAGCCTTGCTCCCGGGGGGTGTGGAGGCTTTCGTCCGGATACGTGGTGGAACTTGAGGCGGTCCTAGAGACCCACGCTCCCACTCACTCCCATCACCCCCAGTCCACCATTAACCAAACTTTTTTTTAAAAAAAGAAAAATGGCACCCTCCACTTCTTCCCAACTCTTCTCGGCGCTTGTATTCTCGTTTTTCGTCTCTGTGGTGAACTCCCAGTATGAAAAATACAGTTTCAGGAGTTTCCCCAGACACGAACTGATGCCTCTGGAGTCCGCGTATAAGTACGCGCTGGACCAGTACACCGGAGAGAAGTGGAAGGAGACGGTGGAGTACATCGAGGTGTCCCTGCGGCTCTACCGGCTGCTGCGGGACAGCGAGGCCTTCTGCAACCTGAACTGCAGCTCCGTCCGGCTGGACGACGAGCAGAAGTTTGCGGAGTTTCCAGAACTGCGTGCGTTTGGGAACGTGATGAAGAGGGCGCAGTGCCTGAAGCGATGCAAACAGGGGCTGCCCGCGTTCAGGCAGACGATGCCCAGCCGGGACACCATAGTGGAGTTTGAGGAGAGAGAGCCCTACAAGTACCTGCAGTTCGCCTACTTCAAAGTAAGCATGTTGTAGCTGTGCAATACATTACACACTACACTGTGCAATAATAGTTAAAAAAGTTAAAAATAGTAGTTGTTGGGTTTTTTTTCTCTGTCTGTAAATATAATATTTCAGTTATTGTTGTTTTATTGCTTATTTATACTTGTTTTATTTTATTTTTCATTTCTTAGCTTGTCTTCTTCTACTATGTCTCTTGTGTGCACTTTACTCTACGCTGTTTAATAAAGGATTATCTTACTTTCTTACTCTTACTCTTGCATTTGATGACCAACAGGAGGAGGAGGAGGGTCGAGGGGTTTTTACATGTCTGTTTACTTTATTGTGATAGTCAGTATAAGATGATGGCTCTCAGTGCACCCACACTTACTTCCTTAACGTCACTGACGTCTTTGCTTTTTGACGTCACCTAAGTGCCACGGATGCACAGGTCTGTTCTGCCTTAGGGGGGGTCCTGGACTTTTTTTTTTTTTTAACCTGAGAATGGTTGAGTTTTCTTGTCCTTCCTATTAAAGGTAAAGAAAAAGGTTTTGTTTGGAAAAAATACCCCAAACAAAAACCTGGTCATCATCTCTTAAAGGGAACTATTTTCAAGCATGACTAAGTTATGAATCACAGTTTCTTTAGAGTCAAAGGTTGAAAAAAAATCATTCAGGCTAAATGTAGGCCTCTGTTGTTATGGAAACAAATGTGTGACAAATTAAGAGGAAAAACCTGCAAACTTATATTGTTTTGATTTCACCTGATATTTGACAAAAACAACATGCATTTCTATATGATCTAAAATATAGTCCTCCGTTCAGCTATTCTGGAATTATTAATGAGCTGTATGAGTTTTATTTGATTTATGAGTCATCAAGTCTCTGCAACTATTCCACATTGTACCACAGTGTAGTGTTTGCATTGAATTTATATTATTTCCTCAATTAATGAGCACAACAAAATTGCTGTTTACAATGTGTGTTTGTGTTGTTACTCCCAGTCAGACAACCTGGCCAAGGCGGTGTCCGCTGCCCACACCTTCCTACTGAAACACCCAAATGATGAGATGATGCAGAGGAACATGGCTTACTACAAGAGTCTGCCGGGAGCCGACGAACACCTCAAAGACCTGGAGACCAAATCCTATGAGGTGCATATAAACACACACACAGAATCAGAATGAGGAATAAACATGAAAAGGCTGCGTGCATGTAAGAGTCACACCCAAACCCACGACTTTGTTAATACATATAAATACACACAAACCATCCTATTATTGGCTCTGTGGGTGTGCTGAAGGAGTAGCAGCCTGTGGTGAACGGGCCAAGTTGGCCACAAAACCCGGGGAGGTTCATTCATAGACACCAGTGCTTCCTAAATAGGGCATGGGGACCTTCAGTGGTCCTTCAGAGGGCTGTAGTGGCCCAAGCAGAAATTAGTTAAGAAGAGGTTCGGAAATATTGCCCAGACAATGCAAGAAAACTGCAGCACCACCATTTAGAAAACTATTTGATGTGGGTCTTGACGCTGGAGATAAAATGGCTGTAAGTGGCCACAAGTGTGAAACCTATCTGCAAAGCTAATGGCAACTGCACATTACATTAATGGCACAGCCAAGTAACAAGCCTCCACATCACAAATAAAGGCCAGCTTGGTCCAACGATTATCAAATTAATCCTTCTGTTGATGGTGGGGTTTCACAACAAATGGCAACATTAGCATTTTTGCACTTTCAGTTCCCTTGTCTCAAAGCCTGTGGGTTTTTTGAATGGTTTTTGGTTTAGATGTATGAAATAAGTTCTGTGGTTAACAGAAACCTAATAGATTTAACGTTAAATATATGTTAAAATACGTCAGTAAATTCCCCTCTAGTGAATTTTGAAGCTTTTAAGTGTGTTAAACAAGGCGGTTTCTAAAAAGTGGCTAAATGAGACTATAAGACATTACTACGCCGACTAGTCCACCTTTAGTTCAGGGCTGTTGACATGAAGTTATTAGACCGTAATCAAATTGCATTCATGCTTTATAAACACATTCATAATGTGGTTTTAAGATTCTATTCCCCACTAACCCCAAAGACTTCTATCAAGCACAAATCAACAAATATTAATGCAAATGGCAGCTACAGCATTGTTAGAACACGTTTCACAACAAATACACTACATTAAGGTGCACCAATGATGTTGATCTGATGTTGATTCATAAAATCTCAAGGTCGATCTTTAAATGTATGTCTTTTCCCGTTTATATTGTCTGCCATAATGTTTTAAGTTTAGAAGCATTGCAGTTATTGCTCCTGTTAAAGGTCACAATAGCAATACAGATAATTAGAAAATATCATTCCTTTCAACCTTGCCGAATGCTTCAGTAATGAAATCATATCCCAAATAATCAATTTTAACTCTGTGTGTGTGTTATTGCAGACACTATTTGTGCGTGCAGTACGGGCGTACAACGGGGAAAACTTCCGTACCTCGGTGTCAGACATGGAGCTGTCGCTGCGTGATTTCTTCAAGGTCTACGACGAGTGTCTGGCTGCGTCCGAGGGCCCCAGGGACGTCAAAGACTTTAAGGACTTCTACCCCTCCATAGCCGGTCAGTTCTTCTGCAGCAGGCTACCTCTGTCTAAATCTGCATTTCTCTTTGTGTTAAAAAAACAAACCTTTTGCATCCATCTTCTTTTTCTCATCTAATGAACCTTTTTTCAACACTTTCTTGGTATGCCTAAGTTTAATTTTTTTTGTCTCCATCATATTCTTTTTGAACCTTTCCTCTTCAGATCACTACATAGAGGTCCTTGAAAGGAAAGTGAGGTGTGAAAGTGAACTGACACCCGTCGTAGGAGGTTTTGTGGTTGACAATTTTGTAGCCACCATGTACCACTACCTGCAGTTTGCCTATTACAAATGTGAGTCGCGTGTTGTTTCCAAACATCTACTGTGTTATTGTGACTGGATTCCCTGGATTAGGATCTGTAATCATGTTTTTCAGTGAATGACCTGAAGAACGCAGTACCATGTGCAGCCAGCTACGTGCTCTTTGACCCCAACGATGAAGTTATGAAGAATAACTTGGCCTACTACCAGTTCCACAAAAGCCGGTGGGAGCTGACGGAGGAGGACTTCATCCCCAGACCAGTGAGACATATTAATGACTACACATCTTATGCACCCAGTTCCTATTAGAGATTAATAAACAAACAAGATACAAATAAGTGAGCTTTTGGGGTGCTGGTAGGCAGATTTTGTTGCCTCAAAGAAATGTGCACATTTATTTGCCAGGTGCAGAGACTGGCTGTTTGTTTGTGTCCAGTCTTTGTGCTAAGCCAAGCTAACTGTCTGCTTTATATTTAATATACCTATATTAGAGTGATATCAATCTACGAATGTAACTCTGTAAAAAAGCAAATAAGCGTATTTCATTTTAGGTTCTCTGGACTAAATACATGTGAAACTGATTTAGCATGTGCACTCTGCCTTCTTTCTCTGTTTTGGGTCTTTGGCTCACTATGACACACATTTCACCTGTTGTGTGTGTGTGTGTGTGTGTGTGTGTGTGTGTGTGTGTGTGTGTGTGTGTGTGTGTGTGTGCGTGTGCGTGTGCTACAGGAGGCACTGCGGTACTACAATCAGACCACCATGCAGCTACAGATGCTGGAGTTCTCCAGACAGCGCCTGGTGAGCGACGACGAGGTGAGTGACTGTGTTTGCATATTTTTTGTATGTTAGTGCATCACAGGAGGCTTTTAGCCAGCAGGACATCTTCAGTCAAGTGAACAATTCAACCTTAAAAATAGACCTGCATGATTCCCCTGTTATCAGTTAGAGTTTGGATCCGACTCTGTCCTTGTGTAACTTATGGAAAAATCCTGGATTCTGATCACATGACAACCTGCAGTACAATGTATGCTCTGTGTTTATCAAGCTGCAATATGGTAGACGGCCATCAGGTGGCAGCAAGACACTTGGCGTTTCTTTAAATTATTATGATGCAGCACAAGCACACCCAGTATAAACCAGGATGACATGCTGTATGTGGGGAACACCTGTCAGTTCTAGGCTGTTATCGCTTTAGTAATGCCAGCTGAGAAATCTCAGATAAAACTGTGTGTCAGAAATGTAATCAAACAGACCCTCATGAGTTGTCTCTATTTTTTTCTGTGTGTGTGTGTGTGTGTGTGTGTGTGTGTGTGTGTGTGTGTGTGTGTGTGTGTGTGTGTGTGTGTGTGTGTGTGTGTGTGTGTGTGTGTGTGTCTGCTGGGGAGGTGGTGGAGTTTATAGATGAGTTCCTGGACATTGAGGAATTGCCCTTATTGCAAATGCCAGCGAAACACTGAAACACACCCAACGAACGTCCGTCCCCCCGTCTGTATTTATTGGGTTTTACAAGAGGCTCTGATTGGTCACTGTGTTTCTACCTGCAGAACCACATCCTGAATATTTTTACTTTGAATTTTGTGCACTAAACATCCAGTTCAGTGGTATCGGCATACAGCACAGTGGGTAAATGATTTAAAGACAATGATGTTAATAGAGATAGAAATATTTTTACTTGCTGTTTTTATGGGTCCGTTCCTCCACTGTGAATCATGTATGTTGTTGGTTACAATGAAATGATAATAAAGCTCGCCAAACATGTCTTTCCAGTAAACATCACAGTGTTGTCGTAATACTACAGCTGCTTTTGTTGGGAATGTGATCGGTTGTGAGTAACACATATAGAGTCTAGGACGGAAACTATATCTGACAGTAAGTAACTAATATGCTTAATTGTTTGGCTTATGAAATGTCAGTAATTAGTAAGATACGCTCGTCACAATATCCTAAAACCTAAATTCAAGTGTTTAGGCTTTTCCTGTCTAACCATAAAATGATCAACTCACTATCAAACAAGACAAAAGCAGCAAATCATCACAAGCTGGAACCAGGGAATGATTTAGTATTTGTGCTTGAAAAATGACTTAAATGATTTATTAACTGATGACTCAAATAATACCCAGTTTCAGTCCATTGGTTTTGACTGCTGACCCAATACAGCAGGATGTTCCCTTCAGACGAGACCCGGGCTGTGCTGAGCGGAGAGACTTCCAGAGAAAACACTGACTTGTTTAATAATGTTTGAACATTGAGTCTCTGTGCAGTTTGTCACACAGTGATGTAAAAAACCCACAGGGGAACATTCCCGCTGCATTACTGTGAGTCTTTCTCTGACTCTTGGTTCTCATTTCTCTGTGGCCTGTATTTACCTGTTTCTTTTATTCTTCTTCTCCCTGGAAAATTCTTTCTTTTCATCTAACCTTTTCTATTTAAACATTCTTCTTCGTTCCTTTTTAAACTTTTTTGGGGAAACATCACAAAACATTTTGCGATAACGGCTGGTAGAAGGGGCTTAGGTTACAGTTAACACAAAGGGTTGGTTGTCAGGAGTTAAGGTCACAGGTCAAAGTCACACCCTAATATTATAAGTGGATAACTTTCACAAACATACAGTGAATGGTAAACAATGGACCATGCATTTAAATATCTACACCATGGCCTTGCAAAAATAAAAGTAGATATCAAGAGGTAATACCACATGTTTAGGAGTTTATTGTGACACAAATACAGTACACATTTCATCCTGACATCACCAACATCACACAGTTTGAGATGAAGAAGAAACACATTGGGAAATATTAGCGCCAAGCATATCAAAAAGAGTCCTTTGCTTTCTTGTTATTTGTTATGAGTTAACACCTTACTCCCAAACCCAAATATAGTCTCCGTATTTTACTAGTCTTGATGATTATCAGTGTTCATGGATCACGTGGCAAACCTGGTGTGTGACCAGACAGGTCATTCCTGGATAATCTACAATTTATGCTATTGAGTACAGAACTTGTGCTTAAACAGCTTTAGTAGGTGAAGAAAAGGTCATTTTGACTAAAGTGGAGATGAGCTGTAATAGATATGTAGCGATAATGTCAAATGTCAACTGTGCTTCACTTTCTCGATGAAGAAACACAAGTAAACACACCAGTAATGCTTCACTATGAACAGCGAATTATTACAGTTAAAGATTCATATTTACAGAAACATGCAGGTGCTTTATTCCCCCTGCCCTCGCCACATCAAGACATTAGTGTCAATTTAGTTTGAGACACCAAAATACCGAAATCAGAAAGGTTGCTGAAATATTTTTAGCTGATCAATATACCTCTTATTCACTTAACCTGTCCAAAAAATGAATAACTAAATATGTTACTAAATAACACCATTAAAAATATATTTTTTAGAAATCAGCTGAGATCACTGGATGAGAGGAAAAACTAAAGCGCCGTCACACACTATTGACATTAACTTCATGTGAAGCACTTTCTATTTAAGTTATTGCCATACTTTTTGTAGTCTTTTTACATCACCAGAATTACAAACTCTAATATCTAAGTCTAAACCCTCTCATGGCTATTTTTATTTATTTACATTTGCACCTTTTTATCAGCTTTTCTATTTTAACATTTGACCTTTGTTCTCAAGTATTTGGCACAGTACAGAAACAGCACAAACAAATATCACCAAATCATGCAGAGCTACAGTACGCTGTAAAATACTTTTTTAACAAGGACTGGACAATAAACCAAATCTACAGAAGTTATAACCAAAACTAAATGTACACATATTGCAACTTGTATGAATTCCTAAGTACAGAATAGCGTTAAATAAACAAATCATCCCCAGTCCAGTTCAGATAACTCACTTAAACTTCTCATACTGTATTTTATGAGGACAAAGATAGCAGAACATGAATAAGGACGTATAATCCATTGATGTACTGAAAAATATTTAGCTGTACATTTATCATTATGTAGCTAAATGTAATAATATCATGATATTAATTTTAGGGCATGTGGTCCAGCCCTAATTTTAACCCAAAGTTATAGGCTTCAATTCCACATAATATTCTGAAATCTAACTACATTTTTCACAACCAAAACCGTTCAGCATATGTCAAACTATTACTAATCCTTTAAAGATGGGTTACGCCATATTTTTGGGGATAATAACCGCATAATAACCTTTTAAAATATTGTAATTTAAGTGGTAACCACAAGTAGGCAAATCTCTGGAAAAGGCAAAAGAAATCGCCAGACTTCCTCTCCCCTCTGTGTCCCAGGCTCCTTCCACCAGAAAAGCATGAGCATATGCATGTTTCATACAGTAACCTGACCCCGATGCCGTTATAGAGCGGCAATTCTATGAGAATGACGGTCTTGTTTTCGTTGCAAACTTGTGGGCCTGTAAAACCCTTTAAAACTACAATATCAGCAAAGCATTTCAGAGATGGAAAGAAAACGTTGCTAATTGTTTAGCCTTCTAGCCACTGCCGTGAGCTAGCTGCAGATATGAGCCTTGGGCAACCATTAGCAGAGGGCTAAACTATTAGCAACATTTTCTCTCCATTTCTGAAATGCTTTGCCGATATTCTCAGACTTTTAGACTCTCTTTGTGATAAGTCTGTCTTCCTTGTTTATGTTGCTTTGCCGTGTAGGAAGTTGTTGCAAATGCTGGAATATCAACTCTTCTGCAGGATATTCTGACGTTGAATCCGGCTTTTTATATCTGAAGGACGCACATAATCATCTGCATTTGTAATAGAACGCCCTCCCTCCAAAATGACCCGTGATTGGCCGAAGTCTCCACTAACACGCTAGAGGTGCAGAAGTCTAGTTTTCTCTCAGATCACTTGAATAACAATATGCTGAAAGAATATTATGGATTTTTTGCCCAATGATGCCAAAAATAACCTGCCTTCCCCAGCTTTAAATTAAAACTAAAATATTTGGGGTTGTGATTTTAGTTTCTCTCTGTTGCCATGGCAGCACCATAATGTTTGATCTCTAGTTGGTCTGAATCCCGTCAGCAAACCTGACATAACGCTGACCGGCAGATTGCACAGACCTGAGACACGCACGCACACACACACAGACACACAGACACACACACACAGGGGCTGAATCTGGCTGACTGATGCTAACTGTCAGAACCAACAGAGGAACCTTCTGTCTTACATCTTTCCCCCAATTCCGTCTATTTGACCCTCTCATCTAGTCTAACCATCACCGTCACCATCACCATCATCATCATCGTCCTGATTTTCGTTCTTGCTGGTTTGACAGAAGCCTTGTCGTTCATTTGGGACTACCTGCCCAAATCTGCTGCTGCAAAGTGTTGGAGTAACAACTGGAATACAGTTCTTATTAACACAATACTCAGAGACAAACAAAAGGATGGGGAAAGCGAGAACAATGCAGCTAAATCAACGATAAATGAGCAGGCAATGAACAAAAAAGGTAACACAGACAAATGTTTACCACAATGTCCAAGAGCTTTGAAATCTCAGTTCATATATTCAGGTGGGCAGGCATGCCTTCTTGTGGTTTTCCTACATGGTTATTTCCTTAATGTCTCCCTTTTTAGTTTGTGGAGTTAAGTACAGTCCTGATACCTCCTCCGAATGTCCAGCTAGATGTCAGAGCTTTGGAAATATTGGGTAGGTATAATGCAGATGAGTAAAATTCCTTCATATCGATCTACCATCTTGTTTCTCTCAGGTTTCACTGTGTTAAAGATCAGCTCTTACTGTTTTACACAATTTTCTGCATCACATAGGTGCTCTTCAAAACAGGGCTGTAACACAACTCATCCATTCACACCTATCCAAAATCTCTAATTAAGATGAGGGACTGTGCTTTCCTCTCGAATTCATCCGAATCTTCCCATCACCTCCTAAATGTCTCTGCCCTCCGTTAGTGTCCCTCTGTCCTCACCCGTCACTCTTACACTTTTTGCTGCATCTCTATTTGTTGGCCCTGTCTGATCTGACTTTGGCCCTTCCCATTCATCTCGTACACTGAGCTCTTCTGCTGTTGCCGTCGGTAACACCACACCCCGACAACAACCGCCGTGGCGACTGCACACAACGCCACAATTATGGCTGCCACCGTGGGACCTCGGCTGGAGGAGCTCGGAGGAAGAGGAGGGCAGTTGTCTCCTGTACAGATCGCCTCCCCCATCTCTCCCTCTACCTCACCCCTCTCGCCGATTTCACCAGGCAGATTGTGTACAGTGTGCTCTTCCATCACTACGTCCTCACCATCACGCATTGGTGGAACTGGCCCGTGGTCGAGGAAGGGGTGCTCGGTGAGGTCGCCCTGCCAGAAGTGGGTGGGAGCCGCCTGTTGAGTGTCTTGGTCCAGGGTGTCGGAGTATGAGGGAGAGTCTGAGGTTTGCGAGGGGGCAGCGTTGGGGATGAATCCAGGCCACATATCCTCTTGTCCCCTTTGATTTAAGGCAGGCTTTGTGGTGGGAGACTCGGCCACCTCTGGTAGGCCGGTGTAAGGGAGCGGTCCACGAATTTCCACCTCATTGGGTCTGTCTGTTGCCCTGACAACTGTCCCCCTCTCTGTATCCTCTGGTCTTACCGATTCTGTCGTGGCTTCACCGTTTTCTGTTTCCTCTTGAACGACAGGGTAGCCGTCCAGCCAGGTGTCATCTGTGGCCGCCTCTCCTTCTGCCTCCTTCTGGGTGATGTTGTGATGTTCATCCGCTGCTATAGAAAATATTACATGTTGACGACCGTCATTGTCATCTTTGTGGCTGTCATGATCATCGTAGCTGTCGTGGTCATCGTGATCATGATCATCGTGATCATGATCATCGTGTTCATGATCGTGGTCATCGTGATCAGCGTGATCAGCGTGATCATCGTGATCAGCGTGATCAGCGTGATCAGCGTGATCAGCGTGATCAGCGTGATCATCGTGATCAGCGTGATCAGCGTGATCATCGTGATCAGCGTGATCAGCGTGATCATCGTGATCAGCGTGATCAGCGTGATCAGCGTTACGGCCGTTGTCATCTTCCTCAGGGTCATAATGCTCCTCGCGCTCATCAGGGTCTGGATGTTGCTCAGAGCCATCAGAATGTTCTTGATCATCGTCAACACCGTCGTCGGTCACATCGTCATGTTCTTCTTTGCTTTCATGTTCATCGTAAGTATCATCATACTCCTGGCCGCGAACACGATCGTGGCCCTCTTCGTGTTCACCCATGTCATAATGGTCATCGTGATCATCGTGATCGTAGTGGCGGTTACGTCTGTCCAGATCCTCATGCTGGGCTGGAATGTAATGCTCCACACGATCGTCATCTTTGTCCTGGTGACTGTCATGGTCATCTTGATCATCATGGTGACTGTCGTCGTGGGCATCCAGTTCTTCATGGTCACTGTCATTGTGATCATCTCTGTCATCGTGATCATCTCTGTCATCTGTGTCTTGATCATCGTAGCCGTCTCGCTCGTCATCGTGATCGTCAACATCAACTGGACGCTGGTGATGGTGCGTTTCTTGGCTTTCCTGCTCTTTGCTCTCCTCTGATTGGGCGCCTGAGGCTCTCTGTGTAGTCTGGGTGACTGGATCGGTGGAGACAGGATGTCCCTCCTCATGGAAGGCCTCAGAGGGGAACCAGAAGAGGTGTTTTGGGGAGAGAAGAGAGACAGGAGCCTCTGTGGCTGCATCAGTCTTGACGGACTCCCTTCTCTCCTGCTCCGTACTTGGATGGTCTACGAAGTCCTCAACAGCCCGGTCCTCGTCTTTTTCTCCTCCTTTTACAGCTCCTTCAAATTTTCTCCCAATCTGCTCTCCTTCAACGCCGTGTTGGTCTTGATGCTCCCTCTCTATTTCGACACTGAAGCTCGTTTCTTGCTGCTCCTGACTCCTCCCCTCCTCCGGGTATGCAGCTCCGTGCACCTCCTCGTACACCTCACCATGAGCCTCCTCTGGTCTCTGGCTGTGGCGCTCTGCCTCTCCATAGAAATCGGTGAACTTGTCCTCGTAGTCCACGTGACTTTCAGTCTCATCTGCAGAAACACAACAAGGACACATTTACTCAACCAGCTGACAGAGCAACATCATTATTAAACAACTCAACTCAAAAGATAAAAGATGCATGTGCATTCAAACTAACTTTTAGATTCTGACAATGAGGAAGTAATTTAGAGCAGGGCATCCCAAACCTTTTGGATCATAACTGTATAAACGAAAAGTTAAACATCAATATGAAGCTACAGCCAGCAGCCCTTTAGCTTAGCTTAGCATAAAGACTGGAAAAAGAGGGAACAGCTCCCCTACCAGCACCTCTAAAGCTCATTATTTTTCTAATGCCTTTATGAAGTCCAGTTGTCACCCTGAAGTTGCCAGGCAACCAGCAGCAATCCTGGCCGAGAAATAGCACTGAAACATTTTGGCTTTACTTCAGTTATTGTGCCAATTAAACAAACTAGATATATTGGGTTAAATAGTTAACTTTAGAGGTGCTGGTAGGTTTATTTTGTTATCTTTGGTCCGAGCCAGGCTAGCTGTTTTCTTTTGTATTACAGTCTTTAAGCTAAGCGGCTGCTGGCTCCAGCTAGAGTATCATCAATCTTCAAAAATAACTCTCAGCAACAGTCAAACTGTTTCTTTAAAGTAAAGCATTGTCTGGTTGTGGTGCTTTATCACAGGGGTCACATGCATATTTGAAGGGATTTCTAGAGGCATTAAAAGGTGAAAGTATCCCGTACATCACAAGAAATAAGTCAATAGTAAAGTAAATAAAGATTTTTTCTTGAAATATTTTGTGATCAGATTGATCTTGGGACAGTTCAGGAGCCGCTGCTGTAGCACACAAACATAACTAGGATCCTGTTAGCTAGCCGTGGACAAAGGCCTGGCATTCTGCTTTCACAGACAGCTCTTCTCCCTCTGCTATAAACTGGGCCACACTATGGCATGTCACACTGAGGTGTCATAGCAACCATTCTCAACTCACAACTGAGACTCTGTTTCCCAAACGGAGAAGAATCAAGCACAGATCACCTAACAACACTTGGAGACAACATACGGGGCTCAGCCAAGACCTAGAGTGGTGCGGGTGCAGATTTATTTTATTTCCAATTTACAGCAGCTCTATGCCCTATTTTTTAAGCCATTTGATGAAAGTATGCCAAAAAATGTACATAATTTGGGGAAAAACATGATAGTTGGCAAGTTGGCCATCCCGTATAGCCTTCATCCTATTTGGTAGCTATTTGGTCGCTCCACCTCTGCTGGGAACCAACGTGTAAGAAGTGAGGAGGTTGACATCAGAGTGGCCTCCTGTCCGTCTCGGTCAAAGCTCAAAGCTTCAAAGAGGATGAACAGAAGGGGTGGTTTCTCTTTCTGCCTCTCTCCATTTCTGTCCCACTCTCAAACATTAACAGTTTAAAGACCTTCTTACCTTGGACACACATATCCACTAGTCCATACCACTCTCCACAGCTGTCACACAGCAGGCTGAAGGCACTGTGTCCACTGGGCATTACATAACCTGGCACACAGGTGTACAGCAGCTCGTCTCCCATGTCATACCCAGTGTGCCCTTGCAGACGGACGTTAGGAAAGGATGGAGGGTCACCGCACGGCACACCTGTCAATAACAAACGCAGACACGCATGTGATCTTAAAAAACATACTACATACAAAGTGGAATATAAATAGATATAGATGATGCAGTCCCTATTCAATGCTGCACAGTGTGGTTAATGAACCATGACTCCTAATTATTATCCAGCTTTACAGCATCACTATCCCATTTGTAAACAGAAAGAGATTAGAAAGACTCAAGGGACAGGAAGCAATGGGCTTTGTGGAAAATGTGGATGTTAATTTGACAAACAGGACCACTAACAATGCTTCTGGGATGAGATAGAGGCTATGTATTGTCTTGACTCTAGTCTAAATGTTTTATGGTAATTATACAGAGGCAACACAGTTTGTTTGACAAATAATAACATGATTGACTCAGAAAATTGCCACTCACTACATATTTTCAGTTATTCAAGTTACCATAAAAATCTTTAATTAACCTTTTAAAAATACATTCAACTCCCGTGTTACTGTTTATAAAAAATAAAATGAAAAAACCTGGTGTTTTATTTCCTCCAAAATTAAGGTTAAGAATTTAAATAGGGTTGTAAGTAGGGCTGATCTAATGCAGTAAACTTTTGGAGAGTTTGGAAAGCTCTCACACCACTGATCATTAATGGCCTCTAACATTCTCCGCCTCTCTGAAATGGGAAGTCAACCAGAGCCGCATCATCAAAAAAGCCCACCAAGACTCTTTTTCCTGCGCCAGCTCAAAAGGTTTAGGCTGTAATGAGAGGAGATTTTGCAGTTCAGCTTTAGAAAGTGTCTCACCTTTTTCTATCTATCTGTGTGGCAACCCCACAGCTCAGCAGAGGAAGCACACTTGTTTGCTTTGCCTTACAAAATCATCAGCTGTAAGCTCATCCCCATCTATGACATTTACGGGAGCTGCATTCTGCGCTAAAGTATAAAAAAAGTACAGCCAGCCCCATGTTTATTTAACTCTCCCTTCAGGAAAATAAGACTTTGGACAATCAAAACTAAGACGTCAAGTGTCCTCAAGGATCCTCCTTTATGTATGAATGTGTTTATGTGAAATGGCAAATACACACAAACACACAATCCTGCAGGATGGAGAGTGTTAGAAAGTAGAGGAAGTGAGGAATGAAGAAACACATTTACACCTCAGTAAATATCTTAGAGGAGACACATACTCACTCACACATATACACACACTCTGTACACATAAAGCTCATCCATTCATAACCAGATCATGACTCACAAATGCATACACCGATTTATAAATGTTTACTGACCTTTGTCTTTGATGCAGAAGGCGTCCAGATGTGCAGCGTCCTCAGTGGCGTTTTCTGTTCTCACATCCACAGCTTTCAGTGCACTGCCCACAACATTACACACCGTGGTCCTAGAAATCAATAGATGAATAATCAGTAGACAGATACATATTGATGCATCAGTATTAACAATCTAATAATATTAAATAAATAAATAATATACAAGTCACAGGGAAATTGTTCTGCAGATTGAGTACTTTTACTTTGTGTATTTTAAGTATATTTAGTTGACAGTACGTACGTACTTGAACTTAATATATATGCACTTTAAGTTGTAATTCTTACACTAATATATATTGGTACTTGTACGCAAGTAAAGGATCTCAATACTTCTTCCACCACTGATTACACTACTGATAAAAGTGAAGTGAGATTACTGCTGAAAAAAGCTGCAGCTCTGGTTTATATATATACACAGAACATATGACGACACACACAGACAGATATATAAAGTACGTGCTGCTTTCTCGGTCCCGCCTGATTTGATGCTTATTCAAATATTATTACAGCGTGACATCAGAATCAAGAAACGCACATCATGGCTGAGACCTGCTGCACTATCAGCAGTTGCAGCCTGCGGCACATTGTTATCACACTGTGGGACATTACGAATAGATGTTCCCATGCAGAAGCCTTAAGTTACAGCCAACTTCATATATAACAATCACAACATTAGGGACTTAATATAAAACGCTTTCCACAGAGACCAAATTAATAACGCGGTCAGTACACAACGCCTACAAGCTGTGGTAAAAAATGCTGAGTAAACAGTCTATTTTTGTTGCCAAGTTAAGGTTTATAGCATCACTAGCCCATTAATCATCTAAAAGCACCAGATAAGACTGACTCAAACATCCCAGGCCAATCAAATCATGTTCCCATAGCTGCTCCCACCAACGATCAACCTCATTTGGAAAGGAAATTCAAAGGAATTCAGAAACATAATTAAAAGTCAGACATATTACACTTTTAATATAATATTGCTGGGTAATGTAATTATTCAAGCTTCATCAAATGGAAAAGGTGTTTGTGTGCCCTTGTGTACTTGTGCAGCTGAGTTAATCAAAGCATCAGTAATTGGAAAGAATTTGACTGGCAGTGCAGTGAGAATGTGAGAGGTGGTGTGAGTCATACCGCATGCTTGTGCCATGCTAACTTCAGCTTATAAGGACAAAAAGCAGAGAGAGAGAAACGGGCAGCAGGACAGAAATCGCCAGGAAAACACTCAGAAAGAGACAAAAAAAGAAAAAGACCCTTTTCACATTAAACTCTAGCCTCTGCAGGAGTGTTTGTGTGTGTGAGTGTTAATGTATGTGTGTGAAAGAGAGAACAATTGACCTCTATCAGAGACACTTCACCTGACCGAAGAACCATTTCTCAAAACCCTCACCTTGCGTGACATAACTATTACAGCAAAAACCCAAAGATATGTGTGTGTTTGTACGAGTTTGCTGGTTTTGTTGTGTTTGGTTGAGGGGGCAGCAGATCTATGATTGACAGGTAAGAGGAAGACGTTAAGGTAGGAGCGTCAATCGGAGAAGCAATTGTTATTATGCAACAGACCTAAAACATAATGTCAAGGACTACAGGTGAACTGAAAACACCAGACAACAGAAACACATCACATATTTTTTTAAGTAGCACACAAAACTTTCTGAACAAAAATGTGTGCAGCACCCTTCTCTTTGGATACGACAGCCTCCCCCCAAAAAACCTTGAAATTCTCTGATCTGTTCTGCTCACTTTTGGCACAAGATTGAGACAGAGCGAGAGAAGAGGCCATGGTGTGCAGGGATGAACTCAGTTTAGACACACAGAGCCATAGATGGGTGATACACTGTGAAACATGGTAAGCAGGTGTGAAAGCTGATGTCCGCTAACCGACACGTAGAGACGAGGGAGCGTAAGGAAAGAAAAAAAAATGTGTCAGCTTTTCCTCTGACCAGACGTTCGTCATTTTTAGGGAAGACTCCATTTTGAAGAAGGTTCAGTTTCATAACACTGATGTTTCCTCCTTTGAATAAGAATTTCTATATATTTATTTATATTTCATATATTAATTGTCCAATTCATTACATTATAAACCATAATTTATCATACATTTATCACATTACAATATCTTCTTTAACCAATTCAACACCACACTTAATGCACTTGTGGAAGTTAGGGCCATTTAGTCTTAACATTACACAAAGTTGTAATTATTCAGTCATAATCTTTCTGGAGCCATGCTAGTGCTAGCCATGCTAGCGGTATAGCTCTATGGATTGGTAGTCTGTCGGTCTGTCTGTCTGTCTGGTGGTTGGTGAACCACTTTTGGACAGACCGAAATATTACAGTAGTACAGTACAGTCATTTAGCAGACGCTTTTATCCAAAGCGACTTACAATCAGTAGTATATTACATATCATTATATCATTCACATACTGATGACAGGCTACCATGCAAGGTGCCACCATCAGACTCTAACTAACATTCATGCAACATCCAGTCCATCCAGAGCAACTTGGGGTTAAGTGTCTTGCCCAAGGACACATCGACTGCCGAAGCCGGGTATCGAACCACCGACCCTCTGATTGGAGAACTACCTTGCTCTCCACTACGCCACAGCCGCCCTCAACATATATTGATTACTACAAAACTGACAATTTTGATCATCAGGTAAATATTTTAATTTGATAAAGAAGTAGGTAAATATGTGTCTGTTTTCATTTTAAAAGAGTTTGAGGTGGGCATGGGAGGAGAGGATCAGAGAAAAAATGATTGAAGAATTACTTGTACTTAAAGGGCCATTGTGTAGGAATTGGCAGCATAGCGGTTTCCCAATTTAAACTTCTCCCATGTGCCAAGCATGTAAGAAAACTATGGTAACGTAAAACACGATTGGCCCTAACTAAAGCTGATTATATACTAAAGAAAGCATTGTTATTAATATTATATTAATTTACTGCCAATACATACCCCTAAATGCATCACACTGTTCCTTTAATCCTGTTTTAATATGCTTATATTGAAAAACAGCCACTTATCTTTAAAGAATTCAAGGCAGTATTTAAACTTAACACAAGCACCACACAACCACCCATGTAATGTTGAACAGCATGTACCTTACAGCCCTGAAATCACCTCATACTGAAACCACAAAGACCACATACTCTTCATGTATCCTCTGTCATTACCACCAAAGAACTGCGTACCAACAGTCACCTCACTATGAACTAACAGTGCATCTTCTCCCTCCAGGCCCAGATCAGCCCTGTTTCTCTGTCTGCATGTGAGTCTGTGTCTTCCCGTGGAGATGAGAGGTGTAAATGGACGCAGTTGTCGACATGACACCCCGGCTCAGAATTCCCTCCTCCTCCAGGAAGGAACAGAGGAGTCTTTCTCCCTCTCTTCCTCTCTCTTTTTCTCTTCCCCCCCTGAAATGTGTCACTCTCTTCTTCTATCTTCCCATCCTCTCTAGAACTGCCGCTGCTGCCTTCACTTCCTTTCTCTTTCATCCGCTCCTGCAGCCGCTGTCCCACTCACAGAAGCGCACACACCAAACCTTTGACCTCTCTAGAAAGCTCAAGACGCCCAACCAGTCCCTTAAAGCAATGAAAGCCCTCAATACTTCTTTTCTTACCCCACTGTGCCTCCATAGAGCCACCCACGGGTGCATGGGGAGAAGAAGCACTTCACCACAGCATGATGGAGCTCCTCCGCTGATGCCAAGCGGGCTTGTTGAGACGCACAAGCCAACTCAGCATCTCTGAAGCCCTGCAGGCCGGAGGAGTTCCTCAGGTCCAACACAAACACTCGACCTGAGAGGAGAGAGAGAGCAGGAAGTAAGAAGAGCACCTCTGAGACTTCTTATTTCCTCTTGTCAACCTCTTATATTTCACAAAGTCAAAGTGACACGTTTTCATGAGCGCCATTTTAAATTGGACCTGTGAGATTTTGGTGTTTTGTCAATTGTGATCAAATTCAAACAATATTAATTTGACTTTTGTCTTACCTGAAGACAAATATGACAAATATGGATTTTGAGACTGATCCCATAGACTATGTAAATCTATACTATGTGTGCCACAATACAGATGTGAATTTAAGAACAACTACTGGTGTTAAATAATAAAGACATTTATATGCTTATTAAGACTATCACCACGTAAAATAACAGGTCCCAATACATTTAACATAGATATTATAAGATATATATGTTGGCAGCTGCGAAAAGGTTGGTAAATAAATACAATTATTTTGTATAAAGGACCATTCTACATAACAGCAGCATTACACTTTCATGTCAGTGCATTGGGGCAGATCTCAGCAGAGAAGTTTGACCGTACACAGTGATCCCTTTATGCATCACAGGAGCACACTGTCCCTCTAATTATCACCTCATTGTCACACCATCAAACCAAATCAGGAGTTCAGGTCTGGACTCTTGATTGGAGCTTTGAAGCTCATATAGAAATAGAGTAAATACAAAGTTAATGTGGTACCCTATGTTTTTATCTTTTGAGTTGTTTTATTCCTCTTTTTTTAATTGGATGTTTTTTTTTCACTTTTTATCAACTTGTAGAGCACTTTTTAATCATCATTAGTTGGTGTTCAGAATCACTAAAGCAAATGTTTAACTCCTGAACTGTTAAGAATCCTTAATATTTGGAAATATGCACAGCTTTATTCTCCGAAAATGGCTTTTTTTATGCTGTTAAATATTATTTTTTACAAGTGATAATTACTAAATAAACAAGGCAAGGCAGATGTCAATTAGTTCCGGCTACTTCCCCAAGTTCGCAACGGTTGGTGCATCCTGATGGAAACTAATGAAATATTCTCATACAAGCTTATGGGCTGATTGTCTATGGGAAGTCATTCTGAACTTATAATGAACACATTTTTATAGTATCTTTTATCATTTTCTTATGGTACAAACGCTTAAAATATGAACTTACCGTCAGCATTTACAAGAGAGGTCACCACCAGACAAGCCAGGCATCCAAAGAGCAAAACGGTTTTGTTCCAACGATCCAGCATCTTTTGGCAAAAAAAAAAATCTCACTTTTTGTATGTTGTAAAAAAGCGAGTCCTGAAAACTTCCAAACGACTTGTGTATTCACAATCCTGCAGGTCAAAGTGACAGAGGAGAGCAGCAGGAAGGTGCGCTTGTTGACAAGTCAGGGTGACACCGGAAAGAAAACGAAAAGAGCGGCTCACCGGCGAGGCGCAGTTTATCTTCCCCAAATAGTCGCCCTCGCAAGCAGATGGAGCATCGGTGTGAGAACTCGTGTGTCCCCGTTAGTAAATACGTCACAGCACAAAACCTTGAGGGGTGGGCAAAGACTAGACGGCCGGACTGCTCCTTTACAGAGAGAGAGAGAGAGAGAGAGAGAGAGAGAGAGAGGAGGGGAGGAGATGTAGGCATGGATAAAAGACTCAGCTAAATGTTATACATGTGAGGAAGTGTGTATTTGTGTTGAAGAGTAACATACTGACACTGCATTGCTATTTAAAGACAATTTAACATCCAGCAGCTAATGAGGGACCTCAGGTTCAGTAGACATAAGTAGAGCTGACCCTTTGAGTGTAAAATCTTAATTAAGGTGAATTGTCCCCTCTGCTAGGCCCAATTTCCCTCTATTGGCCAGTGTGTGTGTGTGTGTGTGTGTGTGTGTGTGTGTGTGTGTGTGTGTGTGTGTGTGTGTCACATTTGGTAAGGGAGATAAAGACTGATGACCAAAGCCCATACAGAGCTTTTTGGAGCGTGCAGACATTGTTCCAGTGAATCTGCAGGTGAAGATAACCAACCCACGTATACCAGCACATACAGGATCACCGACACTGGACCTGAAGCGACATTAGAACCTATAAATACCTTATATACAGACAGTAAAAGTTAATCCAGTGTTTTTGAAATAAATAAATGCACATGTCCACACATACAGTTTGCATTTCACTTTCATTTGCACATGCATATGCATTAACATCTCATGCAAGAGGATAGTGTTAGATTTGCAGTACAACATTCCTCCTCCAATAAATGGATGCTTGGATAATTTTTTTTCAACAAGCGCAAGAGTTAGTTTAGAAAATAACTGATGCAATAATGTGCATGCAGCATGTTATTGTTGCTGTTTGAGGTGGAGCTGATTTAAATCAGCATTGCAGCTAATATATAATTTTTTTTTTACCATAGATGAACCTGCTGATTATTATTCTGATTAATCGATTTATTACTCAGTCTTCAAAATGTCAGAAAAAGGTAAGAAATGTTCATCATAGTTTCCCAGAGCCCAAATGGACATTCTCTAACTGCATGTATTCTCCGACCAACAGTCCAAACACCCAAATTATTCAGTTTACTGTAATTTAAGACTAAGAAAAGCAGCAATTGCACACATTTAGGAATATAGGATCATTTCAGTTTCAATTCCTTCTATTTGATAATCTATTAAATAACAGTTCATCACAATACGTAAGGTCATCATATTTTTTGGGTGTAAATTCTTAATTTGTCATGTTACTACGTAGTCGTGCTCCTGCTTATTTGCTAGTGTTTCTTGTGTTTCCCTCTCCTGGTCCTCCTGGCTCCCCTCGCTCCCGGCTCATCAACCACACCTGGATGCAATCAGCTAATCACCCCCCCAGTCTGCTGCTCATCAGGCTGCAGAATATCCACCCACGATATAATATATTCCTACCACTAGCTCGTCATCTGACTATTGTGGGAGTGCTCAGAACAAGTTTAGCAAGTTCAGTTTTCCTTGTATTCTTGTACCTGAACTAATTATTGTCTGTTTCCCTTGTCTGCTCCAGGATTCCTGTCGACCCACATCACTCAACCTCGAACTTCACCAACCCCTATGTCAGTGTCCTGCATTTGGGTTCACCCTTGAGACACTATAACATAATTATAGTTCAAATACCACAAACTTGAGTTATAGTTCTCAGTTACATTACACTACTTGAGATTGTTCTGTTAAGATTGGTGTAGTTCTTCTTCCCTGTGTCCATTTTAAAATCACAAAAATGAAAAAAGCAAAGCAGGAGTAGAGAATTCAAAAAGGAAAGGACTATTTTTCCTGCTACCTGCAGTAAAGATGATGACTTGGAAGACTGTGACTTGGAAAGGAGAGAAAACTGACAACAATATGTGAGTGTGCAAATGCAGAAAAACAATGAGAATATTGTTATTTTTTTAAACAGCCATATATGAATTCCTTAAGGAGTGACGCTTAAGTCCAGGATTCACACATACTCATCTCTCCACATTACTTTCTTTCACATCCCCTTTTCCATTTTCATAATTTCCCCAACGGAGACACCCACGCTCATGCATCATGGCTTTAAATCCCCCAATGATGTTTTTCCATTTCAGTCGCTCTTCTCTGTGTTTCTATGTCACTTTTTTTTCACCCTGCCCTTACGCACCTCTCATACTTTCACCTCCCTCTTCAGAGGGTTTGAATGAGGGAGTTTAAGGTGGGCTGGGGTCCTGACTCACGCTACTAGGGGCTATTTGTGGAGGGGTGGCGGTCGTAGAGGGGAGAGTGATGGCGGGGAGGAGAGAGACAGTGATTCACACTTGCAATGTCTCGGAGAGGCGGGTGAGAATTATGTTTCCTGCAGGTGTCCTTCACACAGGTGTGTAATCTCACAAGACTTCCAGGACACACACCCCATCAGACAATCTGTGCTATGGAAGTAAACACACACACAAACACACACACACACACACACACACACACACACACACACACACACACACACACACACACACACACACACACACACACACACACACACACACACACACACACAGCAACCACAGGATCTCTCTGAGTATGTGTGAGACCAGTGACTTCCCATGTGAGGCATGTCCTGTCAGAATGAGGTGTAGTGCAGGTGTGTGACTGACTCAGAGGAAATCATTGGTCATACAGGCGAAGCCCAGGGACAGAGGAGGGTATGGCTTTGTCTCCATGGCAACAGCCTCCATAAGAAGCAGGAGGCCAGGAAAAGGAACAGCTTCCAAAAGCGTAGAGTTGAAGCTGTATGCAGGGAAATTGGATTTTGTAGAGAGATGATTGATATGTGTGTGTGTGGTGTGTCGCTGTTCTTTGAAGAACATGTTTCTCCCAAATGTCAACTTTTCATGAGCTAAGGAAAAGCTTTTAGCTCTTTGACAATGCACTTTTGAAATAAACCAATTGGGTTTTAGAAGGCTTGTTTTAGCTTGAAGAATTTTCAAATGTATGGCAACACATAATCTTTCAATCTCAATATTTTAGAGATACATGTTTTTTTGTGGTGGACAGTGTCAATATCTGTGTACAAGCGTCTGAACCTGCAAATAAATGTGTGTTTTAGCTAGAATATACAAGTATTTTTTTTGTATAGCACTTTAAAGAAAACATGGGGAGCAGAGTAAATTACCCTAAAGTTACATTGAACGCAACAAATTATAATGAAACAGCAATAAAAGGAACAAAAACACTAAAACCTGTTAGTAATGTAATGTACAGTACCAGTCAAAAGTTTGGACACACCTTCTCATTCATTGGTGTTTCTTTATTTTTATTTTTATTTTTTTCTACATTATAGATTAATATTGAAGACATCCAAACTATGAAGGAACACATGTGGAATTATGTGGTAAACAAACAAATGCTCAACAAACCAGAATATGTTTTATATTTTAGCTTCTTCAAAGTAGTTGAATGAGAAGGTGTGTCCAAACTTTTGACTGGTACTGTATAAAATCGACTAAATAGGAGTATGAGGCACAGAAGGTAAAAGTATTCAAATCCCAGCTCAAGTCTATAGAAACTGTGTTTAACAGAGATGTCCTTGCTTGACATCAGTGGAGTCACTGCGATCATCAGCACACATTCAACACCGAGCTGCCAGCCACAGCAGAGTCAGGACGAGAAGGTCATGGAGCTATTCGAAGGGCTGACTTAATGAATATGACTTTTGATGAGAGATTGTTAATTACCGTGCAATGCGATGAGACCGGGCGGCACAATGATTGAAAATGTGTTGCGTGCAGATGAAAGACTACATTTTAGCACAAGCCTCCTAAAATGTATGTGCTCATGCCATCATGCACGCACAAAGTGTGTCCTCTATCTGAGTCATCTCTGTTCTATATTTATGTAAGAGAATCAAACTGTTCGTATTGACTGCTATTATACATTTGGAGAAAACTGAAATTCAACAATCAGTTATGTTTCAATTTTCAGACATATTTTTGGGGTATTTAGTTTTTCTGATATGTTTCACTAAAATTAAAGAAATAATTTATGTCATCCAAAGCTCCTTATATTCTCTTCTGGGTGGACACAGACAAAATAAGGGACTGTTGCATTTCATGACATATTTCCATGTAATTTTAGGTCCAAATAAATGCCAGAAAAGATGTCTGTTATTTCTGTTCAGATAGTATTCTCTCTCCGCTAATATTCTCTTTAACAGCAGCTTAAAAATACCAAACCTCTTTAAATATCATGTAGGAATTTGATCAGTGGTTGCAATAAAATCTTTGCAGAAGCCCCTGGCTCTGATAGATCACCAGCTGGTGAGCAGACAATGCTGCAAGTCTTCATACCTCCTCCATTAAACCCTCCTATCAAATAGTTGTGACTTCTGTTACGGTAAAGTTCTAGGTTAGAATTCAAGTTTTAATTCATGGCAGGAAAGAGCACAGGTGGAGCAGCAGTCATTCCATTATACACAACAGCAGGGCTGAAACCAGCACACCTGAATATGATTAAGCAATTATCTCATTATAGTTACACCTGTGTTACAGCTAAGAGAAAGGTTTTGAGGGCAGGAACATCCTACGATCCCCTGAGAAGCAATGGGGAGAAATTGTTGGTTAATTCACCAGATGTAGCTTTATCAACCTTCTCCTCCTCCTTTCTGTGTACTTTATTCCTAGGCTAGAATACTATACTACTGGTTTGTTGTGTGGTAATCTTATAAACACAAATTAATTTAGTATTACGTATTACTTAAGTATAGTATCCCCTTTAAAGTCGTAAACAGCTTAAGTGCATCCACACAGGTGTTTCTCGTAGCCTAATTAGACGTCTTCTCAGGACAGTTACTGACATCGGCCTCCCTTGGTAGAGTGCGACAGTTACACTGGTTTCTTAAAGGCCTTTTTCACAGCACATGTGTTACTGGTGACATTAATGATGGCTCTCTTCACATGTCGCAGTAGTCACTGACAGTATAAGGCAGTGGTGGAGAGTATGTACGTCTACTCAAGTACTGTACTCCAAAGTGAGAATTTAAATAGTTGATTTAACTTAAAGATTTTCTCAACCCATAAAGGAACACTTAATCCTTCAGTTTATCAGGAAAATCCAATTCAAAATCACGAAAAATTGGAGATTCGTTGTTTTCACTGGATAGAAAAGGTTATTACCGTATTTTCCGCACTATAGGGCGCACTGGATTATAAGGCGCACTGTCAATGAATGGTCTATTTTCGATCTTTTTTCATATATAAGGCGCACCGGACTATAAGGCGCATTAAGCGAAACAAAACAGTCAGTCAGTCAAACTTCCTCCACTTCCGTACCATTGATTCATTAACGTTGAATTCTCCCGCAGCTGCTCTATTCCCATGTTCTACTGCGTGACTGACAGCCTTGAGTTTGAACGGGAGCTAGAGGGAGCTAGAGGAGCCGTCCCGGTAGAATCCCGGTGACCGGAGCACCCGGATGGAAATAGGTTCGTTCACCGGCGATCACCGCGCATTGCATGCCGGGTAGGTTTTTTTTAAATTCAATAACTTTATTGAGACATTTGTTCATACATATAAAACACAATATATTTATATATATAAATGTATATATTTAAATTTTCAAGTTCTTATTTTTAAGATCTTAAGTTGATGCCACGAAGGCTGCAATATCATCTATTATCTTTATTTAATGTTTTATTTTCTTTATTTAATGTTTTATTCTCTTTATTTAATGTTTTATTTTCTTTATTTAATGTTTCATTATCTTTACATTCTCTTTATTTAATCTTTTATTCTCTTTATTTAATGTTTTAATATCTTCATTTAATGTTTTATTCTATTTATTTAATGTTTCATTATCTTTATTTAATGTTTTAGTTTCTTTATTTAATGTTTTATTCTCTTTATTTAATGTTTCATTATCTTTATTTAATGTTTTATTTTCTTTATTTAATGTTTTATTCTCTTTATTTAATGTTTCATTTTCTTTATTTAATGTTTTATTCTCTTTATTTAATGTTTCATTATCTTTATTTAATGTTTTATTTTCTTTATTTAATGTTTTAATATCTTTATTTTTATTCTTTCATTTAATGTTTCATTTTCTTTATTTAATGTTTCATTCTCTTTATTTAATGTTTTATTATCTTTATTTAATGTTTCGTGTTTGTCACAGTAGCGGTTCAGTGACGTAACGTCATGATGTTTTCACGGATGTCTCACTGGACGGCTCATCCTCCTGTATACCGGTGTGCCGGATTACCGGTGTTTTTCACGGTACCGGTACCGGTGGACAGGCCGGCTCAACCTCCTATAGCTAGCAGAGCTAGAGGAGGTTGAGCCGCCCGGGAGCTACAGGAGACGTCCCGGTAGAATCCCGGTGACCGGGAAATAGGTTCCGGCGATCACCGCGCATTGCATGCCGGGTAGATTTCTTTTTTTTTTTTTTTTTTTTAAATTCAATAACTTTATTGAGACATTTGTTCATACATATAAAACACAATATATTATATATATATATATGTATATATTTAAATTTTCAAGTTCTTAATTTTAAGATCTTAAGTTGATGCCACGAAGGCTGCAATATCATCTATTATCTTTATTTAATGTTTTATTCTCTTTATTTAATGTTTTATTTTCTTTATTTAATGTTTTATTTTCTTTATTTAATGTTTCATTCTCTTTATTTATTTAATCTTTTTTATTTTCTTTATTTAATGTTTTATTATCTTTATTTAATTAATGTTTCATTATCTTTATTTAATGTTTCATTTTCTTTATTTAATGTTTCATTCTCTTTATTTAATGTTTTATTATCTTTATTTAATGTTTCGTGTTTGTCACAGTAGCGGTTCAGTGACGTAACGTCATGATGTTTTCACGGATGTTTCACTGGACGGCTCATCCTCCTGTATACCGGTGTGCCGGATTACCGGTGTTTTTCACGGTACCGGTACCGGTGGATGGCCGGCTCAACCTCCTATAGCTAGCAGAGCTAGAGGAGGTTGAGCCGCCCGGGAGCTACAGGAGACGTCCCGGTAGAATCCCGGTGACCGGGAAATAGGTTCCGGCGATCACGCGCATTGCATGCCGGGTAGATTTTTTTTTTTTTTTTTTTTTAAATTCAATAACTTTATTGAGACATTTGTTCATACATATAAAACACAATATATTTATATATATATATATGTATATATTTAAATTTTCAAGTTCTTAATTTTAAGATCTTAAGTTGATGCCACGAAGGCTGCAATATCATCTATTATCTTTATTTAATGTTTTATTCTCTTTATTTAATGTTTTATTTTCTTTATTTAATGTTTTATTCTCTTTATTTAAATTCTCTTTATTTAATGTTTTTATTTTCTTTATTTAATGTTTTATT
This sequence comes from Anoplopoma fimbria, assembly GCF_027596085.1. Classification (NCBI taxonomy): domain Eukaryota; kingdom Metazoa; phylum Chordata; class Actinopteri; order Perciformes; family Anoplopomatidae; genus Anoplopoma; species Anoplopoma fimbria. The sequence continues at coordinate 4,317,746 of NC_072458.1, read as the reverse complement.
ATCTTTATTTAATTAATGTTTCATTATCTTTATTTAATGTTTCATTTTCTTTATTTAATGTTTCATTCTCTTTATTTAATGTTTTATTATCTTTATTTAATGTTTCGTGTTTGTCACAGTAGCGGTTCAGTGACGTAACGTCATGATGTTTTCACGGATGTTTCACTGGACGGCTCATCCTCCTGTATACCGGTGTGCCGGATTACGGTGTTTTTCACGGTACCGGTACCGGTGGACGGCCGGCTCAACCTCCTATAGCTAGCAGAGCTAGAGGAGGTTGAGCCGCCCGGGAGCTACAGGAGACGTCCCGGTAGAATCCCGGTGACCGGGAAATAGGTTCGGCGATCACCGCGCATTGCATGCCGGGTAGATTTTTTTTTTTTCTTTTTTTTTTTTTAAATTCAATAACTTTATTGAGACATTTGTTCATACATATAAAACACAATATATTTATATATATATATATATATATTTAAATTTTCAAGTTCTTAATTTTAAGATCTTAAGTTGATGCCACGAAGGCTGCAATATCATCTATTATCTTTATTTAATGTTTTATTCTCTTTATTTAATGTTTTATTTTCTTTATTTAATGTTTTATTATCTTTATTTAATGTTTTATTTTCTTTATTTAATGTTTCATTCTCTTTATTTAATCTTTTATTTTCTTTATTTAATGTTTTAATATCTTTATTTAATTAATGTTTCATTATCTTTATTTAATGTTTCATTTTCTTTATTTAATGTTTCATTCTCTTTATTTAATGTTTTATTATCTTTATTTAATGTTTCGTGTTTGTCACAGTAGCGGTTCAGTGACGTAACGTCATGATGTTTTCACGGATGTTTCACTGGACGGCTCATCCTCCTGTATACCGGTGTGCCGGATTACCGGTGTTTTTCACGGTACCGGTACCGGTGGAGCTCAACCTCCTATAGCTAGCAGAGCTAGAGGAGGTTGAGCCGCCCGGGAGCTACAGGAGACGTCCCGGTAGAATCCCGGTGCACCGGATGGAAATAGGTTCGATCACCGCGCATTGCATGCCGTAGATTTTTTTTTTTTTTTTTTTTTTTTTTTTAAATTCAATAACTTTATTGAGACATGTGTTCATACATATAAAACACATTCTCTCGCAGCTGCTCTATTCCCATGTTCTACTGCGTGACTGACAGCCTTGAGTTTGAAGTCCGCGTCGTAAGCGTGTCTCTTGACAGGAGCCATGTTGGGTCCTTATACACACACACTGTAATATGATGGTGAACCTTATACACACACACTGTAATATTATGGTGAACCTTATACACACACACTGTAATGTGATGGTGAAGCACAGTGTGTATTACTCCGCGACGCTCCTGACTACGGTGGCCGTGATGCTGCTGCGGTTTCTTTGTAGTTTACTAAGTCTACTAAAACATGTTGACAGAGCGCCGTGTACCACACAAAACCGCTTCGAGGTCAGTAAGCACAACCAGAATTAATCCATATATAAAGCGCTCCGGATTATAAGGCGCACTGTCGTTTTTTGAGAAAATTAAAGGCTTTTAAGTGCGCCTTATAGTGCGGAAAATACGGTACTCATTTTAATCTGAAACTAAAGGTGTCAATTAAATGTTATTAATACAATTTTGACATTTACCTCTGAGATGTTTAGGAGTAGAAGTATGAAGTGAAAGAAAATGCAAATTCTCACGTAAGGCACAAGTACTGCAAGTTCTATTCCTTTTCCTCAGAATAATGCTAAATCACAACATGTATAAGTGAAACATCCCTCAACAGTTCAGAATGGATAATATTGCATTAGAGCGCCCTCTAGCTGTGGATGTTGAGAACACCTGTGAAGATATTTTCTTTTGGATGTGTAACTCACACTCTAGAGTGTCTTCAGCCCTGTCTACAAAAACCTGCAGTAACAGAGGTGGGGGAAGTATTTTTATCATTAATTTGAGTAAAAGTAGCTTTAGAGTTCAACATCTAAAAAAAAAGTTAAAGTTGTTATGCAGCTTGGTCCCTTTTAGTGTTTTACACATGTATATAATAAGATAATTTACTGTGCATTATTGTTGTGTTGGATAAACTGGGGGTCATTCTAACAACAATTGTATTGAAAACAAGAGAATCAAATCTGATGCAGTGAAAAATGTCACTGTACTTTTTACTAACTAAACAGACATAGTTAGTTATATATATTTATATAATCATCTTCTGAATAATGAATTATCTCCTAAAAAGCCCTTTGTTTAAAACAAGTATGAATATTTCTTCCTGTTTTCAATGCATATTAACTTATTGAAACAATTTTATAAAACAGTTTTTATATTTCTACTGCCCCAACCTGCATTATTATTCAAGATTAATACGCTAGTTTTGTTGAGTCAAGTTGATTTTAGTTTAAAACTGAACTGAAGTGTAAAAAAACTTTTTAAAGTTGTGTTCTTTTGCTTATTAAACGTTGTGACACTATAAAGTAAAGTTTAGCTATACCTTAACAATCAATAACACAAATGCTACTCACACATTGATGAATCAGGGATCATAATATGTTTATATTCTATTACATATAATATATTTAATAACACTGGGAAAGGAGCAACTTATCATAATGCTCATACACAATTTTAAATGCAGGACTTTCTCTTGTAGTGCAGTATTCTTTACTCTGAAGTATTCCAATAAAGGACTTTTATTCCCTACCACTGTTGATACATAAGCACTTGACCTAACACAGGAGTGACAGAGAACTAAGTCCAAGTTTATTTTGGGTGTGTGTCTGCAGGTCGAAACCTCCATGTGACTGTGCTGCACATCTCTAATCCAGACAAAGTCTTTCCTCCTGGTTCTGGCGTCCACAGAGAGTGTTTCCTCCCTCTAATGGGACCCACGGGTTCACGTCAGGTCACGTCTCTCTGCTGTGATATCCGTGACTGCCACGGTGGACCTTTTGTCACCACCCCCAAGACCTCACAATCAAAACAAATCGACCACGCGTGCTTTTTTTCCCGCAGCAGTGACGTCACGTAACCCCTCCCCTTCCACCCCCCCCCCCCCTTTTTTTTTTTCTTCTTCTCTTTATTCCCCCGCAAGTAAAAAAGAAAACATTGAAGCAAAACGTCCGTGTCAACCGCCGCGCTAGTGCCCGATGCGTGGAGCGCGCATAGCGGCCGTTAGCTCAGCCTCTCCCCGGTGCTTATAGCAAACTTCGAGGATTTTATTATTATTATTATTTTTTTTGGAAAAGGAGGGGGGGGGGAGACAGCTGACTTGCGATGAAGATAGAGGCGGAAGTGAAGTCACTTGACAGACCGTCCATGTTATTATTGTTATTCTCGGCAGCCCTGTGATGAGACGGGCTGAGGAGCCGTTGGTCTCCGAGACAACACGACCGTTGACGTTACCGCGGAACGAGCCGACGCAGACGCGGCCGACACCTCCTCACTGACCCGGGAGAGGGGAGGAGGAGGAGGAGGAGGAGGAGGGTGTGAGGACCCAGCACCAGCTCGGCTCCTACACTCCGACATATAAATATATATATATATTAAAACAATAACAATAACGCTCGTCAAACGGCTGGTAGCGGGGACGAGCCGCAGCAGACATGAACGGTATCACCAAGGGCCGGTTCGAGGTATGACAGAGGGAGGGGACCGCTCCACGGGTACACTGTGTGTGTGTCTGGGGGACGTGGGAGTCTGGGGTTGTATAAGTGTGTGTGTGTGTGTGTGTGTGTGTGTGTGTGTGTGTGTGTGTGTGTGTGTGTGTGTGTGTGTGTGTGTGTGTGGAGCACAGGCTTTTTGTTAGTCAAGGGTAATCCGAAATCCTGTTATTGTGTCCCGTCGCACCAGCAGACAGCGACAACATGGAGCTCAGGACTGCGGGGCAGGAGGAGGGCTGTGGCCGAGGATAGTCAGCCTGTCAGGGCCGAAGGCTGGCAGGCTCTGAGGTTACAGGAGGAGGAGGAGGGTGGAGGAGGTGGAGGAGGGAGGGGGTACTGGGTCTGCAGATGGAGAGTTATGTTGTAAATAAAAGCAGTGAACAGCATTTTTTTTTTTAATCAGTCATCCTCTTGGGTTGGGCAGATAACACAATAAGATGACACCTCCTGTGATTGACAGGTGATTGACAGGTGGGAGGTTTTGTGGCTGGCACCCCTACAGATGGTCCTTCTTTAGTGTTAAAGAATCAGTGGTATCAGAGGGTAAAGATAACATGAGCGCTGTGGACCACCATGTGTCCTCATGCAACCTTTACAGGACCCTTTCAAAGGAAAGTGGTAAACACACAACCTTTGTGTGTTAGAGCTCGGTGCAGTGGGGGAAGAAGTATTCAGATCTTTTGCCTCAATATCCCTCTAAGGTAAAAAAAAAAAAAAAAAATGTGCTTCACTACAAGTAAACATTTCTGCTTTCATGCATTTTACCTGTTTTATGTATTTTACCTATTGAAAATATACTTGTATCGCTGTCAGTGTTCTATTACTTGATGTTTTTATTGACACATTATTGTGTCTTATGTTGAGGGATAAGATACTTTTATTACTAGGTAGTTTAGTCAATAACAATACATCATATTGATTATCTGCTTTGTATTCAAAATGTTGCCTCTTAAAGTAACCAGTAAACTGCAGCTGTCGAAGTGAAGTAAATGTACTTCAAAAGCTTACCTAAGTACAGTTCCTGAGTAAACCTACTTAGTTATTTTTACAGATTGCTTTGAAGAGCAGTTTAGCTCACATACCTTCAATTCATGCATGTGACCTGTGGTAATAACCATGTTTCTCTGTGTCAACGAGATCATCTACATTTTTTAACAAACTTTAAATAAGCTACTGTCCAACTGTTCATAGGTCCCCCCTTAGCTGCGAGCCTTGCTTATCTGAAACACCTTTTGGGTTTGACTTGATGGTACTTGACTTTCTCCGCCATGTGTTCAGCCTGCTGTTAGCTTGTCAGTAGTATGAACTCATGTGTCTACGTTTGAGTGAAGGAGAACAGGAGGTTGGTGGTGGCGCTGATGTGTGTTGCCATATCAGTGGATTTCTCAACAGAGCTGTAAGCTTCTTAGACGCAGATGAAAACCAGTGTGTGTTGGGGAACCAGCAGGTGTGGCTGTGTGTGTCAGAATGGGACAATAGAGTAGCATAGAGACGGTTTGACTAATAGACCTACACCTGCGTTGATGCTTTATAACACACACCTGGCACAAGCCTACGTGTAGTTGTTAAATGGCTCAGGTGTAGAGTTCCCACATGAAAGCATATATGAAGAAATTAGATATGCGGTTGTGTGTTCAAGTTTCTGGCCTGACCAGATTTGCTCATCCACCCGGTTGCAAACTGTCTAGGAATAGGAGTATGACTGCAGAGAGGAACTCCCTGCTTGGGAATGCTGCTCTGCTGGCACAGGGATCGAGGGCACCAGAGTGCTGAGGTGATAACTTTAATGAGGCATGCGTACCAGAGATGAACCTCGCTGTCATGACGTCAAAACTATGGCTGAGATCACACACTGAATACTGTGTTCATGTCATTCCACCTGGCAACTTCTCCATCTGGGTTTGGGTTACACAGCACTTTTTTATCTTTCTGCCCATTGACATGCAAGTAAAAGTTATAGGAAATAGGGTTGAAACCGAAATTATTTGTTGATTAATTAATTGTTTTTGTTTTAGATGAATAGGTTAATGTTTTAGTCTATAAAAAAAAATAGTGAATGTTTGGTTTGAATCGACTATTTTATAATTTTTCAAGCAAAAATGCATTTTGTTTTTGTGGTTACATCTTTTTGGATAGCTGGCTGAATAAAACAAGATATTTGATGAACTCTAGGGAATTCTGCTGAGGATGATTCATTTAGTATAACTTGTGGCTGCTGATATGAAAATAGCTGAATTTATGCACACCTGTAGGTCAACAGGTGCGTATTAGAAGTCCTTAGGTCAACAACATAGAACAAAAAGACACCGCGCACTGTCGTCTTCACTTTCCCTCAGAGATATTTGATAATAACAACGTTTCGGTGCACAGACCTTCATCACGTTATTTTCCAAAATATATCTGAAATGTTGTTATTGTTAAATATCTCTCACTAAAGTGAAGAGGACAGTGTGCGGGAACATTTTTGTTATATTTTGTTTCCTGAAATGATATAAAAGAGAGAATAGCACCAGACTGGAACCAGCAAATATTTGGGTGATTTAAGTGATTGTTTCAGCAGTAATCTGAAATACATTTTATCTAAACTTCATCGTCTAGCAACTACAAACACAGTAAGAGTTTCAGTTTGCACATTTAAACCAAATCATGAAAAGATTATTTTGCCTCTGTTGATTTTAAACACCATTGTGTATGAAGTACACCAGGTTTCGATTGTCCAGATTGTTTGTTACTCCGCTGAAGAAAAGGTCAAAGGTGAGCGATGTGTTACAGAGGTGGTCTCGAATTAAGTCTAAATTTAGTCCTAAATCCTAAGCCACCTCTGGCTTTAGAGAGACACTGAGTCAATAAACTGAAGGCCTTGTCTCTTCCTACCATTCAGCAAGCACAGTTAAGTACAACTAAGGTCAATTTACTTTTAGATTACCCAATTGATACAGTTCTAAATATAACGGAAACCACGAGTGTCATCATTGCTTTATTCTGAAGCGTTTACTCAGAGATTTTGGTGAACTTCCATTAAGCAGTTGGCCCCAACCCTCATGGGTAGATTGTGAGAATGTGTTATTCAATACATGGGTATGTGGGAACCAATAATGGAAAAGGTTTTAACTGTACCCTACAGCTATTATTGGATATGGTTAATGAATAGATCCATGTCTGTTTCCTAGCTCTTTGTCTGCTGTGTTGTTACCTGAGCGTGGATGTTAAAATTCAAACCAGCTTTGTTAATCTTTTGCTGGACCTTGACTCGACCAACTCCCTCTTTTCTGTCATTTGGAACCCATTTCCTCTCAAATGGCCTTTACTTCCTGACTGCTCTATTTTCACTCAGATTTAAATAATGACTGTTGTCTGTATTTTCTTTGTTTGCCTCGGTCTCTTCCTTCCTCCTGCTCCCTCTTTCTCCCATCTTCCCTTCTCCTTCATTGCTTTCTCTTTCGAGGACCTTGCATCTGTTATGGAGATAGCTGGAGCAAAGACGTTTTCAGAATCAACCTTTGCTCCTGCTGTGCCTCTCCCTCGCTCCCCTTTGTGTTTTTTTACATTTCAGTGTTTGTGTTTGCGTCTGTAACAGCAGGGAGTCCCCCCTCATTAGATACGGTTTCTGAGTCTTTGAGGATACGAGTGTATCACTGGCAGAATGCGTGTCTGCAGAGGCACAGCGAATGTGGGTGTTTGACGCAATTTAAATTCATGGCTGAATACAGCCCACCTGATCTAGAATGTTCTGCCTCTGTTCTTCACAACGGAGAGGTCTGACTTGAATCACCTGCAAGTGTGTGTGTGTGTGTGTGTGTGTGTGTGTGTGTGTGTGTGTGTGTGTGTGTGTGTGTGTGTGTGTGTGTGTGTGTGTGTGTGTGTGTGTGTGTGTGTGTGTGTGTGTGTCCCACTCAGCAGATGGCCAGACATCCAGCGAGTAGACTAATTGAGATAAGCATGCCAACAAGCTGACCAGGCTAACAGAATTATAAGCTTTTGTAAGGAGGGGATGTGGAAAGCCAAATGTAGCTCTGGCTTGTTTATTTGCATCGCTTAAGGAAGTAATTCTCTTTATTTCTCACTAGAAGCTGGAAAGATGTAAGGTTCTAATTTTTTTATTTTAGGTTCGATTAAAATGTTTTCAAGTCTGTCATAAACCAACACTCACACGCTCATATGTACATTGAAAGTGTTATAGGTTGATTGTTACTTTTGTCCATACCGACAACAAAGAGATGATTTGCAAAGCATTTTTAATGCAACTGTTGAAATACAATTGGAAACATCAAATGGGAATCTTCCAAGTTGCAGTACCAATTTTCTCTCTGAGCTTCCTTGCTGAGCTGCAGTGGAGGGATATTACCAAAAAGACTAACTCTGAAAGATACCCATTTCATTTAACTAACTGAACTACTGAACTACTGAAGCCCCATATTACTGAAGCTTGATCTGAATTTAAAAAAAAAAACATGTCAACGTAATTAGCAAATGGATTTTGTCCCCCATCACATTGAAATTACACAAAGGTGTGAAACTAAAGTGACCCAAAGTGCTTTTAATATACATATAAGAATATGAGGATAATTTAAAGACTTGCTTTAAAAAATGGGAACTTATGCTTGTTTTGTCAAAACAAAATAATATTGTATTAAGTATATATAGATATGTATTTTCTCTAGTGTTATCTGATAATGTGCGTTCTCTGGTTTGATCTCTGTTGCCATTGTACACACAGCTTGTATCTCTCTTTATATTTGCCATCACATCTAAAACACACGACACACACACACATTCATTGTCGTTGTTTATCTTGTGTGTCTTTGCAGGTGTTCTCAAACAGCGATGAAGCGCCCATTAACAAGAAGCTCCCCAAAGAGCTTCTTCTTAGGTAAGATTAATAATAAGAAACCTCACACACACACACACACACACACACACACACACACACACACACACACACACACACACACACACAAACCGAAACACAAACACATCATACCCTGGCACAAGGGCTTAGGAAATATTTACTCATTAACTGAAGCAGCCTTGACCAGTGATGTGTATGTTTGTGTGTGTATGTGTTTTTGTTTGATGTATGTCGGTCACTAGTCTGAAATTAGGTTTTTGTTAATTATGTGACCTACAGACCAATATTATTGTCCCTCAGCAGCAGCTGCACATGACCCATTAATCTGTCATAACACGCTCTCACACGTGTTCATCCTCCACACTGATTTATAAATGGATTTGTGTGTGCGCATGTATGATTGAAAGGGATGCACCTGCACGCATCTCTGCAGAACCATGATGTGGACTGTTTATTTCTGCAGGTTTGTGATCTGCATTGGTGTGTGTGTTTATGTGTGAAACACTTCTCCTTGGCCTATGCAAACAGTACGTCTGTGTGTGTGTGTGTGTGTGTGTGTGTGTTTGTGTGCTATAAATAGCTTGTCTTAGCTGTTGGGGAATTCCGCAGTGCTGTGCTCTTCTGCTGCTCCAGCTGCGCTCCACAGAGACTACCAGTGCACCCATTACCACCAGCACTACTTTCACTGGTGGCCAGAAAAACACAATATCGCATGCACTCGCTCGCCGTAACACATGATCTACTGTTACAAGCGTCATGCTAAGACACTTACACAACATCAGATGTGAGGAAGACTCATTGTTATGGCGGTTAATCTTGTTTTTTAAACCATGGAAGGTGGGTTGACTGGAGCCATTTGTTTTTGTATTTATAATTATTGTAATCCCCGTCACCATGTTTTCACAGGGAGGTTCTTTAGCTTGTCCCTGGTTCATTTCTATAATGCAACTAAACATCTGTGTATAGACAATTTGAAAAATGAACCGTAGTTCAATGTCAGGTATCCACGTTGCTTGTGTAATTCGACCAACAGTCCAAAACCCAAAGATGTGTAGATACGAAAAGGAAAAGCATCAAATCTTCACATTTGAGAAGCTGGAACCAACGAGTGTCTGTTACTTTTGCTTGTAACCTGATTTAAAGGATTATTAGATAATCAAAATAGCTGCTGATTCATTTTCTGAGGTTCAACTTATCGATTCATCGACTAACTGTTGCAAAACAAAGCGATCTGAAAGGTTTAGAAGAGAGATTCCATGGTTACACTGTTTACATCTCATAGACATAAACAGACCTGTGAAGAGGAGGTGCCAGCGGACACTGCATTTTAAGGGTCACCAGCCAAAAAAAGCTATGGAGTAGATGAACCATGTGGTATGCAGTGGCAAGTACTTTGCCATAGGAATATTTATAATCAGTCTGTTATATTGTTTAATTAGCCTTCTCATAAGCATTACTGTTTATGTTTAATGTATCACTCGTGAGGGAGCCCGAGTACCTGGCTTGTTTTCGCGTTTGTCTGCCTTTCAGGCGGTGCGTCGTGAACAGCTGTTTTCTAGGCCATGCAGCAAGGATATGAATTGTGAAAACTGTGTCGTGATATAGAAGAGCCTTGTCTGACAGACGAGCCTCTGGACCTCCGAGTGGTTCAGGGTCCTCTTACCCAGGAGCCCTGACTCAGCACCTTCCCCACCAACACACAAATTCATGTGCGATTGGAGTTTCTCAGGCAATCATGGTGACGGCTGGACTCTGAAATTGCCAGGCTTGAAGGGCCAGGTGTACATTTTGTCTACAAATGGGACCGTGCTCCTTTAAAATCCCATTATGTACCATGTCAGAACAAAAGGCAGGATTTGACAAAGCAATAAAAGGCAACATCCATATTTACAGTTCTGTCTTTGTTCAGAGGTGACATCGGGGCTTTCTTGTATGAAGTTAAGAAAAAAACATACGTGGGACATCGGAATTTGGCTCTATTATAGTACCTGTCGTGAAAAAAGCAAGTGATACAGCTTTAGTCCATCTGTATTCAACATTCTGTCTCCATCTAAAAACATCAGGGCTCTTCTCAACTATTATGCTTTTAATATCAAGGGCAAATGTCAAATAGGTTAACCGGTCCCACCAAATCAGACTGACTGGTTTTGATTAATAGGATTCTTCTGTGGTCGGTAAAAGGCCTCCCGCGCGCACATAATGGAAAGTCAGATTGTGTTTGATTACAACAGTCGGTCAGTCAATGATCAGCGTCACAGCCATTAACCAGTTATTAGAAAAGGGAGATCGATAAGCGCCTGCTTGATTGATCAGCTCCTCTGGTATCCAGCAATCACTCCAAGGACTGTGTGTGTGTGTGTGTGTGTGTGTGTGTGTGTGTGTGTGTGTGTGTGTGTGTGTGTGTGTGTGTGTGTGCGCTTGTGTGTGTCTTTGCATTGCTTTGTCGATTGTGTGCATGTACTCCCTGATACAAGACTTCGGTATAGATTATAGGGACATGTCCCAACGTGCCCTGGCCCAACGCACATCAAAACACACGGCCTTTGTCCGCGTCTATATGGAGGAAACAATGGCCAGCTCCTGTTTCCTAGGGTTAAAAGGACATTCAGACCCCAGCTGCACCCAAAGCTTTGGCACCATGACAATTCTCTGAATACCTCACATGTTCTATAGATTGGCCCTTTAAGGCACCTCTATTAGCAGTAACCATTTAATCACTGGGTAACTCAGACGAGGGATACATGTAGGGTTTCATGTACGTTCGTCCTTCTGTACATGTACGTTTGTCTTTCTGTCCCATGCTGTCTGTGGCCTTGCCTCTCTGAGTGCCAGAGATTATTCATTGGCAGATTAATGGATTGAGCTGACCCAGTAGCCCGCTGCATGCAGCCCTTTGTGGCAGACCGCCCCACAGCTCAAACACTGCCTGTCTGTGGGGCTCTCCTGCTTCCAACCAAACACCACAGGGGATTGTTCTGCTTTCTACAGACACACACACACACAAAAAACACATATCTTAAATCACACAAAAGGAGAGATATCCAAATATAAAGTGAATTCCTTATCTGAGAGTGATCGTGACAAACTCATGCTCTTTTTTTGTGTCTATTTCTAGAATATTCTCCTATCTAGATGTGGTTACACTCTGTAGGTGTGCCCAAGTATCCAAGGTAAGCACTTCCCACTCTACACCTACAAACCACCCACTGTGGACTAACACACTCATTGGTTTAAAATAAGGAATTAATGTAATTCTAAACTAAAGTTTGGTTAAATTAAAACCGCTTTACTGTTATGTATTCTCTAGAAACATCTATATTATTGTGCCATCTGCTGGTTAAGTGTAAGTGGACCACTGTTTAGCCAAAGTGCACCGCAGCTGAAAGCCATTTGTGAATGAGTTATCTGTGAATAATAACAAGGGCTTGGTGGTGCACTGTGAATGCAGAGCGGTGGTGGCTGCTTCTCGTACAACAACTCAAACATGTTTATATTAGAAAAATGTTATTTCTCTGAAAGTGCAGGTTTTTTAATCTTCTAGTTTATCTGTTGTTTGCTGAGCTTCATGCATGTGTTCAGTGTATCTAAATTTCCATCGGTCAGCAGACTATTGTATTGATTAATTGATCAATTAATATGACTATAAAGTATCCGTGAAAAATACGGATGTAATAGACGGATGTAATAACTGAAAACAATAGCTTCTGCACCTGCTCCGAGAACAGAATTCATTATTTTCACCTTCACTTCTGTCTGACCCACATGTCTGTCTCTGTCCACAACCTGTCTGTCACCCTCTCAGGCGTGGAATGTCCTGGCCCTGGACGGCAGCAACTGGCAGAAGATTGACTTGTTCAACTTCCAGACAGACATAGAGGTGAGGGGTGCGTTTTTTGAGAGACAATAGAAGGAAGAGTGAAGCACGGACAGTATTTGTGTGTCAGTGTTTGCTTGTCTATATGTGCCGCGTGTGTGTGCGTGTGCTTGTTGAGTAGCATTATCCAGCACAAGGCTTAACGCTGGGTCGGCAGGCTTTGGTGCCGACTGTGACGTCACAGCTGATCCTCTGTCCTGCGGCCCCAGTCATATCACTCTCTTACTCTCTTCCCATCTATCTGTCCATCTCTCTCTCTCTCTCTCTCTCTCTCTCTCAGGGGCGCGTGGTGGAGAACATTTCGAAGCGTTGCGGAGGCTTCCTGAGGCAGCTGAGCCTCAGGGGCTGCCTGAGCGTGGGAGATGCCTCCATGAAGTGAGATTGTCATCGTCACTCTGGCATACAGTCGTTTAATAAGTGTCCCCCTGCTTTGATTTTTTACAAAGAAAGTCCCTTCTCTTGCTGGTTTGATTACTCAATGTATTTGTTTTAAGTAATTATATACTTGTGGGATTATTCAAGGTTTGAGCAGTTTGGGCCTCTTCAGTCTCAGGGGACTCTGATTTAATTGAATCTCACTTTAATGTGTACACACACACAAAGAGCAATAGGGGTGTCTGTTTTTAACATGAAACTGTTGTACCTCTTGATCTGTAAATCTACATGGTTTTACTTAAAGGTATCTATCACCTCTATAAGTAACTGATTTAAAGTACAAGCTGTTCTTTGGAGAGTAAGTCTTTGGTAAAAAAGGAAAGCTACAGTCGCTGTACAACTACCTCCCAAAGGCCTGTTAATTAGCTCCTGAGCATCTCCGAGCATCTGACTTCTTATTTATTCAATGAAGCGACTCTTGAGTAATTCCCCTTCTCCCTCTCCACCGTTCAACTGTTTCCCAGGACGTTTGCTCAGAACTGCAGAAACATTGAAGTGTTGAACCTGAACGGCTGCACCAAGATCACAGACAGCACCTGTCTCAGCCTCAGCAAGTTTTGCTACAAACTCAAACAGCTCGATCTTACTTCCTGTGTGTCCATCAGCAACCACTCCCTCAAAGCCGTCAGGTAGCACCTACAGACTTTGTGTATTGCCCTGGTTAGCCATATAACATAATTATTCCTTTAAGAAGTTTGTTCTCAATTTCTCCTCAAGCTCTCGCACACACAATATGTAATAATATTATATAATAGAAGACATTTATTGTTTTATTTGTTTATTTGATAGGGACAGAGCACTGTAATGAACATCAGTATAAAATACAAAATGTAAACATGCCTGAGTTAGCAAGAATGCTAACTAACATCCAGAGTCTCTAGGCAGGTAACAAATACAGAAACATTACAAATGACAATATACACTTTGAAAAGACAAAATACATCGTCCAACATGCCAAGTTAAAGGGATCAAAATTCTGGTTTTCCTTGTGCCATTGAAGCCATATCTTCATGTGGTTCACATGTCCTGTGTGTTTTTTTTCTTCACTGTGTGCGGATGCTCAGTGATGGCTGCAGAATGCTGGAGATGTTGAACCTGTCATGGTGTGACCAGATCACACGTGATGGCATTGAGGCTCTGGCTAGAGGCTGCAATGGTTTACGAGCACTCTTCCTCAGAGGATGCACACAGGTACAATTATTTTTTTTATTTTATTTCAGTTGGCATTTTAGGCTTTCTTGATTGAAATTTACAAGCATTTTGACAATTTTCAGAGTAATTTCATTCAAAGATGAAAGGCATTTTTGAAATGCAATACTTACTAAACTTTAATGTCTCCTAAATATCTATTGGTAAAGACAGCTCATATGCACTATGCTAAAAAACAAATGGTTAAACTACAGAAAACTTAAAACAAACATATAGTCCTATTACTTTTAAGATAAAAAACATACCACATTACACCCCACACTCCTTTCCCACTGTTAAAATACTGAAGCAGGCCATACTGAAGACAACTGTGCCCTTTTCCCTACTTACTGTTCCCAACACAGTAGATTTTCCATCCGATGGAATTTGGGATTTTGTTTTACATAATCTTATTGGTTGGTCTTTTGTTGATGTAGTGGTTTGTGTCAGGCTGGCATTTTCTTTTTCTGCTGCCTCAGTAGTACGAATTTATTTAACTCAATGGAAAAAGAGGATGAATAGAGGAAAGGGTTCTCCCAGCAACACACCACAACTTAGACACTTATATAAAGTAGATCTAGGTGTAGTTAACAATGCTGTGCATTATTTTAATCTGAACGCAGCTGGAAGATGGAGCATTGAAACACCTCCAGAAACACTGCCCAGAACTCACCACCATCAATATGCAGTCTTGCACAGTAAGACAAACATTTCGTTGTGGGATGAGGGGAGGGGCAGACTGATGATAATGCATGATGGATGTCTCTGTATGCCTCCATGTTTTTTGTAATTTGTCTCCTACGTCTGTTGCCTCCAGCAGATAACTGACGAAGGCCTAGTCAGTCTGTGCCGAGGATGCCACAAGCTACAGATCCTTTGTGTGTCTGGCTGCAGTAACATCACTGATGCCTCCCTCACTGCAATGGGACTCAACTGTCCCAAACTCAAGTGAGAAAAATACACTTGTCCCACCGTCCTTCACAAGCAAACCAAAAGCTTGCTTCAGTATCCACAAAACATGCTGCTCGGAATCTACAGAACAAACAAAGTTTTCATTATTGTTGTCCTTTCACATGCTTGTTAACATGAACAAATATTGAGAGAGAGGTGCATCAACAGTCACTTTAGGGCAAACAAAGAAAAGGTCTAAGACACTGTTTAAAACTTTGAAAAAATTTAAATAAAATGAATAAACGGACAGGATGACAATCCGGCAGGGTCTGAGATCTAACAAGGCTAAACCGTACCCTCCAAGTAGCCTTTACACATTGTGTTTTTGTGGTCTGTGTGTTCTCAGGATCCTTGAAGCTGCACGATGCTCCCATGTTACAGACGCTGGGTTCACTGTGCTGGCCAGGGTGAGTTTTATTTTCATTTTGTCCTTTTCTCTTGTCTGTGAACCTTTTCTTCTGTCCCCCATTTCACCTTCAATATCAATGAGTTCAGTTGAATAATTTCTGCTTTGCTTCACAGAACTGTCATGAGCTTGAAAAAATGGACTTAGAAGAATGTATTTTGGTAAGACAATTTGTTGTTTCCTTATTTATTCCCACCATCATGCTCATGGTATTTATCTATGTTGAATCTGGAATTATTCTTGGCTTTGATTGATTTGTCTGGGAATAGATTAGATCAAACAGACAGATGTGATTGTGTGCATGTCAGGGTATGTCTCCGGCCAAGAAAGAGAGAGTAAGCGGTCCAATGACTTAAATATTTAAATTGAATTTGACAGAAAGCAGAGAGGAAGACAGAATAGAGACACAGGAGAAAAGGTTATAACCAGATACAAAACCAGACACAAACTTGCTGAATCAACTGTCTTGAGACATGTGAGAACAGTTCGTTAATCAAGCTTGTCCTCTCCTCAGGTGACAGATAACACCCTGGTTCAGCTGTCTATCCACTGCCCTCGCCTGCAAGCACTGGTAAACATTCACGTCTGCAGTTCAGATTCTGTGCCAGCTTCTGCCTCACCCTGCGTGTAGATTTATGGAGCTTTAATCCATCTATCTGCTTGTCTTCTGCCCGGTTTTCTGTGTCCCGGACAGTCCCTGTCCCACTGCGAGCTGATCACAGACGATGGCATCAGAGCTCTGAGCAGCAGTACATGTGGCCAAGAGCGCCTCACCGTGGTGGAGCTGGACAACTGCCCCCTCATCACTGACGTGACCCTGGAGCACCTGAAGAGCTGCCATCGTCTGGAGCGCATTGAGCTCTACGACTGTCAGCAAGTCACCAGGGCTGGAATCAAACGCATCCGGGTCAGTGGAAACCATGGGGGGGAAAATGTGGCTTTTTTTTTTAATCAAATAGATTGTTGGGGATTGGATCAGTCCGTTTTTAAAATCACTTATCTGCTCAGTTATTCTCTAATTTATTTTATCTAAAAGTCATACACTGTAGTTCATACTTGATTGAAAGAAAAGTTTAAACATTTTGGGAAATACATTTATTTGCTTTCCTGCAGCATATTAGATGAGAAGATCGAAACCACTTTCACAATACAGTATGAAAATGTGGTATTGATTATCTCATCTAACTCTCTCTTGACAAGTACACAAATAAGTGTATTTCCCAAAATGGTTGACCAGACACCGAAGATAATCGAAATAATATGCTTTTTTTCTGTGTCTTTTCTGTCTTTTTATACCCTTGTATTAACACATCTCCTCCCTACACAGGCCCACCTCCCAGAGATCAAAGTCCACGCCTACTTTGCCCCAGTGACACCCCCTCCCTCTGTACATGGAGGTGGCCAGCGTCTGTGCCGCTGTTGCATCATCCTCTGACAGTGGAGGGCCAGGGGGGGCCACCTCTGTCTACAGGTCCTGCTGCTCTGATATGGGCTGATGGGATTGTTGGGGGGGGGGAGGGGGAGGGACTGGGGTAGGTGTAGGGGAGAGGAGGGGCTGGACCCACTCACTGCTCCTGATCACTGATCAATACATAGACTGATCGCCCCTGATCAGTTGAACCCCGCCCCTCCTCTCTCCTCTTGCTCACCAATAAGGATTGCAACAGCCCCAGTGTTTGGGCGTGGAGGGGCGGGTGGAAACAACATGGAAGGACTCTCTCTCTTCTCTCTCTCTTTCTATCTCACTCTCTCTTTCTCACTTTAAAGACAAAAACATGTTCTCCACTCCACTCTGCTCCTCAAACCCCTGATCACCCACCCGCGGGTGAAGAGGACTGCCTCTGAACAGCTGGAGTTGGGGGGGTAGGGGGGGTCTGAACAGTGGAACTACAATGCATCATGTTCAAACTAAAATAAAAAAAAAGACAATGTTGTCATCTTGGACAACAGTTTACTCTCTGTGGAGTATCATCTCAACCAATCACATGACGCCTCTATGTGACCATCCTGTGATTCATTCTGCTTTGACCAATGAACACGCAGCACGGAGGGAGGGGAGAGCTGGCTTGTGGGAAATGCTGATCTTCAGTGAAGCTTTGGAGCAGCCAGCTCAACTCTCTAGTGTGAAAGAGAAAAAAAAACAGGAAGTACAGAATGGGACATGTGACATATTTGTGCATCTGATAAACTTTTGTTGAGATTTAGATTCTGTTTGTACAGAAAATGTTTTTGCAATGGAAAAAAGAGAATAACACTTATGGCAATTCACTCAAAATTTGGGTGAATTATTTTCTTTTCTTTTTTTTCAGTGCTTATTGTAAATGTCCATGCCTGTCTATCCAGAGAGGGAGATATGTTTGTCATTCTTTTTGAAGTGGAAAAGAAGCAACTACTGCTGTTTAACAAAATATGGTTCTATGATTCAGACCCTCAGCGTCTAAAAGCGTTACGTTTACTCTGTCTGCTCCTGGGATGAGTGGCCTCTCCTGTGTTCTGCGTGGTTATGTTGGCCCTGGTCCAATCCTGTCAGTAGCCCTGTGCACTAGCTCCTAGTTGACTACTTAAGCATTTGTTTACATCCTGGATTAGGTTGGCACCACAGACAAACTTGTTTACAAAAGTAGGTTTCCAGTCACCCTACTATTCAGAGTGAGTTTAGCGACACTGATACAACTGTGGTGTCCCCATTGTTTTATCTGGACTGTGAAAACCATTATTCAAAGTTATTGCTGTGTGTATTTGGATATCAATCAGGGATAACGTGTGTGCAACCTTGCTTCAAAATGAAATAGGAATATGCTTAAAGCTCAGAGAATAGTTTTGAAAATTTGAGCAGGCACCTCAACTTTTTTGACAATCACGTGAATTTATGTATTTGAAAGTTAATTTAGTGAAGTTTTGTGCAATTGGCAATTTACTGATGATGTAGGATATAAAGAGTTGTGTGTATTCGATACTCAACTCACTTAATAAAGCAGCACATGAGATGAAACATAAAATTATTTAGAAATAGCATTTAACATAGATCTGGTGAGCCAGTCTTATCTAATAGATTGATCAGCGACAAATTCCAACTCATCTAATTATACAAAAAAAACACGTTATAACAGGAATACAGTGACTGAAAAGCCCCAGAACCCACATGTTTATTTCACTCCAGACATGCACTCCCTCTGATCAACAGGATGTGAACATCATCTGTCTTGCCATGCAGAGTAAGACATGTATGGAGCATGAAATATCACTACTCAAAGCACTGAAAGAACAAAAAACAGAAGTGGCTCACAATTTTGTGCTAAACAAGAGACTGGCAGGTGCTGTGAAGTGCCAAGTGCACAAAGACTGGGGAGGATGGCAGGACAACAGATAGGACTGAAACAATGAGAACAGACAGAAAGATGAAGAAAGACTCAGATGGATACATTGCTGACTGGACTGGCTGTGATACTAATGCCCTCTCTTTGACAGCTGTTATAACAGTTTTATGTTTAAGAAAATAAAGAAATAATGAGAAAAAATAAACAAATGAATAAATAAAGTGACTAATAGTAAATGTGCTTTGTCTCTCCAGTGTAAGAGTTTGTGTCCTAGTATCTAAGGAGTAATAAATAGTAAACTGCGGCAAACTGAATACAGGTCACACCGCAGCTTCACCGCTAGATGTCACCCGAGAGCCGCGTAGCCGGCGGACACGCCCACATGGAGAGGACGGTTTGTTTGACTCATGTCTCTTTACAGAAAACATCACATACATGGGATGAAGACGTATCCAGTGTTTAACATAGCTACTGTACATATATCCTCATTTAAGCAAAAGTGTATTTATAATTCGTCATTTTACATCAGGCATTATGACGGCTAGCTGTGCGGCGCCTGAGGACCCCTCGGCCTGATTGCAGTCACCGGCAGCGCGCAAGCTTTCAGCGCCTCGTAACGGGCTGAGCTGTACCCGCGGTTATTACCGGATTAAAGTGAAACCAGTTACAGCGGGACTGGAGCTGAGCCCTCACTGTGGGAGTTTTTGTGCAACTTTGCCGCCTTGAGGAGTCGACAGCTGAGAGCCGAGGAGCCTTCCCAGCCCGCGGACATGGAATAAGGAGGAGGAGAGGAGACAGGCGGCAGGAGGCCTGCGGAGCACTGAGGCTAGCTAGAGGAGCTAACAGCTAGCTAGAGGAGCTAACAGCTAGCTAGAGGAGCTAACAGCTAGCTAGAGGAGCTAACAGCTAGCTAGAGGAGCAGCCTACCCGCGTTTGGGACGCTGTGCTAACTAGCTAGGTGCTATTTGTGTTAGCATAACAATTAGCCATCCAGGGTTGTTTTGATGTTGATAGGCTGGAGGAGCCTGCTCGGGTCCACAGACATCACACGTTTTTCCGGAACTTTCTCTAAGTTTTAATTCAACCTTCTGCTCTCACGTTGTGTTAATAGGAAGCTAGCTAGACACGTCTTTGTCCTACACAGTGGTTAGAGGAACCAGATTGTTTCTACAAAGGACTGCATGTTGATGAGCAGACGTGGGTTGGACGCAGTCTAGACCTCCCAGCGTCTCCGTCCCTCCGGACACTGTCTCCTGTCTCCGGCCGGCTCCAGTGGCTGGCCACACGGCGCTGACTGCCCAATGGAGGATCATGACAACATGGACTATTTTTACCAGCAGGTACTGCAGAAAGATGTGACTCGTAGGTTGCAGGTCGGTCAGGACCTCATCGACTACCTGAACGAGCCGAGCCGCTCCCCGGACGTGGAGCAGGACAAACCCCGGCTGGATAAGACCATCGACGAGCTGACGGGATGGGTGAACTCCAGCAATTTCAAGGTGAGAGATCTTGGCCAGTCATCGTATGAAGGGTATGGCATTGTCACTGCAGCAGCCATCCCCTCGGTCTGTTCATGAATTATTATTATCATCATCCAGTAGTTTACCCAGTGAGCTGGAAGAGAGAGGGGAGCAATGGGGATGTTATGATACATGCAAGAAAGGGTTGGTTTCAATGCAAAGAAATGTCCTTTTATAACGAGCTGTCATCACCCAAGTGATCTGAGGAGGACTGTGGGATCTCCCTGACCAAACTGGTGGTCCCTTTCTTATCTGACTCAGCCAAGTCAGAAGATACACATTTTCATTTGCGTTTTTATCTTCTTGCTGAACCCAGAACAAGCTTTAGGGTTATGTTTTTATCTTCCTGGATCACAAAAGGCAGACAATTAAATCTCACCCCAGTGACAAAGTATGACTTTTGCAGGGTATTCCTTTGGGTTTGTTAGAGTTTATATTGGCTGAGACTGTGTCTGTGATGAGGGAGACCCTTTGTCAGGACTGTAGCCTACTGTAGCACTGTATGGGATGGGGGAGGGGTTAGCAGACTCATTGTTGTACCCTACGCTTTCTCTCCATCCCTCGCTCTCTCTATTTCTCTCCTTCTCTCATATATACATTCGCTCTCTCAATCCCTCTTTTTCCCTTTTCATAATTTTCCTTCTCATTCCCTCCCCTGCTTTGTGCTATGTGTTTATGTGGAGGCCTTTGTCATATCTCAGATACGTTGGAATGTGATATTTTTGCCAAGGTATCATCCCGATCCAGACAGCAAAACAAAACGGTCTGGAATCTTTTTCGAGGCGGGCTGAAATTTGAAGCTCAAGTCTCTTTTTGAACTGATTTAAAATTGTCTACACTAATATGCAGGACCCAGCGAGACTGTAAGAGTGTGGAAATTGTGCATTTAGCATAAAAAAAAGCATACTCTCTTTCTAGTGGTAGAACATTTTCATTTGACTTGGTTGTTAATTTAATGTCATAATCTTTGTAAAATAATTTCCAATACACCAAGAGGTAGGAAAAGACGTGCCAATACTGCTATTTTGCTTGCCTACTGTAATTTCAAGAACCAATCCAACTTCATTGAGCATTTGATTTCTGTCATTTACAAATTAAGACTTAAATCATTAGGTTTAGGTTTCAACAATTTTCCTCTAATCATCCTTTTATCTCTGAATTATTACTGTTTCCACACTCCCATGATGCTCTGGTTTTGCATCTAGCCTCCTCATAGCAAATGTAAGGTGGCAATAGTGTGTTTTTAGGTGATTATATGAGATAACCGTTGAAATTCATAGAAAAGGGGAAACAGTTTTCTGTTAGACTTAACGATCAATTGAAGATAAATGTGGTTACATGATGCAGTTTTCCGACTGACCAGACCAGCATGTTTGATGTGATTAAGTGAACCATTGCCACCTCTTAAATCCACCTCCAAAAATGTCATCTCCAGCTGTCACAAGTTAACGTGTCCTTTTTGTTTGGATTTGTTCCTTCATGTGGATGACACATACAGTAATGTGAGCTCAGTGTCTGGCAGTGATGAGCGAGTGTGTTGTGACCCCCCCCTGAGGCCTTCATTCAGCAAGCTTTTAGTGATGCTGAGTGGCTGCCTGTCAGGTAAAAGGACAGGAAAAGTTAGCTGTGAACAAGATGCTGAGTTAGCACAGAGAGAGAGGGATGAATGGAGAGACAACGCAGCGTTGAAAAATGATGGAGGAATAAGAGGGAAAACACAACAAATCTGGACTCATAAATACATTATATGGTTGGAAAAGGTGACTATGGCACTAAAGTTCCTCTTTAGATTGGAGGAATAGATGGTACTTCCTTTCGTCTGTTCCTTGGCCCTCTTCATCTCCACATTTCACCTGTGTCCCTGTCTGGGTCTTTATTGTTTTTCTTACAATAAATCAGTTTTACCTTCTTCTTTCTTTCTGTAAATTTCCCCGCTGCAGGACTAATAAAGGATTATCTTATCTTATCTTATCTTATCTTATCTTATCTTTCCTCGTTCAGTAGGTAGATCAACAGATTCCTCTTATAGGCTTTGCTCTCGCAACATCCCAGAAACGAAATCAGAGGGCATTAATATTGCATGCTGCATTTATGAGCAGCAGAGGCAGATGACTGTACTGATCGAGGGTTGATACTAGCAGGCTGCCTTGATCAGACACTGTGAATTTGTGATTTTGTTAAGATTAAGATTTAGTAAATATACTTTTTTTTTTTTTTTTTTTTTTTACTACATGCAATCCATGGTACAATATGTATCGCAATGCAGACTTAAGGATACAGTGCACAAACTCCCTACAGTCAGCATTTGTCGGTTTAAAAACACCCAATGCAGCATCAATACGTTCTTATTTTCCTACATTGCTCTTAACCTACTGTTCATGTAAACTAAACTCTTCCTACAGGTGATTCATAGTAGAAACCTTCCAGTGAAGACAATTGCTTTAAGACATTTTGGGTGCTTTATTATGAGTAGATAAGTGCTATCAGTGGTGAGGAGAAGAACCCCAGGTGATTATTATATAATATTTATTATATATAGTGATAGTTTGGTCATATATCTAAGCTCCAATACAAAAAAAGGAAGTTATGATTTTTCTTTCCAGTTCTCTTGCCATCATCCTCGGTAATGTTGGGCACCACCCTTAGCAGAGCTGCGGGACATGGAAGATCCTGTCATAAATTAAATGTAACCAAATATGACAATAAAAATGGCTAATGTAGTTTTGTCGCTGTGTATAACAAAATTCAGCATTACAGCAGTTTGCCTCATGCATACCACAGAGATGACACATATGAAAGCCCAAAAATGTTATGATATGACCTCAAATAACTTATTTTGTCCAACCAACTGTCCAGAAATATAAAATTAACAATTATCTAAAAGAGAGAAAAGCAACAAATCCTCACATATCAGCAGCCGGAACCAAGAAATGTATGGCTTTCTTTTGTTGTTTGCCAAATAACTCAAATTGTTGTTGACTAATCTATGGGTTATCGATTGATTAATAGTGTAATTGTTTCAGCACCAGGCTCCATCTTTGCATATTTTGTCGGCTCTTTAATGTTTCCGTCTGAACCGTGGACCTTTAAACCACCTAAGGCCCTTCTAGAATCCAGAGTAAACCCTGTACATGGTATGCGATTTAGCAGGCTAAGCCCTCATACCCACCAACCCGGTTCTTCACAAAGAGCCATTCATACTGGGATAAATATTTACAGGTTTTTTTCCTCCAGCATACCTCAGTCCCACTGATGTTTTCAAGTTTATAGTCTAAAGATGCAGTGTTGTCCTTTTAGACATCGCTTTCTCCACATTACTGATGTTTGTCATCAATTGAGATGATGCCCAAGAGCCTATTTGGTCTTCCTTTCCCCCCCTCTTCTTTCCTCCCCCATTCCCTCCTCACCCCTAGTCAGACTTTTCACTATAGGATAAAACCTCCCAATCTCAATTTTCTCCTTTCCAAGGCAGATAACAAGCCTATCTTCCATCTCTCGTCCTTTATCTCCTCCTCTGTGTCTCTCTACCAAGTGAAGATGCCATATGGTTGTGGGCACCGAGCTTGTTTGGGTGCTGGGTGGAGGGGCGAGGCCTCAGGGCTGCTTCCTTCCTGTACTCTTTCTCCTGCTGTTTTTCATCCCTCCCTCCCCCTAAATTAGGTCATTATAAGGGAGATCATAGTGACCCAGAGATCATTTTTCTTTCTTCTCCGGGTGATTTTTGTTTTCTGTTGTAATGCTTGGCCATCCTCCCTGTACTTTTCCTGTTCGCCCCAATCCCCCCCCCCCTTTGTTTGTGCTGTTACCTGGCTGTGCTCTTCCTTTGACTAAAAAAGGGAGAAAACTGCAGTCTGACTCTCTACTCAAAGGCAGAGGAGTATGGAGAATGATGTTTTAATGGATTTTCTTTTTGGACTGCTCAGTTTAACCGCAGCGCTGCCAAAACAAGCATTCCAGGAGCACAGCGCAGTGTGGGCTGTGCTCCTAATCAGAAACACAGTGGAAAACTCAACCTTACCACTCGACAAAAATCCAGTCTACTGTCCCCCTGCGAGTCATATCACAAGCCAGATTTTCCTTTTTAAACTGAGCCAAAGGTCAGTGATGATAAACAGTAAGCATGAGTAAGGGGACTGTCCAGAAACACATGACTTCAGTGTACCGATGTTGATATCTGGAAGTCATTTGACTTTTTCAAAATTTCTTAAATAATGCCATACATGTTACATAATCAAAGTGTGCCACAGCTGTTGACACACAGTCACCTTTGCACAGTTACCTAAATAGGACATTTGTTAGTTTTTGTGAGTCTTTTTTTTCTTTCTGGCTGCTAACTAGAGTACTATCTCTTTATCCATACAAACATATTCTCCTCATCAGCCAATCTCCGTACATCAGAGTTTAAAAAGACCATTTATTAGGTTTTCTTGGAGCTTTCCACTTCAGGTCAAGGGTTTCCTTCACCAGTGAATGGAGCTGGTTTTGATATCATCATTTACTGATGACGTGGTAACAAGTGCATGTATTTTGGGGCAGAGTGGGGACTCAAGGATAGTCTATGGAGAATAAAACGTTTGTATTGAATTTCTGATGGAAAAATCCCAGCAGCTCAGTGTAAATATTGTACGCTGTACATAGTGTACTGCTCAGTGCTGCTCACTCAATCTGCAGCCTTATGTCACTCAATGATCACCAGTTAGCAGAAGCACCATTGATGGAAAACCATTTAAACCTGCAGAGGGAGTGAAGTGGAATAAAACAATATAATATTAGATTAGATCTTTGGCTTCTCCGTGTACTGCAAAGGTACATACGACACATATTAAACGCCACACTAATAAATCCCTCAATCCTATCAAATCGGGGGATTTATAAAAGACCTCCAACAGAGACATCTTGCTTTCAGAATTTTTTTTTCCTTTGCATACTACTGTTTTGCAACTAACTAGTATTTTCATTTTTCTCCATGTGGCTCTCAAGTGGCTCAGTAGTACAAATAAGTTCCTGTTTTTACCGAAACTGTCATTTGTTGTTGCCAGTCTCTGTTGAGTTGAGTACAGTACTTCTTTCATGGTCTCTCACACTACAAGGCACATCCAGATATCTAGATTTGGGGACTCAAAGCGGTTTAAAAAGCTGTTGGCTGACTGCCTGGCCTGCATCCTGGAAAGGAGACATTGAGTCCTTGAACATGACAAAGTTACTCTTCAAAGCCTGTGCTTTTTGCTGTCAGGAAACCTGTTTGTTAAAATCCATTTAGGATGCAAAGATCAGGCTTAAAATGTTGTGAGCCTGATTTGATCCTTAGCTCATGTGTCTTTCTATCAATGCTGCCGCTGTGTAAGCAGACAGTGACAAAAGTACCGAAAACTGCTATGAAATAACACATACCTGAACCGTTACTCTTTCTCACCCTGTTTCTTAGGTGGCGTTGATGGGGATAGACATCTGTGGTGCGTTCGTGGATCGCCTAGGAGAGCGTTTCAGAGGATACCTTGGCACAGGTGAGATCTCTAACCTACCCAAACCCTGAATCTCCTTTAGGTTAGGCTCTGTTTACAGTGAAAGTTATTCATGAAGTGTTATTTCATTCTTAAACTAAGCTTGAACAGAAGAAAACTTTGTCATTCCTTGAAAAACAGATTATAAGGATGTCATTTTAGTTCTGTTCATCAGACTCAAAGGTAAATAGCAGCAGGTGCTAATAAATGGCAGAAATGTTTAATGTTACATAAAGTGTGATGGTTTGTTGTATTATTGTATACACGCTACAGCATTTTGATCTTCCATTTTGTAACTCACTTCCACTTTGTGGTTCCTCTGAGACAGACCAGCAGCACTACTCTAAAGCCTAGCACCACCCCCTCTCTATTATACCTCCTTTAGTCTCTATATTTAGGATCTGAATTGTCTGTCATGCTGTAGCTCGGTCTATTACAACCCAAAACCACACCTCACATTCATATGACCTCATGCACCGAATCTTGTATCAGATTTCATGCTCTGTGAGAGTGAGTGTGAGTGTGAGTGAGTGTGAGTGTGTGTGTGTGTGTGTGTGTGTGTGTGTGAGCCCACTGAAGGTGTCACCAGCTGTCTTTGTCAGCCATACCGGCTCTTGTCACCAACAAACACACTCAACCCTGCAGTGCAGCTCTGGGAAGACTGGACCTGTCACACTGTGCAAAGTCTGCCACCACACACATACACAAATATATACACACACATGCTCACTGTGTGTCGCTTACTGTCTAGGCGGGTGCCTCGTCCGGCTCTGTGTATGAGTGTGTGTCCGTGTGTGTAATGGAAGTGTGTGTTTGATGATAAAAACATCTCTCTGAGCCTCCGCTGGCTCTGGAAGCTCCCTCCCTCCATCTGACTTCCATCTCTCCTTTCCTCTCCTCTCTGTCCTCCCCCCCCCCCCCCCACCCCACCCCCCACACACACACACACACACACACACACACGGGAGGAAGATGAGATCATTGAGACTGAGCGTCTGTATTGATCTACAGGACTGACTCAGGGCTGCTGCCATTATACCGTATGTGTGTGTGCGTGTGCCCGTTTTTGTGTGTGCGTGTACGTTGACACTGTGCCGTTGGCCACTTTGTGAACTAAATCCCAGATGTGAAGTGGAAGTGAAACTTACAGATCACACAAGCCTGTACTTTGACTTTATAATACTTTCTTGTTTGCAACGTGACGGATAAAATAAAGTGCCGTGATTGGCCCAGCAGCTGTTTGCCAGTTTGATCGTTCTTTAAAAAAAAAGATGAAACGAAATGAGTCAAACAGCCACAAACAAGCTGTGTGTGTGTATGTGTGTTTTCATGCTTACTACAGCGGATGACGTTGGGGGCAACAATGTCACCCTGTCATCTTTTCTGTTTGAGGGTATTGTCCTTGTTGCCAAGGCAACCAGCTGTTATGGTCACATAATGTAAGCTCTCTCACACACACACACACACACACACACACACACACACACACACACACACACACACACACACACACACACACACACACACACACACGCACAGGAAAAGGACAGATGACATCACTCTTCATGCTGAAGTTTCAGACTAGGAATGTGGGTAGGAGTGTGTGTGTGTGTGTGTGTTCATGTCTGTGTGCTGAGGCCATTCTGTCTATTTGTTTTTATGTCATTGTTTGAATGTTAAAGGGAGGTTATATGTTTTATGTAACTCAGAAAGTTTGAGGTTTTTCATTTGATGGTCAAGCAGAGAAAGAATCACCAGATTTGTGATTTCTTCTGTTTAAACAGGGTTTATGTTTGGACAAGCCCTTTGAACCGTAGTACAGTATTTTGTGACGTTTGACTCGGTGAGTTAAAGGATAAGGCTGCCGATGTTTTTGCTGCTGTCAACAAATCTTATTGAAAGACCTAAACTGCTAGTCAACCTCACTACTTTCAGACCCCCCATCATGTCTATTGCTCTCATTCAGAAACCCTTCCTGAGCATGTAGATATTAAAATAAAATAGATCACAAATGCATACTTTCATTTAAAAATTGTATTTACTGTAATTAATAACATACTTAAACAGGAGTTGATTATGAATTTGTGTCAGCTGTGACTTTTGTTGTTAATTGTTTATGGAAGTCTATGGCACAGAGGAATAAGCTGTCAGGCTTTGAATAAACAGAACATTTGTTATAAGAACAAATCATTGTTATTTGAGTCCTTTAATGGGATGTGTTGACAATAAGACATCTTTATATCACCACACTCTTCCTCTTAATCATCTCTTCACTGAAGATTATTTATCCATATTGTCACCACAAATAGTCTTCAGTTAAAAGCTGTCAAGTAGCTGTTCATCTGAAATTAAATCTGAAAATTCACTTCAAGCTGAGGGCCCTTCTGCTAACGCTGTTCCACATTTCATAGAGGATTAGAGCAACCATCTGAAACATTTGAGTAGTTGCCAAAGTGCTTATAGTTCACTAGAATGCCGGCATTTAAAGGCTCTTCCTTTTAATTCTGTACAGTGTGCGTCACTGCATCACACAGGCTGCGCTACTGGAGCAGTTGTGTGTTTGATAAAGTGGAACTGACACGAGAGCATTTGATGATCTTGACATTATTTTAGTCATGGTCCATTTCTCATTTCTTGTCCTCTCTCCGCCCTCAACTCATCAGAGCCTTTGTGTCGATGGTGATAGTGCCTCAGCTTTTACATTACGATGTTGTCGTGTCTTTCTCCATCACACGCCGACTGACTGCAACTATTGATGAACGCATATCTCTGTATATTTATGTCTTTTAAAAGCACTCCACTTGAGGGCAGTCTTTAATGGGTTTTGGTCATTAAATCCAGGAGAGGCTCAGAGTCGTGTGTGGCTTCATTTCTCCTGTACTTGATTTAACAAAATACTGCACATTAAACTGCATTTTTCATACCTTGACTCTCATCTCTACCCCACCCTCTCTGTCTCTCTCTCCATCTTCTTTCCTGTCTGTAGTTGTGCCAGCTTTGGTGGACAGACTGGGCGATTCGAAGGACCAGGTCAGGGAGAACAGCCAAGCTCTCATCCTTCGCCTGATGGAGCAGACTGCCCCGCCCATGGTGAGGGACACACGAACAGACACACGCACATAAACAAGAAGATGTCAGTCGCAAAGCCTCTTGTAATATTGATCAAATAAATAGTCAGATTAATAGTGAATGAAACCAGGATATCAGCCAAATAATTATTCTAAGTGACTGATTTCAAGCACCACATGTAACATGACTGACGTCAAAACAAAGTGACGTCGATCCATAAAATAGTTTCTTTACTGTTGTTGCATTTCAAGTTCAGGCTCTGACTGTAGATGATATGACAGGTTTCTATGTGAAAAAAACGTGTTGTATTGTGTGCAGCTGTTAGAATAGCCAGTCAGCAGCAACCCTTCAGATTGTACTTATGGCAGTTATTCAAAATCATACATGATAAAATGCAAACAGAGACAACAGCAGACCAATCAAAGCCACCTCCACATCAATAGATTGTCACGGGGTATGTTAGTTGGGCTCCCTCTCCTGGGTATCAAAGGAATAACACATGCTCCATCTCCACTCTGCTTTGAGTCATCCACACACATCCACATCTCCACAGATTGTAACCTCCTCTGCACTCCGTAATCTGCTCAAACCCCTGATGAGTTGCCTGGCAAAACCTTCTGCTCGTTCCTACTTATACATTCGCTCTCTCTCTCTCTCTCTCAATCTCCCCCATCCCTCCCGTTTTATCTCTCTCCCTCTCCTTCATCCAGTACGTTTGGGAAAGGCTACTTCCTGGTTTTAAACACAAGAACTTCCGCAGTCGAGAAGGAATCTGCCTCTGTCTCAGTGCCACGCTCAGCACGTGAGTAGCTTCCCCCTCTTCATCTGTCTCACTTCCAGGGTGAAATGTGAAAGAACACATTGTAAAATTGCCTTGATCAAAGAAAATCTTATTCTACTAACACTCATTCGATTTTGTTGAATTCTATAAAACTGAGTTTTTCCACAAATAATCACCACTTTTACCAGACATGTGCTCATAGGTTTCTTGGAAATAAGCATGAAAAAAAGGTTTAAAAATGATTAATTAACTAAAGAGTCTTAGTTTACAAACACCAAACTGGCCAATTTGTCTAATCAAATTGTACTAACTATAAATCAGCTCATAGATTTATTAGTTATATACATTTAAAAAATTTACGGAGATTCTGCCATCTTTATGGCGGCCCACGCAAAGGTGGCCCACATGCTGCGAATGGCAACACTTTTGTCATGTGATGGTAACAACTTGCCAGTTTGCAAAGCATAGATGTACGCTCATTTCTGCATTCAGAGAGGTTATAAAATATTTTCTCAATTCACTCCGGCAAAAAAAAAACCCACATGGTCTCATATTTAGAAGTCCGGCCTGATGGAGGACTTGCTTTTCAATGTTTAATTTCTAAGGGACTGTATCTTCCTACTAAGTTCCAATGTTAATATGCCGGCCCATATAGAGACAGGAGGTCAAAGGAATCACATCTGGGAGAAAAAAAGAGACCTGTTGATTTTGGCTTGCTGGTTAAACTTCATAATAATAATAATTCACAAACAGTGGATTGCAGTCCTTGATAGCACCATGAAATGCCATCCTTTGCAAACGCTGTCTTTCCCGTCTAATGTGTCGATTCATCAAAGATAATGCATGTTACAGCGCAAACACGCCCATAAAGTTTTAGCTAGCTACAATCAATGTTGCCATGATCACTGGAACATCAAGGTGTGACAGCCATTATTAATGCATCTCTGACAGTAACCCCAAAATCTCTTTTGCACCAAATGACTGCATATTACAATGCATAAAAAAACAGAGGAGCACTGAGAGGCTTTTTGTTTGCCAGCACAGTTAGGAGTGCATATCACACGTTTTGGGTGCTCTGAGAATTGCATGGTTTCTTTTTGTCTAATTTAGGCAGGTTCAGTTGCTGCGAAAGCCGTGCAAACCTTTGGTGAATTTCCCCCTTAAGTTTCTCACAGTTTATTAGTTTATTTGACTTAATTTTCATTGTATACTTCAAAAACTTTCTCTCCTCTGATTTTTCTAAATTAATTAGTTTGTTCTTATTTCCACTAAATAGTTATTAAAGGGTTTCTGCTCTTGTACATTCACACACAGTCAGGGATTTTAGAGTCATAGCTCTCTTGGTTAAATTTAATTTGCAAGCTCATTAAACAAACACACTTATATACACGTAGACATGAGACTAAAGAGATGCTTGCTTTTTCACTTTGTTGGACAGCAGCGCAAACGCAGTTCAGATGTGTTTTCCACCCTCATGTCACCACACACAGCAAATCCGAGCTGTTAGAAATGCAGTGCTAAATTTAGCATGTTTTTGCTAATGGAAAGTGACACTGTTATGTTAAATGCTAAGCTGGTACCTGATAGTAAAGCGTAAGTGTTTACTGGGCAAACAGTTATTCATTAAGCATGTAGACGCATTCAAATGTGGAACAGAAATCTTAAGTTTCTGTTTTTTCACACATTTATATCGTTATTGCTTTAACTCCAGATATGATAGTGTTTGACAAAGCTCAATGCAGTGCAGTTAAAGAAAACTAAAAGACATGGTAAAAACACAATGAAATGAAAAAGCCGTCTTCATTAACACTTATTAAGTGAATTCAGTAAAAGAGGGGATAAAGATGTGCACTGCAAATACAGATTTTTGCAGGTCGCACACAACACAACAGGAGTTATCATGTGACAATGAAAACTGATTTCCACCTTGATCACTTGTGTATGATGTTGGAAAATGATGTAACCATGTTTAACCTAGTTTTCATATTCTAATTGCATTATTCCTCTATTATTTGAGATATTCGCTGAACACTTAATGCCGGCCATTTACTAATTACTAGCATCTTCATCAGTTTTGGTAACCCTGCGAAAAACGTAACACAATTCAATTTAGTTTCATATTTTTCTGACTTGTTGGGTCGATTTTATTTTAGATTTTTTACAATTTGGGTTTTTGGTCTTTCTTGATGCAATGTATGTGTTGTCCAGTGGTGAAGGTCTATTGCCTTCTTGCGTGTTTTTTTCAGGTTGCAGTTCGTTGGGCTTTCTCGGCTACCTTAAATAAAAAACTGTAATATGACATTTGTGCCAAATATGTTACACATATCTGGGGATAATATCCATAATCCTATTCACATTTTACACCAGACTTTCTGAAATGCCCATTCTCCCCTCCTGAGGATATAAGCATTTTCCACATTCCTGAATGTGATTTAAATGATGGTCAAGGTCATCCGTCTCATTTCCCTTTCTGTTTGTGGCTCTTCTTCAGGTACGGAGCCCAGCCATTGAGCCTCAGTAAACTAGTTCCTCATCTCTGCTCTCTGACTGGAGACCAGAACCCACAGGTGAGAGGCAAAGCGCTTTAGCAACATGAAATTTGATCAACATGTCCACGTATATCTGTTTAAAAAGTCATTTCTTTGTGTTAGAGTGGGAAGAGCTCCTATGTTTCCTCCTTGTATCAGTCTGTAGCTCATCCTGCGGTTTAGCTCTCGGCATCCAGAGTGTGTTGGCAGGCATTGAGGCAGCTCTGTGATTATTACTGTTATTAGTGAGGCGATGGGCTCTGTAGAGTCATCTTCTCCCCCCACAGCTCCACTGCTGAATCATGAGCACCAACACCCAACCATTAATACACACAGCAGTACCAGCTGAATATGTGTGTGAGTGGGAGAGAGAGAGAGAGAGAGGGATAGAGAGAGGTTGGTTTTAAATCTCCTGCGGAGTTGCACCCCAAAGCTGAAATCTGCTCCTATCGTCTACCCAATGATTATCTACCCACGTACTGTTCCGACCAATCAGAATCCTCAACAGGCCCGCCCACCCTCAGTTGCAGAGAACCCCTTTAACGGCATCCCTCTTCCAAATCACAACAGTGCTCCCGACATAACCATCAAATCTGCGGTCTCCCATTAGAGGGATGAGTTCGGGCCCTGAAGGGTTTGTTTCTCAATGCATTTACGTTTGAAACCCTTATTGTGTGTAACCCAAGACAGTGGAGGGAAATCTGTGTAGAATTATTAAAGTAAATTGACCATAATCGTAATAAATACACCATTGTATGGTATACCAGTGCAAGTGCAATGTGTGTGTGTGTGTGTACAGAACTTCTAAATTGGTTAATGTCTGCTGTCTGTAGGTACGTGAGGCCTCCATAGCAACATTGGTGGATGTTTATCGTCACGTGGGAGACAAAGTCCGAGCAGACCTGGGAAAGAGAGGTCTGCCTGCTGCACGGTGAGTTATTTTCTATATGTCAGTTATTGATAAGCTCTCTCTTTGTGAGCATTGTTTATATTTTTATTTGCGCGCGTGTGTGCGTGTGTGTGTGTGTGTGTCCCCGCTTTGCACAACAGGGGATGAGTTGTGGGCGGGGGCCTGTGGGTCCCGTGGCCTTGGCACTCTGCTTGTCCCAGGCCACACCATGCACCACTCTGCCCTTCACACACACAGAGAGCCACTTTCATCCAGAGCACAATGCTGACTGACTGGGGGAGGAGGGTGGGATGGGGCAGATGGGGGACAAAGGCGTTGGGTGGAGTGACAGAGTTGAGGAAAAATTGGAGAAAGTGCGTGTGTTTATGTCTGTATCTAAAGAGGTCCATTGAGTGGTCTGGTCCTTCTTTGGTCGTCCTGGTTACATGCACTGGGTTGAGGGTTATTCTAAGCACACACTGCACCCCAACCCTCTTTCTCCCGTGTGTGAGATCTTAGCAA
The DNA here is from genome assembly GCF_027596085.1 of Anoplopoma fimbria. NCBI lineage: Eukaryota > Metazoa > Chordata > Actinopteri > Perciformes > Anoplopomatidae > Anoplopoma > Anoplopoma fimbria. Next base: position 4,284,263 of record NC_072458.1, on the reverse strand, counting down.
CAGCCAGTGTTGTGTGCTGACTGCTCAGTATGAGTCTGTGAAATCAGGCCGTGGCCATGTGTCATGTGTTGCACACATTAAGCCTCATTAAGTTTGTATCCGGTGTAAACACGCCGTCTGTGTATGTGGGATTTATACAGACTGTGTGTGTCTGACAGATAGAGAGATGTATGTCTGAAACCAATGCTTGTTCCTCTGTAGATGTAGCGAACAGTGAATACAGAAATCCTCAAAATATGATTTAATCTGGCATGAATTGTGATGAGCACAAATATCTGTTTTGTTACAGTATTCAATATTGTAGCACTAGTATGAAGTCAAGGTAGAGCTTGTTTGTGCCGGTGTCTGTTTGTGTAAGTAGTTTATGTTTGCAGGGTGGAATGCAGAGCTGAGGCCGGGGTCTTGCTAACCAGATCACATATAAACTCTGCAGAGCTAGCATCAGTTTATGGAGAGAAAGGGGGTGTAGGGTTGAGAGTAAGAGGAGGGAAGGTGGAGACAGCATTTGAGAAAGCAGAAAGTGGCTAAAAGTGAGGCGATGACCAGAGTACTGCCTTTTATTATATCCCTTAACATAAGGTTAACCTGCATCAGATCCTTGGCATGTCTAGATCATAGTACTTTGTGACATTTGCACTATCAATCATTTTCCAGTGGACATTGTAGATTATAGTCCCTCTCTCGCCCCTTTCAATTTGAAAAAGAGCCTGAAATCGTATCCAGGTCCACAGTATTTAATCAAACAGAAAATGTGTTTATTTGAAAAGTTACATTACTCAGCCAAATCATTTGGAATGAGCCTGAAGGCTGTTACTAATGAGTCAAATTTCTTTTTTTTAATGCAGGTCAGGACAATTTAAAGGCCAATTTATGTAGAAAACGTTTTTAGAAGTGTTTTTTTTTTTTTATGTCTGCCAGTATCCGTCTCATTGAACAGACCATATTATAAAGTGTTCTGGTACGGCCAACCATAGCGGGCTTGAGAATAAAATATGTCAATCAATTAGTAAAAACAATGCCAAATTCTTCTTGGAGCAGAATACAGAATGTTATTACCCCAAATTAGGTTTGTCCCTAAAGATGCCCCAGACTGTTCAGAATAGGATTGGAAAATAGTTTCATGTCATCATTCAGGTCAGTTAATCTGGTCAGTGCTCAGCACAACACACTCCACCGTGTACGTTAGCCACTGTCGGATGAGATCTCTCATCCTACAGTGAACCTGACCCGGGTTAAACCTGCTTTGTCAGTCGGTCTGATTGGGTCAGTGAGAATCCTCTGACCCGGCTGTTAAACCCGGCTCGCCCTGTCCTGCATTGAAAGCGGGTCATACAATACTTTGATTTCTTTTTGTGTGTTTCGGTTACATTTATATTACTAAAACTAACAGAAACGTAACCTTATAGCGGCATGTCTCTAACGTACTGTGAATGTATTTCTAAGGTCTTGCAGTGATTTGTTTGGAGGTACTGGTGTAGATTTACTTTACAGTTCCTGTTAACAGTGAAGTGGGATTAACCTGTGACAACAGTATCCTATTATTCGGTCAAAAGCCGCTTGAAAGACCATTCAGTACACCTGCCTCATGCACACATTTCTTATTTGAAAGGGAAGTGAGCTACCTGAACGATGTGAGTCACCTTCGCTGGAGTCAGGGTGACCTTTTAAATGGCGGTGGATCTGTGTCCACAACAGGTTGAGGGCTCAGCGTAAACGGTGCATCAGTGTGAACAGAAGATGGGATCCTGGAATTAAGAGATGCCAAAAGGGAGGTGGGAGTAAAAAAGAGGAATAGAAGGGAGGGAGGGAATATAGGCAAGTGGGGTGAGAAGGAGAGAGACGTAGAGGGGGGAGGAGCAGCAGCTTTGCTTTCTGTCTGCCGCTAGCTGTACAGCCCCTCCCCCTCTGACAAGTGTATATGTGTGTGCGTGTCTGGGAATAGAGGGGAGGTTATGTAAAGGGTAACTGAATCTCTTCGCTGCCTGTCACACAAACTGGCCTATTTGTCACACACACACACACACACACACACACACACACACACACACACACACACACACACACACACACACACACACACACACACACACACACACACACACACACACACACACATGCATTCAAAGGCCCTGACTGAGATTTAGCACATTGTACACTGTGGAGATTTCCCAGTGGGTGTGTGTGCTCAGCCAACAATACATGTGTGCAACACAAGGTGGTGCTTTCGTCGTATGCCCATAGCGTGCTTTGGTCTCTCGTTGTTCGCCTTCTCTCTCTCTCACGCCCTCCCTCCTCCTGTCTCCCTCCCTCCCTCTCGAAGTCGCTGCACCATGTTAGATACAAAGAGCTGGGGGTAGCCGAGGACCAGAGTGTGTCACTAGCATGGGAGCTAATGCAACGTTGCGCAGCAACCTATTAATCAGTCCTCTGGGAAATACTGAGACAAATGAGAGCAGACGTCTTCAGGCTGGGCTATTTCTGAACTGAATGGGCAAATTATTATGCTAATGTAAGGAGGGGAGCCACGTGAAAACTCGGCACGGCATCTGTCTTTAGCTGTCTTGTAGTTGACACCAAAAGACAGAGAGACAAACAGAGAGACGGACAACGGTGTGTATGTCTCTTATTCTTGTGTGCTCACATCCATGGCTAACCTTTTGGCAAGGAGACATTGGGGCATGTTACTGGACGTGGGTCATGGTGTCTCTGTTGTGTTGTTATCATACCAGTCATTTGTAACCAATTTGTATCAACACTGCTCAGTGTGCAGGGGATGTTTGAGGGCTATTATTTGTGCAAAGATGGTTTTTTTCGCTGGACTTGTCTGTTATTGGGTTAGATCTTTGCGTTATTAACATGCGGACAGTCTTGCCTGCACATCACACGGATGAGTTGATGCGGCTCGTGATTCTGTGTGTTTTTGTGCGTTTGATGCTGAACATGATGCCAGAAAGACTCTAGTCGTTTGCTGCTGCAGCTTCATGCGTGTGACTGGCATGATGGACACACCCACCTTCAGACAGACAGACAGACAGACATGCGGGCAGGCTGTCCACATGTTGCTGCTGATGATACTTTCACTTGGGATTCACAGCACATAGCCTGTCTCTAGGTCAAAACTGTATGTGTGGGCATTTTCTTTTTCATGATCTTGTGAATGAAGACGATTGCATATATGTTTTCTAATTCAGTCTCATTTTGATGTATCCAATTCTGCAATTCTATTTATTTCATTAGCTTCGTTGTGTGTGTTTTTCTCTAACATTTCTTCTTCTCTCTCCAGGTTACAGACGTTATTCGCTCGTTTTGATGAAGCCTTGAATTCAGGCAATATGGCTCTCAGCCCGAGTCACGGTCAGTGCCATCTCTCATTTATTTTGCCACAGTTGTTTTGGCCTCTGAGAGCCACCAAGTTTTTATTCATGTTGTCCAGATGATTTTGATGTTGCCAGGTATTGGGTGTGTATTTGAAAAGTGTTTAGTGGGTGCTTGTGCGTGTCTATATCTGCATGTGCTCTTGTAGTTGTGTCAGTTTGTTGCCATTAATCCTGTAAGAGGACCTAACAGGATTAATGGTTTAATCTGTTTGTCTGTGTGTGTGTGATTCTGTGTGTTCTGAGCCAGACAGTGTTTTGCTGCCCCTCAGTTGTGTGTGTGTGTGTGTGTGTGTGTGTGTGTGTGTGTGTGTGTGTGTGTGTGTGTGTGTGTGTGTGTGTGTGTGTGTGTGTGTGTGTGTGTGTGTGTGTGTGTGTGTGTGTGTGTGTGTGTGTGTGTGTGTGTGTGTGTGTGTGTGTGTGTGTGTGTGTGTGTTTTGAGCCTCAACCAGCATTGTTTGACCTTTGAAAGTTTAAGCGGTATTGACGACACCTCTTAACAGCAATGTTTCACTTCGTTGTTTTCACCCTTCAGAATATAACAGTTGGTACAGTGGCCCTTTTGAGATTTACTGACACCTTTATGTATGGAATTGTGATTTTCACACTTGATGCTGTGTATGTGTGAAAAGTGATAACTGAATAATAATCCACAAAGATGTCTCTTTTGGTTGTTGGCAAGATAAGCTGTTAGCTAAAGGTGTTAGCTCCTCTTGTGCTGTTTACAACAATATATAAGTTGTTTTATAAGGATGCACCAATCCAACACAATAACTTGTATAGAAATAATTCAAATTGCAGTCAGTAAACAGATTTTGAATGTTGGAAAAAAAGGAGCAGTGGTGTCAGATTGGTATTTGATATTAGTAGATAGCCAGAGTTGAGATAGCTGAAAGTGGTATCAGAAGAGTTAAGTTGAGTATTTGTTCTCTGGGGGGTCAGTAAGGTCTGTTGCTGTCGGTGTCAAGCAGAGCCTGTCATTGGCTGTTGGTACCTTTAGGCTGCCCTGTCATAGTCTCTATCTGTCTAACAATGGCAGCAGTGGTTGGTGCCTGGTCGGCTGTTGCAATTTGTTTACTTGGAGGGAGAAACATTGGGAGAGACGCGGAGGAGAGCTCAGGGCGTGTCGTTGCCATGATGCTGTCTCTGGTGGCAGCAGGGGGATGGAGGGAGTGTTACCTTTAACTCCCACCCCTAGGGTTTAGAGCAAGGCTTTGTTTTTCGGATCCATGATTATGTTGTTATGATCAAATTATAATGTTATTTGGTTTTTGGGGAAAAAAACTTATTGTGACCATTTTGACTGATATAGGATTTGTGTTATTAGAGGGAATTATGATTTCTCAGTTTCACTGAAAACATTAAAATGGTTTTGCAGGATCTGTACCAAACATGTTTTCTTAAGTCTCTAAAATATGCTGCATAGGGACATTTCTGCAGCATGACAGTTTTTTATTTAAAATGTTTTTTTGACACGCATTTTGCCTTTATCAAATATTGCACCTCCTGCTATTTAAAAATAGCAGTAGGCCATATTTCAATATTATTTTGATAATTGTGCAAACCATTTATGTAACTGCAATCATTTCTGGACTATTTTTTAAATCAATTGTCATTTACAATGGGAGAAGAAATATAATGGGAGTAAACATTGCAACAAAGTGAAAAGAAAATAGCAAGAAACTGGTGTAGATGGTCAATAAAACATGCAGTGATGGTTGAGACACAACATCCTTCATACCTGAGATACTGACAACTCTCCCTACTTATCTGAAACAGCCTAGAAAGCAGTTCACAATCCACCTAACAACCACATACTAACAGGGCTGCTGACCAACTGTTTTTATGTCACCTACTGCCTCTAATCTGACCCTACGTGTTGATCACATATCCATAATCCCTGAGTAAACGTTAGGTGATAGTGGCAACAGATGCTCATCACCGTGAACTTGGCTGCATGTCTGACTGTTTGGCCTTGGCCACCACCTCAAGTGTACTTAAGCTTTTCTCTTTTGTAGTTCTCAGCTACTGCAGCTTGTCGTGCCACTTTAGGTTGAGTCACACAACTGTTAAGCGTTGTTGCATTCGCATCCCTTCCCAAGTGGGCTGCAATTGGATTATTGATGAAAAGAAATGTAAAAATTTGTGGAAAATTTGGGGGGGAAAAGGCTTCAATCTTTTAAAGCCCAAAGTTTTCCTCTTCACATAACTTGTTCTGACTGACCAATAGTCCAAAATGAAAGATGGCACATTTTAGTGGTGAAATGATAAGTCGAATAATTTTATTTATTTACAGAAATCATCTGCAACTATTTTGATAATGAATTGATCTTTTGACAGAAAAGGAATCTGCAAAATAACTCAATCAACAAATACTTTCAGCTTCTAGTTTGTGTGTACTCCATAAGAATACTAAGCTGATTTCATATGCAATAAACATTTTTTTCTTTGTGTTGCATAAAATAATGGTGCAGTCTGTTTCCCAAACTTGTTCTTGTCTTCTAAACTCCCGTTTGGCACTAAACAAGTAACACTGATCAGCCCGAGGCTTACAGTCAACTCTCTGATTTTCAAGAAAATCTACCAAAGAGGGAAGCTGAAGGTGAGCGTGAGCTGGTGTTTTCCTGTAAACGCTCCCAAGAAGCTACTAAGAATTCACCCTGAGTACAGGGCCTGACTCACATTGTTCGCTAAAACACACACTCACAAATTTGTTCTTACTTGCCCTTGCCCCACATCTTTTTTATGCCAGCACTTGGCGTTTGCTGTAAAGGGTTTGAGGCAACTGTTGCTGAGAGAACCGGAGAGAGGGGGGAGGAAGGGAGGAAGGGAGGGCAAAGGATTGAGGGAGGAAGCTGACAGAGATCTCTCGCAGTAGGCGAGTCACAACGCTGTGCCTATCACTGCCTCTCCCTCATTCATCATGACAGAGACAGAGAGAGATTGAACAAACGAGAGAAAAGGAGATAGAGGAGAAAACAAAGGAGACAGACAGAAGGAGAGGAGCGAAAATCAGACACAGACAACAGCAAGTTTCTATCCATAACACACTGTAACCATGGCGGTTGGGGATGATGACGATGGTAAGTGTGTGTGTGTGTGTGTGTGTGTGTGTGTGTGTGTGTGTGTGTGTGTGTGTGTGTGTGTGTGTGTGTGTGTGTGTGTGTGTGTGTGTGTGTGTGTGTGTGTGTGTGTGTGTGTGTGTGTGTGTGTGTGTGTGTGTGTGTGTTTAATCTTATCTGTCTGTTGATGCTGGCACTCAGACAAAGCTTGTCAGCATATGGTTTTAAATTGAAATCAGCTTAAAGTCCAGGCACTTTCACCCCAAGTGCACTGGCTCAGATTTAGGCTACATATGCTTGTGTGTGTGTGTGTCCTGAACGTATCCATCATGTCTTACTGTGTGTGTGTGTGTGTATTTGTCTTGATATACAGTACATGTGCAGGAGCATGTGTGTGTATCTTAGCGATTAATTTTTTTAAATATATGAAATAGAGATGGGTCATATTACTAGAACAGTAGCCCCATAGCTACCCAAACCATTCGAATGCTCAAAGTTTTTATTTATTTACATACGTTATCTCCATTTGGTTTGGTTTAGAAAACATTTTCTTATAATTCTTGCTTTTCAGTGACATTTTCCAAGTGACCTTTTAAAACAGAATAATACAGTGACTTTCCTGTGAAGTTAACCTCACATACTCTAACCTTTTCTCTTCTACTTAAACTATTTCTGTTGCGGTAATATTATGGGAAGTGTGTGTGGTTCTGTGTTGGCAGCCTTCCTGTTTCTCACTGTCAGTGGACAGACGATTGGGATTAAGATAAGATTCATTATAGCTCTCTATAGCCTTGAAGAATGGGTTTCCCACATTAGACCAAAATATCTCCCTGACAGCAGAACAAGGCTTTTGTTTTGATGGGTGTTAAATTTAGATGAAACATTATGACCATGTCTGAATTTTGTGTCTCTTTTCTGGCTGTTTTTAAAAACAACTCCTCCAAGACTTACACATTGTGCCGCTTAATGTCCTTTAGTATGACAGTACAGTTGCACAGACCAAATGATAACTTTTGCACTTGCCTTCTAATAATAGTTACTATGTTAGTTTTCATTTTTGTGTCATTAAGACAATTTACAAAACACTTATATATGTCAAAAGAAGAAATATGTTCAGTTAACACAACAGAAAAATCATCATGATGTTTAATGTATATTAAAAATACAAAATTTCAAATAAATTAGGCATGCACCAAGTAAAAAGTTTATCCTTATAAGTAACCATTTATTCTCATCTGCTGACGTTACCCATGGACGGGACAAGCTTGAATGTTTTATATATAAATAGCCCACTCAGTCTCTGAGCATGGTTGGGTTTTTGGGCTGGAGACAGTATGTTTTTAGGTTGTCAGTCCGTCCAATACCTCATGAACGCGAGGCGGTAATTCTAGTTGTATCTTTCTGAACTATGTATTTTATGGTTTCCAATAATAACAGAGCATAGCAAAAAATGTACCTTCTTTTACTCTGAGATGCCACATTGCGCAAATCTTTCGGACTGACATAGAGTACAATTTCAACATTGAAACACAAGAGTTTAAGTGAGCACAAGACATGAAGAAATAACTGACCTGAGACAGAAAACCGAACCAAAATAGAACTGGTTAACATTGATCAGTTACCTTATTCAAATTGACAACTTAATATACTAACAACTTGTATGTATGTAGTTATGTTTATATTGAGGAATGACGCTTGTTTACGGTGTTTGTGTGTACACACACACACACACACACACACACACACACACACACACACACACACACACACACACACACACACCTCCTCACTTACAAGCCCAGATATATTTGGTGCCTTGCAAACTGACCATCAGTAGCAGCTTTCATTGCTCGCATAGCTCAGTGTTGACAAGGACTGACGCACACACACACACACACACACACACACACACACACACACACACACACACACACACACACACACACACACACACACACACTCTCTCTCTATCGCAGACATGCTCATTCTGCTTCACTGCGTCTCCGGCTCTGCAAAGGAAACCGTGACCCCGTTTCCAGGCTAGGCTGGTTGCCATGGCAAAGCTTTCCTCTGAATATTATGGTTTATCCCTCTTCCCGACTTGAAATTGGGGCTCAAATTATACCTGTGTGTGTAATTGTGTGTGTGTGTGTGTGTGTGTGTGTGTGTTTTCATTTAAGAAGCTCATTTTGATCTGAGCTTGGCTGGAAATTGAGCAGTCTGTCTCCTCTTAGAAAATCGGGGCCAGAACTTAAAGTGTGTCTCTCTTTCTCCCGTTTTCCTCCCCCCTTTTCTCTGTCATTTACTGTCCCAGTAACAACTGGGTTGCTGAAAGTCAAACAACTGATCATCCTATCAATGCAAAACTTCCTGTGCCATTTTTTAGAAAAGGAAAACACATTTATCCTATAAGATTACAGCCTTTATATTTATGCAACATTTCATTTTTTAATTGTGTGTATGTTGTTGTATAAGATATTTGAAATTGTAGCCTTTGACGCAGAAATTTCACACAATTTCTCCACAAATATTCACTATACAGATAAATAGATATCGTAATGCAGTGGAAACAGCTAATAGTGATCCCGGTTACAGTGATAAATGGCTTCTATGGATCAAAAAGCTTGGGACTGAGTCATTCCTATACAAATGCAGTTTAAAATAACGTGCTAAAAGTACTCATGTAGTTCATTTTCAGTGTTCATTTTGGGTTTGTTTGACTTTTCTCCCTTGAAACTTTGCCTCGCAGTAACTCTGCTGTCGGCTGGCTACCTGAGACAAAACAAGGAATTTTTTTTCAATAAAAAACGCAGTCACCTTGAAGCCAAAAACAAGACAACAAGATGCGGCAGCAAAACTTGGTGTCACTCGGGCGACTTTGTGTAGTCTACTCAAACATCGGCACACAATCACGGTTGCTAGTGATGGAGACAGAAAATACGAATGTGCACCGACAAAGGTTGAAGCCGTCCTTGAACAGCTGAAGCTTTGTATGAAACAGCTGTGATGTCTATTAAATACAGCAGTCTATTTCATTCCTTAATATTCATGTAATAAATACACAGAAATGTCCATTAAATAGTAATCTGAGCAATAGTGGGGGAAAAAAACGGTAATAATAATCACCTGCTTACAGTGATTGACCCATTTGACCCGGGTCAATGACTATATGACTATATTAGGTGGGTTTCATATTTTTAATATTTTTTCTGTTGACACACATTCCTCCTCTAGTTTACTTTGGAGCTGTTGCACTCATGATCATTTTAACAGCTTTTGTCCCAGTTCTTGCAGTGCTACTCCTGATTCACTTGTTGTCATTCTCATCTCTCTGTGTGTCATCTCATGCATGGGACTCTGCACACTGTCACATGGTTCTTAGTGGGAATATGTGACATTGCCAGTTCCCCTGCAGATTACAGCGGATCAGCACAAACACAGGCTCTCTGTGTAGTTAATCTAATTCCTCAGAAGATACTCTTATGCTCTTAGTCCCATGTTGAGATTTTCAGCTGTAGTTTGATAATTTCTACTACAACGCTCCAGCTGATGAGATGCCTCGATGTTTTAAAAACAACTAAACTCCCCCAAAAATCTTCACCTTCTTTCTGTTACTGAGGTTAAGCAAGCTTTGCAATCTAATAATAATAATAAGGTTTATACTAACTGAAGCGCTGTGTGGACTTTTGGCTCAAGTGGTCAAATTTAGTTTTGCACGTCACCTTGTGAACTTCAACCAACATATCAACACATGTAGTGATGCCTCAGTCCAAGGCTTCTACCTGTGGTTCAAGAGGTAAACAGAAGCTGCTTCTAAATGATTATCACCACTGTCGTTATTACGCAAGCAAAAGTACAGATTTGTATGTGGTCCGTATTCAAGTTCAACAGTTTTTGGTATGCAGTATTTTAAGTGGTGGTACTTTCTTGGCTTTTCCTTGATTTCAGTGTAGTCAATCAGTTTTTGAAATTCTTTATGAGTACATAAGTCAGTTATATATTTATATTCAGGACTCAGAGCATCAAAGACTTACTACATCGACCCTGCTGCTCCCTGTATGGTTAACACAGCAAGCTCTGTCAGCACCCTCGTTTGCACTATTGGCACCGTTAGCTGCGAGCCGCTGGCTGGTTTTGAGAGCCATGAGGAGGCAACAGAAATGCTCCCGATCTCATTTATAGCCCCCTAAAATACAGTAATGTCACAAATGAGTGTGTGTAATGTGAGGTAACTATTTCATTTTTGGGACACACTAACACTCTCATTCTTGTTTATAATGCAGTGGGATGTTGTGTCCATCTGTGTTTTGAGTTTGGTTTTATTTAATGCTGGAACCATAGAAATAATTTGTTTAGAACAGAACCGATGCTGCCACCATGTGGTAACAACAGAATATTATTTTTGTGCGTTTGCATTTACAGATCTGTTATTTAATTGTATGTTTCTGATAGTCTTCCTCCTTCCTTCCATCCGTTTCTCTTTAGAGAAGGACCGAGAAACAGAACAACAACACATTTGTTTCATTTCCTCTATATCTCCCTGCATTTAGATTACATTTGTTGTTTTTGGCTGAGAAGAACTGAAATTATGGATCGGCATACTGGGTGGATGATACAGATCTGATAGATATTACATTATATTTATATATTTATATATATATAAATAAAACAGATATTAAAGCCAGTCGGCTTCTCTTCTTGTTTCGTTCCTCTTTTTGACTCTTCTTCTGAAATGGAGAGAGGAGGGAATCTCGACCCATAGTTTCCATGGCAACGCTGCCTGGTAGAAGATAGAGAATTATCTCACTGTATGTGTGTGGCTGTGTATCTTTTTCTGCATGTGTATGTAGACTTGTTGTTTGCATGTTGTGACATATTATTTGGCAACGTGGGGTATCCTTGGAGACACTAATGGTGCTGGAAGATAATTTCCTCCCCAATAAACCAGAATCCTAATTATATTAACTAACACAAAGTCGTCCAACTGTTCATCTAACTATATTGGATATGTGAGGCAATATATTTGGCAAGTGAGCTTACTTTACATTTATATTTTGCCTGTTTGCTGCTGTATTCATTTGAGAAGCTGGTCTGAGCAGGTCGCCATGGCAACATCATGTGTGCAGTCTGTTATCTCTGTGGCTCCCCCTCCCTCCTTCTCTCTCTCTCTCTCTCTCTCTCTCTCTCTCTCTCTCTCTCTCTCCCCAGTGTCTTTGCTCTGCCCTTCACCCTGTGGCATTTACTCCCCTGGGTTCTGACAACAGACAAAAGGAGGAGATGCAAATCCTGCAAACAGTGATGCTCATCAATGCTAACACCGCGACAATGGACGCTAATGGACCCATGGGTTTTGTTAGAAAGCAATTTAATTCCCTAAACTGGTATCTGGTACTGTGAATTCATTCAGTTCTATGAGCATCTTTGTACTCAAATGTACCTGTACACATCACAGTACTCGGTAGTCTTCAGCATTATTTTGGTATGTAAGAACCTGCCTCATAATGGTGCCTATTATGCAAAATAGGTTCTTGTAGTCCTATCGACCCTTGAACTTTGACCCTGATGCTGAGCCATAGCAGTTATTTAGAAGCCAGGTTTGCATGATGATGTGCTATACATCACTCATTTGATCTGCTTGGAGGACCAAACATTTTTCAAATGTGCCTTTACATAACGGGATCAAGGACGTGTGATTGAATGTGGTGTGTGTATAGTATATACAGTATAAAATAGTCACACAGTATTTATTAATTAATTTTAACTCTGTATTCCATCACATTTGAATTAGAATTAAACAACAAGTATGAGATTGCTTAAAGCCAATACAAATAATTGGGTTAGTCTACATCCACAATGGTTATATAACAGTTCACTAGACATAGTGACAATATTCATTTGTAGCACCTATATTTAACGACAATGCAGCGGGACTAGTCAGTCACCTGACTTTATTCCAACTGAGCATGTATTTTACTTTATCTGCACCAGACTAAATGAAAAAGAAATCCCCAAATCAAGCCTGAAGTGAAGATGGCTGCAAAACAGGCCTGACAGAGTTTCACAAGGAAAAATATCAAATGTCTGCTGATGTCTTTAGGTTGAAGACTTGACTCTAAAGGATTTATATTGTTATAGTTTATTTGTAATTAATGCTCTGTGGTTTATCTGCTCATCTGATGTGGATGCAACACCTTCGAATTAAAGCTGGAAGTTGGCACTTGAGCCTCACAGTAGTTATTTCATTTTAATCCAGTGTTGGGGACTACAGGCTCAAAACAACCACATAATGTCACTCTCCTCACACACTCAGACTGTGCTGTATTTGAATGTGTGTGTGTCTGTGTGAGAGTGAGAGGGTCAAGGCCTCAGATGGAGGGGTGTGGTCTCACCCTCCCCACACGACCTCCTTTGATCATTGCTCCATCATCCTTTGTTCTATTGTGTATGTGAAGAGGGAGAAAGCGAATGAATCTAGTCTCAGATAAATTTAGCAACATAACAAGTGTGTTAAGCGGTGGTTGATAACTGTGCTTGTGTGTGAGCGAGAAAGAGCGGGTGTAAAAGGCTGGAGAGAGAGTGTGTTGTCAACGGTAACGAGTTTAGGTTAGCTGGTCTGGCAGGGACACCGAGAAGCCCTGTTAATATTCCTGGGGTGTCTGTGTGCCTTGGTGTGTGTGTGTGTGCGTGCGTGCGTGCGTGTGTGTGTGTGTGTGTGTCCCTTTCACTCCCATTGCACACAATCATAGTTCTGCCTCCGCACTGGCTGCAACACTATGATGTCATCTCTTGTCTGATTGGCTGTGAGGCTGCTGAAGGAAGGAGGAGAGATGCTGGGAGAGAGAGAGGGAGGGATGTAATATAGTGAGTGAGAAAGAAAATGCCGGCACTTGTATGGGTGTGGGTTTTTTTGGACAGCGGTGTGAGGTGTGTGTGTGTGTTTATGCATCTTTAGCCTAAACATGAAGTGTGTTTTTGTGTGAGGTGTGTGTATGTGTCTTTTGGTACGGACCCCAAAACCACGCCCTCCCAGAAGCATGAGGAGACTTATCTGCCAGCGGATCTGTGACTGTGAGTGCTGTGATGGCCTTGGGTGTGTTTGGTGTGTTTGGTGTGTGTGTCAGTGGTAACAATTGTTTCACGGCAAAGGATGTGTGTGTCTGCTTCTTTACATGTCTGCTTAACATTAACTGAGCTTTGCAAAAAGGCTCTGCAATCACTGTGAACATGTAGCTTGTATGCACACACACACACACACACACACACACACACACACACACACACACGCCTGTCAATTGATCTTGCAATGTCGCCTGCTTGTGTGTGTAGGTTTGATGTATGATTCAAGGTGTAGGGTGGTGGCTTTGGCGCATTTCATAAACGGCTGGTTGTCAGAGCGACCGGAGAGCGATTGCATTCCTATGCCAACAGTTTCATCTCCACAGTTTTGTGTGTGTGTATGTGCGTCCTCTCATATCGTCTTTCTCAAGTGTTTTGCTGGTAGATGAACATTCAAAATGCTGCACTGTTGTTGCAAGCTTGTCAAATTTGTCAAATTTCAATGCTAGCTTTCATAGCTAGCTTATTCTCTGATAGCATGCAGATTTATGTTTTTTGGGCTGCAGAGAGTTCTGCAAGTCACCGGTTGCTTAGGTGGACATTTTGATCATTGTCTGTGTTTCTGGGCTCTTAAGAGTGATCGTATATATCTGTGTCGGTTTTCCTTTCTCTTCTAACCGCATAGGTTTGTAATTATTGATTTAGTTGATTTAGAGTCCTGACTAAGCTCTCTGTAGACAGCATCCCCCTCTGTTCTTTGCCTCTCGTCCTTACTTTTCTTTCTAGCATTCAGTGTCTTCAAGTGACCACAAGGTTTTTATGCTCAACATGAAAGGGGAAATAAAGTCCAAGGTGCTTTGAAATTTTTCAGAAGGACCCGAGGGTTTGAATAATAATAAATAATAGTTTTTATTCAATATTTTTGAAACTAGATTTTAACATACTTATTATGAGAGTAGATGTCAGTCTATTTGTAGAAGACTTATTCAGTTATGATTCTTTTTTTTTTTCTGAAGAGACTCTCATGCATGTACTGAATCAATAAAATCCTCCTGATTGTTTTGACTAGTTATGATCTGCTTGATGATGATGATCAGTAACAATCCTTCCTCTGTTTACTTGACTTGACTCAATAACAATGTTGGCTTGGACTTTGCAAAAAGTTTGAACCATATTCTTCCTTGCCTGCAGGGTGGATGGTAACACGCTTGTCTTCTTCCTCTCCTTCCAGATCGTAGTTTTGAAGATGATGACAGTGTGGATGGGAATCGTTCTTCCTCAGCCCAGGCTGCCTTCAAGGTCCCAAAAGTTCCCAAGAAGCCTGCGGAGTCCTCTGCTGCACGCCGGCCCAGCGCCACCGGCGGCAAGCTTGGTATTTAACTTCCTCTACGTTTACACACAAACAATGAATACAGGCTCTGTTTTGGAAAAGAGACCGTGAGAGAGTGGGGTTTATATAATTCATTCATGACGAGCAGACTTGTGGATCCTGATGGCTACGAGCAAATGAAAATTATTAGTATCATTACAAATGGCAAGCCTTACTTTTATTTATGTGGAAGTCACCATAACCAGTTTGCCAGTGTGCATCACATGTTCATATGTCACAATTGTCTTATAAGAGCTTTTAGACTGACAGAAAGTCCAAGGCCGTAAAGCTTCATTAAGAATTTACAAGTATCCTGCTTTTATGAGGAAATGACAGGAAATGTTTTCTTTTGACCAGACAGGAACTCAAACGACTGATAGCAAACTTCCAAGCTGGAATTCAAAAAGTCAAATTACAAATGTGGTCCTATAATAAAAAACAATTATATCAGTCATTGTTGTAATATGTTCTCTAAAACCTAAACAAAGTCTGAGCGGTCTACTAGCTTGGTGCCACTATGAGTTTGTGTCTGACAGTCTTATTATTTCAGGCAGGACATTTGAATCACATTGTGTGTTCAATGAATTCCTAAATATTTTAAATTACTTGTATTCTCTTAAATCTTCTTGTAAAATGATTTGAAATGAACACATAGTTTGCAGTTTGAAACCATGTTCTTAGTTTTTTTATTTACTTAAGTGTAAAGTAAACCAACCCTCAACCCAGGTGTCTGTTCCATGGCGGCTCTGCCTTTTGACCTAAATGCATTTGTAACAATTTAGGTGAAGTAATTTAACCCAAAAGCTGGCCTGCTCACCTTTTACAGTCCTCAGACACATTCAAGTGTAGCCTTCTGTATAAAGGTCCTCTGACAGGGTATTACTGATGGTCACCGAATGGGGACAGACTATTGGGGCTGTTAGAAGACATCGCTGTCCACAGTGTCAGTCCCTCTGTGTCTCCTCAGATATCTGATACACTCTCGAGTCCTTTTCCTTCTGTAGATGGCTGAACTGTTATGTTTGCTCCGTCTTTACATGTATTGATTCTTGCCGTGTCTCTCTCTCTATTGGAAGAAGGCTATGTTCCCACAGCCATGCAGTCAATTTCCTGCTGCCTGCTGATGCATCTGTGTCAGCATGTCACTAATACACACGCGCACACACACAAACACACACACACAAACACACACACACAAAGGTGTTTTACAAGCAAGCAGTCTGTCTGAATCCTGGTACGTTGCTCTGTTGGTTGGAAACACAAGACTGATCTTTTGTCACTTGGATCATTACAATCTTATTGATCGTGGTGCTGCTGTTGGAGGCTGAATTCAAGGGCATGCTGGGTATTTTCTGCTTACACTGAACAACAGGTCTAAAGGCTTCTAAAGGAACTTTGCTGAAGATTTTTGATATTCCATTTTTTTAAGGGTGCAACTGTAAACAATTCTGTCATATTGTTTTTTGATTTTTAGGAATGATTTTGTCTAGCTTTTTCTGTATGTCAGACTAGTTTCCATGATGGCGGAGCAGAGAGGTTTGCATTTAGATGACAGTACGCCCACACACACTGGCAACTACTGACAGCAAAGCTCAGACAGAAGACAGATATTTCAATTTGGCAACAACTGGTAGAAATAAAAGTCTAGAGCTTGAAAAAAAAATTAAATCTAAAGCCATATCTAATAGGATGAAGCAGCAGGGCATGACTTCTCTCCATGAACAGGGTGGTTGCTTTATGTCAGCAGTCTTCAGTCACAGCAGTACTCATTGTTTTCACACTGCGGGTTAATGGTCGTAAATATACATTATGATCTCACAAATCTGTTTATAAAAGTAGAAAATACTGCGGTTAAAATTTTAGATTGGAATACAATTGAATCAGCCTAAATGCTTGTTGTGTTTAAATACTTGTTTCTCATAACAAAGTTAGTTCCACAATTGTGAAAGCATCATGCTTCAACAATATTATGATTATTGCAGCCATAACTGCTCACCCTTGATACCATGCCATGCAGATTTCCATTTCATAAAGCTGGCAATAAAAATAAATGAAAATGGTGATGGAGTGCTGTTAGTTGAGTTGTAATGACGAGGCTGCAACCACGTTACTCCCTGAGAATAACAGAGGATATTGTCTGCAGATAACATCGATGTTCCCCAGCTCCCTAAGGGTCATGTACATGTAGAGTTTTACAGAACACGTCTTTGTGCAACAGCCTGATATTTGAACCAACCCCGGGGAAAAGGAGGAAAGGATATATTTCTCTGCCTTGTTTCCACCCTTCTTCCCTTCAGCCTCTTCTTCTCCTGTGAATGTCGTCTCTTTAACGTGTGTCACTTAATATAGCTCCTCCTTTTTTCTTTTCTTTTTTTGTGCTTCCTTTGTCTCGTCTTTCACTCCCCTCTCTGCTTCCTAAGTAAGGAGCTGTAGGAGGTTTGGTCCACAGAGCATCTAGCCCCCAGAGAAATATGACTGACGTGCCCATTAATACCAGGAAGTCAATTAGAAACGGGGGCTGCTCCTGCTGACTTAAATGTGTGGGGGTGTGCGTGGGTGTTATTGGAAGTGTGCTTATGTTTTTGTGAGTTAAACCAGATTCACAAAACCAACCAGAGCATAAATCTGAATGCTGTGATATAAATGCACACACATACACACACATATTTATTTATTTGGCTTTGTTCTGATTTTTCTAGTATCCAAGGAAAGTGCCGGAGGAGTTGATGAAGAGGACTTTATTAAAGCCTTCACAGACGTCCCCTCTGTCCAGGTACACGACACACAGCAGCATAAATACACATTCATCCCATCTGATAACCAAACTAGACGGGCCATCAAGGTCAGACTGTCTGAGACTTGTATCCGTCCTTCTCATATTTGCTCTTCTCCTTCCTTTCTCTCCTGTTTTCCTTCTGTGTCTCGCTGCAGATTTACTCAGCGAGGGATCTTGAAGACAACCTGAATAAGATCCGTGAAATCTGCTCTGATGACAAACACGACTGGGACCAGAGAGCCAACGCTGTCAGTATTTTCACCTTTAACGACATACTTTTTTCACTTATATTAATTAAATTACCTTGTTTGACGCTGATGTCTCTTTTTGTTGTTTTTGCTTATGGTAACAGATGAAGAAGGTCCGCTCACTGCTGGTGGCGGGCGCGACAAATTACGACTGTTTCTACCAGCATCTACGGCTCCTGGATGGAGCCTTCAAACTGTCCGCTAAAGACCTGCGCTCACAAGTCGTCCGAGAGGCCTGCATCACTGTGGCGTGAGTGTTGATGAGAGATACAGCTGTTGGCCTGATGTGCAGTGAAAGGAAACAAAATCATGAGAACCTGTACAATCCGGGGCTGGGTTATTCACTGCTCCCTATATAACAGACACTCAGTCGTTTAATTTATAGGGAACAGCAAGTTGACACTTAATGATCATTGTTATTTTGTGTCATCACTGTCTGTCAAATGGAACTCACTGCATTGTGGGTATGTGAGCAAAAATAAATCCTCATTCCATTGCAACTACTTTTTTTGCTCCGTTGGTGGAATTTTTTTAGGGCACCATGAAGTTTATACTTGTACACAGCGCTGATTAAGGACATTGGACTCGACCGTTCCGATGACGTTTACCACAGGTCTGACAGTCGTGTTAATAACGTCTGTTTGTTGTGTTTTCTTGTAGCTATCTTTCATCAGTGCTGGGTAATAAGTTTGACCATGGTGCGGAAGCTATTGTTCCCGTCTTGTTCAACCTCATCCCCAACTGTGCCAAAGTCATGGCCACCTCCGGTATGTTGGCTATTCGCATCATCATACGGGTGAGTTTTGCAAAACAAACGTATAAATTCTTTCTGGTCAATTTTTTCTGCTGTTGTCTGGTTATTGGATTATTCTCCCCTTTTGCATCTTTCACGCTCTGCTTCCTCTCTCCTCTCTGCAGCACACCCACGTCCCCAGGCTCATCCCCCTGATCACCAGCAACTGCACATGCAAGTCTGTGGCTGTTAGAAGGTGAGATTAATAAAAGGCGCTGATGTTGATGCTACAGTGATAAAAGGCCAGGTCTCAGACGAATAACAGCTTTAAGGTCATAAAAAAATCTTAATAGTGCTGTTAAGTAATGTGTGTTTTGGGAATGAGAATGATAAAAAAATCTGTCATCTCCAGGCGCTGTTATGATTTCCTAGACCTTCTGCTACAGGAATGGCAAACCCACTCTCTGGAGAGGTGAGTTCTTACCGCGTTTTTTAACCTGCTTTTCTACTTGTTCAAACTTTATGCACCTTTTTTGTTGTACAACTGTGGCTCTCCATTGCAGGCACACGGCAGTTTTGGTTGAGAGCATCAAGAAGGGAATTCGAGATGCAGACTCAGAGGCCAGAGTGGAGGCTCGCAAGTAAGACCGGCATAGGCATATCTTGAAATTGAATTACATGAAAGACAAGTAGTGTTAAATATCTCTCCACCTTCCTTTTCCTTTCTTAATCGTTGATTCCTCTGTTTTTCCTCCTCCATCATCATCTTTCTACCTCACCCATCTTATTTCTCTCTCTTTATCTTTTCCATTTGTCTCTATCATCTCTCCTCCCCTCTTTCTCTGTCCTCCTCCGTCTCTGTTTCCCTCTTCACCTGCTGCCTCTCTCAGGGCCTACTGGGGTCTGAGGAACCACTTTCCAGTGGAGACCGACGCTCTCTACAACTCCTTGGAGCCATCGTACCAGAGGACCCTTCAGTCCTGCCTGAAGAGCTCCGGCAGCGTGGCCTCTCTTCCCCAGAGTGACCGCTCCTCGTCCTCCTCTCAAGAGAGCCTCAAGTAATCAATGCTCCGCTATAATACGTCCTCCACAGCCCACTTTATACATCTAGGTTCACCTTAAGGCTACCTTTTTAAGTCTTGACAAATTAAAATTGATGTCATTTTTTCTAAGACCACATGTGTGGACCTACTGCTGCACATGGATCAAATATCCTCAATTTACTTTTACTTTTCTCCTCCAATCTCTCATATTGTCAACTTCTCTCTTGCAGTCATCATGCAGCAAGCTAATTCTGATTGAAGACAAAATCGGCAGTAACCTTATCCCCCAATTTTAAAGCTTTGCGGAAGTCAAGCGAAGAAATGAAACCGAGGCGGCTGTTCAGGGGATTTTCAGTCTAGCAACAGCATTTTGCATTTGTCGTTGTTTTGCCTCCTCTGCATTTTATTTCACTGGCAAACTTAAAACCAAATCAAGCTGAATTTAAAGCAAAGTAAAAAAGACAGGTTTTCCTGCGGAAACATATATTATGTATCTGCTGTATGTGAACAGTGTTCAATGTGGACGTTTATATTTAGAAGTCTGTCTGAGCCTTTATAGAATAAACAGCATTACAGTGCTGACTAAAAGTAAACATATTTATAATGATGTATTCTATCTTCAGTTTGTATTTATATTAGAATACAAGTCATATGTTAAAGGAAAAATAAATGGAATTAGATAACTAGATTATTGATTAGAATAATTGATTTTGTGTGGAACAAATTCTGGCTTCAGGGCACAGAGGACAACTTCAACAACTGACCTCTGTTTGGGACTCCATTAACATCCAAAATATTGTCAAACTAGTGATGTGCAGATCAATTTTTTTAATGTAAAAATAAAAAAAAGGTCAATACTGTTGGTTGAATTAGGTCACATTCTCTGAATCACCCTAGTTTCATTTTGCACTCTTACTGTCGTCTATTACTCTTGAGTTTGTATCTGTTTACATTTGAAGATGATGGACTAAGCGTTTTGAGGTCAAAGCAATGTAATGGGACTCTACGTGATTAAAAAAACGTTTCAGCTGCTTGCAACTGAGGAAAAAATGAAATCGAAAATGATTTCATTTGTGACCCAGCATTAATTAGTGTTGTGATTATGTGTGTGGTTTGTTGTGGACTGACCTCCTTTTCTCTCTCCTCCGTCAGTCGGCCTCTGACTTCTAAATGGTCAGCAGCTCCGGGGCGAGGTGAGTCAAACAAACTCAGACACACACACATCGGCAGCAAACACACGTGCAGTCTCTCTCAAACACATGATCTCATTCTCACCGGCTCCTGTGGAAACACACACACACACACACAACACACACACACACACACACACACACACACACACACACACACACTGTGACAAACATCAGCTCCCACAGAGCCATTTCCCATCATTCTCATTCACATCTGCCTGTGTCCGTACAGCCACATCCTGTTATTTTGTTTTTTATGTTACTACACACATGTACGCACACACATATGCGTATATGTGTCTGGCTGTTTGTGTACTTCTGTATGGTATCAGTATTGGGTAGTGTGTTGCCTGCATGTGTTTGTGATGTATCTATACCCTCATCACCTCCCATCCTCCTCCCCTCCTCCTCCTCCTCCTCCTCCTCCTCCTCCTCCTGTCCTATCAGTCCCTGCGGGTTCAAAGGGTGGGGTGTCGTCGGCATCCCTGCAGCGTTCCCGTAGCGACGTGGATGTAAACGCAGCAGCAGTCGCTAAGCACCGGAACGTTGGACAGACCAGGGGAGCAGGGCGCCTGCCCCCTGGCTCCTACTCCTCACTGGGTAAGGGTCCTGTCAGTCAAGTTAGACGAGTAATCAGAATCAGACAGTGCAGACATCGGTCAGCATGTGATCAGCAGGATGAATCTGATGAGTCGTCTCAAATCAGCTCAGAGGTAGAGCTCCTAAAGCTTCTGACAGGTCAAAGTAAAAAGGATCCTCTATAAAAAGCTAGCCACGTCTACAGAAGGATGGATCTACACACTCACACACTCCAGTGCTTGGACTGGCCTCTACTCCTCTCCACTCCTGTACTCCCCTCTCCTGCTGCCTCCTCATTGCCTGTTGATGTGTCCTGTACATGTTTTGATATGAATATTTTGTCCGTGTGCATGTCTCCGTTGATGAATATCATCCCCTGTTGATTCTCTCGGTTGATATTGACCACTGCATCTGCTCCCTTTTTAACAGATGCTCTGTAACTAATACAGACTGTGCTCCTCTCTTCTCTTGTCCCTCTTCTCTCTTTTGTGTATTACGTTCTGTATACTTTCCATTATTTTGTGTTTCGTGTTACTGACCATTTCTGTTTTGATCTTCATTTTCCCCTTTATGGACTCCCTTTTCCTTTTGTGTCTCTTACTTTTAATAATCATTCGTATCAATCCTTTCTTTTTTGTTTCCATTTGTTTCTTCCCTTTTCTTTCTTCCACCCTCTTTCTCTCTCTCTCTCTGCCACTAAAGATGATGCCTCTGATAAAACGGATGGTAAGATCATCTCACTCTGCTTCACCAGCAACAGCCTTCTCATGCTTTTTCTTTTTTTCTTTCTTTTCTTTTCCCTTTCCTCACTTCATTCCAGTCCAACAAATCACATCAGGTTCTTTTGTTGCAGTATGTGGCCACAGCGCCCCCTGCTGTCAAACGTACATTCAACCCTCATTTGTATCACCTTCCTACTCATTGCATCATAAATCAAATTAATTACACATCTAAGATCATCTTCTGCTTTGCTACAGTTTAAACTTTTGTTGAATACAGAAAAGGTCTAACCATCAACGCTTGTATTAAACAGCAGCATTCAGTTATTGAGGCTTTATTAGGATACTTAGGATGTGCAGGCGTAGTGCTATTATACTCAGATTAGATTCAACTTTATTTACATTTCACAGAGTACAGATACTGAGACAACAAAATTAAGTTTAGCATCTAACCAGAAGTTCAGAATTGCAGAGTAATGTGCACAGTATATACAGGATGAATAGTACTACATATATTAAATATATATTACATACTTAGAATGTAAAGGGCCGATATGAATACACTAAGATATATACAGTATGAACAGTATGAAAAGTTGCAGGTGAAGTGTACTTTTTACAACCTGCTCCTTCTTTGTCTGTCTGTAGGGACCAGGTCAGACAATGGTAAGATGGTGGTTAGGTTGGATGTGTGTGTGTGTGTGTGTGTGTGTGTGTGTGTGTGTGTGTGTGTGTGTGTGTGTGTGTGTGTGTGTGTGTGTGTGTGTGTGTGTGTGTGTGTGTGTGTGTGTGTGTGTGTGTGTGTGTGTGTGTGTGTGTGTGTGTGTTTTAGGGAAGTTCTAGTTGGGAAAGTGGACAAAATTTAGTTCAAGTTTGTTGACATCTAAAGAGGAATCACCTGGAATCAATATATTCAAATTCTTGTAGTGGCAACGTCAATTTAAAACAGCACCAATGTAAATTACCAATAAAATGTTTCTTAATAGTGAATTTTGTCATCACACATCCAACATTGATGGTATTATGATAGAATAATAACAGAAATTGCAGCTTTAAGTGGATCAGACGATGCTCTGCAGTGGCTCAAGTGAATTATATTTTTGAACTGCTGCATTAAGAGCTCACAGTGACCCACCAAAGTGTTGCAATAAGTTGGTTGATATCTGCATCAAATCAATCAATACTTATCTAGGTACTGCACATTTTAACATATTTTTCAAGCTGTATATTAAATGATATGACTGTACTGTGATAAAAGGAACGACGCTGGTGTTAATATTTTATTAATACTTTTATTACCAAATTTATAAAATTTTACATTTCATGGGCTGAAAATGGCTCAAATTGTCACTCACTGTTTGAAATCAGCCCTGAAACTTTCTTAGATAGAGTTGACCATTATGCTATGAAATTAGTTTATTAAAATAATAATCCACTGAAGCATCCCTGGTGTGTGTGTGTGTGTCTGTGTGTCTGTGTGTTTAGATTAGGAGCCGACGTTCGTTCAGCAGCTTCCAACATTAGTGGCTTTTCTTCAGTTGTAGTGCTTCTTAGGTTCTTGGCTTCATTCAGCTGCAAACTAGATGTGACTAGATGTGTGAGAAGTGTAGCAGAGTGTGTGTGTTTTTTGGCTGTTTTTTTTTTTACAGTATTTTTCCCTCCACATAATACAGGCCGTGTCCGTACTAAGCAGCCCTTGTCCACTGCCAGCAGCGTGTCGAGCCAGGTGGACTCACGAGGACGCAGCCGCACCAAGATGGTTTCCCAGTCCCAACGTACGTACCCCTTCAACTGATACACAGCATGACTTAAACCCAGCTGTGACTGGAACGTTCTGGGTATCAAGTCCACTTACCACATCACATAAACACAAACACAGCAACAGAAATGGTGTGTGTGTGAGCTTCTTGGTGTGTGTGTCTGTAGTTTCTTACGCTCTTGTTGTAGAGTTTCTATTATATGTTGCCTTCACGGTGACGATAAGCTCTTTGTAAATGTTTCTGTGCCTTCAGGTTCCGACGAATCCGATTGCACACCAGGTATTCTGTTTGTGTGTCAGAGTGTGTGTGTCTATCTGTGTACCCCAGTGGGAATGGTGGCCCACATGCTATCGCTCTCATTCTGATCAAGGTGTTTTGTGTAAAGAGGAGTTAGTATGTGTTTTAATGTGTGTTTTTCTATGCATGCTGTGTCTCATCACTGAGGATGGTGTGGTGGACAGTTTATTCCGCTGCTCTGGCTGTCATGTAGGTTATTAAAAATACTTCAACAGCCATGAAGGAACACAAGCCACTGAGATAGCTACTGTTGCAACACATAAGAAAGATGTGTGTGCACCTGCTTTCCAAGAATACTTGCAGCTTAAAGCATGATGGCTTTGGTGCTGGCTTGTAGTTTAGAAGTGGACAGTGATTGGACCACAGCCCACTGCCCCAAATATATCTGGAAATTTACAGACCAAATCTCAGAACAAAAGACAGAAAGGTTAGGCAGTGTTCATGCCACCGGTAATTATCGGCTCCATCACCATGCGGTAGTTATGGCAACATGACACCTGGGTGGACACACTAGTTTCTGCCCCTTCTCCGCTGCAATTGCTATGTCATGCGTGTTAAAGTAAATATATAATAACTAAAATCAACAGAGACTTGGACAAGCATTATATGGTATTAAAATATACAAAGCACAATTAATATGCTCTCCTCAAAGCCACCAGACTGCAGTCAAAACACACTTCAGACTCCACAGAAACCAAATAAAAAAACTCATCAAAACCATCTTGATTAGTCTTTCCACTTTTCCAATAAGCACCAAACATCTGGTTTTCCAAAAAGAAACACTTGATTCACAGAGTTAGTTGTGAAAAGAAACAGCAGTTATATGGGCTCCTCAAAGCCAAGAAACTCCTTTTACAGAAACAATAATTTAACCTCACTGATTCATAAAACACACTTCATTCATACTCGACAGAAACAAAATAAAACTCTGAAAAAACGTCTTTGTTAGTCTTCCCACTGTTCCAACAATCACCAACTCTGGGTTAAGAATTTGAAAAAGAGACTGAATAAATAAGATAAATAAAATAAGTTACAGTTTGTACTGTTTACTAACCCTGTTTTGCGGCGTTTCCTGTGTTTTTAAAAAACCTGCATATCCTTGCTAATTTTGATGTGAAACGGTTATCACCGAAACAGATCAAACTGCAGCTGAACAGAGAATTTCTACGTGTGTGATCGAGTGTATGGACATTATTTGAGCATCTTTACTTTGAGGCATTTTCTTTTCCTCATTGTGCACAGGTTTTGCTTGATACATTCGCAAGCTGTCCCAACATGCACTGCTTTTCCCGGGCTTTTCATCTGCAGCTGGTTCAGTGTGTGTGTTTGTTTTAGCAACACGTCTCTCAATACTTGTTTTCTCTTAAACAGGCCCTATTATGCTATTTTCCGGGTGCATATTTTCATCTCAAGTTACAGTTACAACATGTTTACATGCGTTAATGCTCATAATCCGCCTTGTTTTTCTCATCCTGGCTGTCCTGCAGCACCTCTTCTCACCCTCTCTCTGAAACGCTCTGTTGTAGTGCTTGCTCCTCCCTCCAGAAAGCAAAGTCTGCTCTGACTGGTCAGCTCGTCCGCTCTGTTGTGATTGGTCAACGTTTCACATTTCAAAAAAACACTTCCTCCGGAGCTCCTGCTCCGTCTCTCTGATATGTTGTTTGAGGGCCAAACTAGCTGGAAGGAGTTTTACGTCACTTCTGTAACATTGTGACCTCATAATGTTACAGAAGTGAAGGACAGATTTCAATCGAGCCGTTTCAGGCAGCTCAGGAGCTTCTGAGGGGGAGGGTAACTCCTTTTAGGCGTGGACTTCAGGTTTTACGCTCTACGGACCTTTTACTTGTAAAAAAATATATAACACACTAAAAAGTGGAAAAGCATAATAGGGCCACTTTAATATAAATGGAGAGCTTCAGCTGTGCCTTCATTCTTGATGTGGAACACCAGGATCCGCTCTCATCGTACTTTGTGTTCTGACTCCCATGACGCTTCTTTTTGCCCTAACACCCATAATTCATCTGGTTTAATCTGCTGTTCCTTCCCCCCTCGCCTCTGCTTTCCCCCCTCCTCTCAACCAATGGGCTTAATGGCTCAGGATCTCAGTCTGCTACCCCTGTTGGTGGTAAGATCACAACACTACTTCTTTTTTCTGCTCTTTTTATCTTTACTGCTTTTCCTCTGTTGCCCTGACTTCCCCCTCCTTCACATGCAACCAGAAAGGTCACTTAAAGCTCCTCCCACTCTGGCATGCTGGGATTAGTAGTCACAGACTGTTAACATGGCTGTTCTATGATCATGCTAAACACACTGCTTTGGGAGCCTCGGGTTTCTGCACTCTTATGTGTGCCTGAATGTAGTCTAAAGATTGAGAGGACTTTTTTTTTATGCATGAAAAAAGGACAAACATCTCACCTAACTGGAATTCAGTTCCCAAAATATTCGTTTTTTGATCCAAAACAAATAATTCTAAACATTTTGCAGTTTCTATTTTAGCATTTTGGCATTTATGGAATCCTAGTTAACATTGTGTATCTGTAAATATAAGGAGATGAGGGAAGAATAAAAGGGAGATTTGACTACTGTATATCTGCTCAGTCACAAGTGGTGATAAAGAAGAAACATTCTCTAAGTAGCAAATGTAAAAAAAAAAGTAGCTCTGTGTCAGTAGGTACTAGTACATAGAAACAAACTTTTCATGTGTTGAGTGTGTGTGTGTGTGTGTGTGTGTGTGTTTGTGACTTCAGTTGAGTGTATGTGTGTCACTGAGAGAGCGAGAGAGTCTGGTCTGCGTGCTCATTTTCATTCATGTTGAAATCAGTTGAGGTCCAGCTTCATGTGTGGCGCCCTGAAGCTCGTTCCACAAAAGTCTGTTCACACATTTCACAATCAGCACTGCAGAGCAGCTTCTCCTCAACTGTTTATTCTTCATGTTGATAGTAATGTGAGTCATTGTAGATTTAGACACACTGTGGGCTTTGCAGTTGGAGACGGGATGACATGGGGGAGGAGAAATTGAGAACTCTGTTATCAAGTGTTATGTATTCAATTTTCTTCAAAAAGACAAAAGAGCGGTCTGTAAATCATCAACATATTCTCAAAATGTCACTTTTATCATTAAAATGTTATTGTTAAATGTATTTGTTTTGTCGTAATGTATATATATAAATATATATATGACAGATGTACAAACAGGTGCCAACACTTGTAAAATGTACTTCCTTCTTAGTTTAGTTTTCGACTCTCCGTGCCCCATTAATCCTCTTTCCAACATCAAAGTATGGAAGTAAAGTTTGCCATTAAGTTCTGTGTAATTTTTATGTAATATTTTAGTGAATGTTATTTGCAAAACATTGTTTGGAAACTAGTGCCACTAAGTTAAGAGTAGTAGCAACTGTCTTTGTCAGTTGTATGTACACAAAACTATCCATCATTTGTATCGTAAGCTCCTCACATTAGAGGGGAACAGGTTACGTCTCTCTGCAGCTCTCCCTTTTACATTCCTCTTGTTGCTTGAACAAAGCTCTGACTTTATTTCTATCTGTCTTTATGTTTTGTCCTCTCTCTCTCTCTCTCTCTCTCTCTCTCTCTCTCTCTGAAGCTGGCAGTCGGAGTGGCTCCCCGGGTCGTGTGCTGACGAGTACGGCCCTGAGCACCATGAGCTCAGGGGCCCACCGAGTGCTGGCCGGGTCCAGTGGGGACAAGAACAGACGCAGCCGTATCCCCCGTAGCCAGGGCTGCTCCAGAGACTCCTCCCCCACCCGCCTGTCAGTTGGTAAGTAAAATATTACTGTTTCATTTTATATTTCTTCGTTTATGCATCAGTTTTTCACAACAGCTCCAATGTTATGTGATGGTTTGGTTATAAAAACTCAGCGGCACACACAATCATCCACGTTCCCTTGGATCTGAACTTTTCTCCCCTCCCGCTCCCTGTCCTCTTTTCTTTCCTGTCCCGGGTGCTTCTGTCGTGTAGCTCCTTCCAGCATTAGTTCCATCTACAACGGAGCGAGCAGAGGAGGTAAGGCTCCGACTTCGACCAGACCATCCCACTGTCCATCTCTTAACCTCAATCCATCTATTCTCATCATCATTTTAAAATCATCCCTCATTCTTTATCTCCATCCATCACTACCAATTTCACAATCCCAATCCCTCCATAAGGCCTCATAGAGCCAAAATCTATAACCTGTCTCTGACTTTATGGCTGCGCTGTTATGGTGATGGGTGTCCAAGATCAGCAGATCCTCCCTGTCTCTACTAACCTGTTGCCAGTGGCTGATAAACGAGCCTTCTAGCAGGATCAGTGAAGCTGCATCAGGGCTTTGTAACCCCCCGGCAGGCTGTGATTAACCCTGATTGGCTGGGTGGATGCTGAAGCTGATAAGCAGAGCAATGAACGGTGAAGTTGATTGCGATATTACTGGATGATGAAAGCAGATCATCCCCTCCCACATCCCTCGATCGCTTAATTCATCTCAAATCACTTCCTTTTCTGTTCTGTGTGTTTGTGAGGAATCTGCAGGGTGATGGCCCGAGTGCACGTGATTATCAGACTTTGTTTGTTCATTTAAATGTGAGTGCAGCCGTCCTGTGCTTCTTCTGGGTGCATCGCAGCTAGAGCTGAAACAATTAGTAAATCAACCTAAATTGAATGTGCAACCATTTTGATAATCAATTAACCTTTTGAATAATTTATTTTTAAGAAAATGTGCCAAAACTTCACTGGTTCTGGCCCCTGAAAGTTTGAGTTTTAGCAATATTACTGATAATAAACGAGGGAACTATAATATTGACCCAAATATAATACGTGACTTTTAGTTTGGCAAAATTAATTTAACAAAGTCACCTTTCGGAGAACTTTATATGGGTGCTTTCTGTATTTGTGGACATTATCATAGACGCTCTGAAACGATGAGACCTTTCAACAAAAATCCCAAATATGAAGTGACTTAAACCTGGTGAGATGCGCCCTGGGAGACCGGCGACCTGTGCTCGTATTCTCTTGTTTCTCTCAGTTGGTCTCTTTTGCCTGTTCTGTCTTATTCATGTCTTCATCCATGTACCGTCCCCTCTCTCTCTCCTTTGTCACTGCTCATGTTTGTCTCTCTTCTTTGTCTTTTTGTTGTCTTCTTTATGTCCCTTACCCTTGTCCTGTTTGTTCACTACCACTTTTCTTCCCTCCGCTGCCCTTACTCTCCCTCTTTCCCCCTCTCATCCTTCCCTCTGCTGCGCTGCCGTGTTGTAACCCGGGGGACGTTAGCTCGGGGCAGTCGTATCCCTCGGCCCAGTATGAGTCAGGGCTGCAGCAGAGAGGCCAGCAGGGAGAGCAGCCGCGACACGAGCCCCGTTCGCTCCTTCACACCCCTCGGTGAGTAGAAGTCGTGGACAGATAACCCAGGAGGGATGACAATTAAACTCAGTTAGCTCAAAACAGAGAAACGTTTTTAAATTCAGTGTCTGATTTAAACTAAATCAACAGTATAAAAAGTTCAGGGTGATTAAAAACAAAAAAAACAATCACATGCATGTTTTTCAGCCTTTCTTTCTACTTTCACAACTTGTTCGATCAGTGTTAGGATCGTGTGTGTATGTCCTTTGTGTGTGTGTGTGTGTGTGTGTGTGTGTGTGTGTGTGTGTGTGTGTATGTGTGTGTGCGAGTGTTAAACTCTGTATGTGTGTTTTAATGGTTGCAGCAACGCGGAACTACTCTCGCTCCACCGGAGCTCTCCACACACCTGATGTTTTTGGTGCTGCAGGTGAAGGCTGAGTACATCTATTCCTCCGTACCTCACCCACCCACGTCGCCTTAATTTGTGTTCGCTCACCCGTTTTTTTTTGGTTTTTTTTGTTCTCTTCAGTGCCAAGCATCTTCTCCTTTGGATTCTCATTTGTATTTGTTTCTTTTCTTGTCCATCAACCTCTGTGTTTTTAATTTTTTGTAATTCTGCTCCAGGATGTCGAACCTTCCAGTGGAAATGCATGTTTCCGCCCGTTAAGTTCCCAGTTAACAACCATTCTGACAGTTTTCCCATTTGTTTTCTTTATTTAGCTTTGCCCCTTTCCTGCAAGGCCAACGTGTTCCTCAGTGTTTTCTGTCAATCATACGTTCTCCCCCAGCAGCACCTGCAATGTCGCCTAACAAGTCATCACATCAACTTATAGGGTTGGCTCATGGGAAATGTAGTGTGTGTGGGTTGAGAGTGGATGATGAGGAGAATGCCGGATCATCAGTGGACGAGTGAGAGAAGAGTTAGCATTTTTGGTCTCAAGTTTAATTTTTTTTTTCTCCCTTTCCCTCTGTCCTTCCTTCCACTCTTTCTTTCCGTCTGATTGTCTGCAGGATCGGGTTTGGGCATCAGTCAGTCCAATCGTCTTTCCTCTTCAGTCAGTGCCATGAGGGTCCTCAACACAGGCTCAGACGTAGAAGAGGCTCTTGCAGATGCTCTGGTAGGAAAACACGTACTGCATATACATCAAAATACATAATATCTCACATAATAAAGCACATTCCAGTAAGCTGTCATCATGTGCAGCTCACACCTCCTTGTATGTGTATGTGTGTGTGTGTGTGTTAACTAAACCCTGATTCTACCTCTGTTTAACGCTGTCAGCTGTTGGGAGACATACGGTCCAAGGTCAGCTCCTGCCTCTTACCTGTGTGTTGAGTGTGTGTTGTGTGTGTGTTTAGCTGTGTTTGTGCTCTATAAAGCAGGTGTGTGAGTGCATGTTTTCTGCCTTGTATTACCTGTCTGTCTCCCTTTTCAGCTTAATTTCATCTCCTTTGGATTTCTGTCCTCCACCCGCAGAAGAAGCCAGCACGGCGACGGTATGAAAACTACGGCATGTACTCCGATGATGATGCCAACAGCGACGCATCCAGCGCCTGTTCGGAGAGGTCCTACAGCTCCAGGAACGGAGGAGCCATTCCCACATACATGAGACAGACGGAAGACGTAGCTGAGGTTGGTCATTAGGCCAAGCAACAAGCATAAAAAAAGACACTCCCCTAAACTAGATACATTAACAGCGTTCTAGCAAATCTTGTCTTTTATCCAGGCAGATTTTTCCTCTTCTCAGTATGTCTTGCCTTCTACTCTACATATTGTACATATAAGTACTGTTAAGTTTATTACATTTGAAAAATATCAGATGTAAAGCCTTGCAGTTTAAGGATTTGCTGAATGAATATACTGCAATGATCAGACTTTAGGTTTTGAGGCCGTGATTGAGATATAAACATATAAGTTGGGTTCCAATGAGTGTATTGCAAGAATTGGAAATCCATCACACTTCTGTATCAGGCTCAGTATTTATTAATAGCATTACTTCCTTGGTGCCTGTATAGAAGTCTCAACAGGTCTTTGTGGTTCTTTACCAGGTGTTGAACCGTTGTGCCAGCGCCAACTGGTCAGAGAGGAAGGAGGGGCTGCTGGGCCTACAGGCGCTGCTGAAGAACCAACGCACCCTCAGGTCAGCCACAGAACAGGCAGATGCGTCTTCAAAGATTAATTTGATTGTTGATTTCATTCTAACTGTTTTTTAACTGTGTTCTAATCTGCAGTCGGGTAGAGTTGAAGAGGCTGTGTGAAATCTTCACCAGGATGTTTGCCGACCCTCACAGTAAGGTATGAATGCAAACGGCGCAAGTACTCACCAAAAGACGCACATCGCTCACTCATTGAACATATCATGTAAAATAGATTCATCAATCACCCACTTTTATTTTACTTTGGTTCCAAATATTTTGTTTATCCCCACCAACCTTCACTGTACCGGATTCTGCCAGAAACAAACACAAGGATCTATTTGTTAACAAACACGGACACATTTCAACACTCACGGTTGTTAATTCGTTTTTTAAACAAGTTTAAGGATAAAGACGGGATAAACAGTCACATGGATATTCTCACTCAAACATAATCACAGGCATGCAGAGTGTGCGATGGACTGTTATCTAACGGCATGCCACGCCTGAGTTTGCGTGTGACCTCACACCTCTCCGCCTTCCCGTGGGATTGCTCTGTCACTGCGGCCAATCCAGTGGCTGCGCTCACTGTGTTCACTGGCATTCCCTCTCTTTTGCCAGCCCGCCCGCCCTGCAAACTGAAAGCGACGACACTGACTGCGCACACGCTCAGACGCACTTAAATATATACGCATATTTGGGCTGCCAGCTCCTCTCTCTGACTAACCAGCTGCGTTTCGTTCCTCTCTAACATTGACACTTTTCTTCCGGCGTTTTTGAGTGCCCGTTGTCTCACACATGTCGTAAGGTGTGTGAGCTTCTCCCCATCCACCCCCTCGTTTGACGTTTGACGATTTGATGAATTTCAGCGAGATTCCGGCAGAGTGTACGGCACGGCAGAATCCGGTATAAGCTCAGCCTCCTTCAAGGTACTGCATCTCACCATGGATTCCTCTCCTGCCTCCATCTATCTATCCCACACCATCCCTCACTTCTTCTTTCTCATCTCCCTTGTTTTTCAACGCCTCTCTCAGTTTTCCTTTCTAGTGTGCACAAAACATCACTTTACATTACAATAAACTTTGTTGCTCCTATTTATTTGACTCTATTTCTATATTGCAAATGTTGGATTGAAAGTGTGGACTGAAAGTGAAGATTTAAAGCGTACACACAGACGCTGAGTTCATTCAGGTATTCTTTGTCAGGATGCTAACAGATGTGTCTCTTTCTTCCCCCATGCTACCCCACCCTGGAACTCTCTGTAGAGAGTAAGTTTGGCCAATCAGTGTTACCGTATTTACACATTGTGTTTGGATGAAAATCTCACTCACTAACCTACCTCACGCAAGGTTGCTTGTAACAACACTTTCCTGCTGAAATCATCCACCGGCATGTAGAGATGGTGACCACACACAGTCTGAATGGTGTTTGTTTATTCTTGTTAAGTAGTTAACATCTCACTGTGGTTGTCTTCTAATATTATTATAATTAATTTGGGTGGTATAAGTTTAATCGGTGATTGGAAATCAAAGTGTGCTGCTGCAATAATGAGTGAATAACCACTAACGTCACATTGGAAACTAATGCTACTCTCACATGATACTTCAGCATAACCTCCATGTATCCTGTAATGACACTGGAAATGCAGGACTGCTTGTATGTATGCATGAGTGCATGAAACATGTGAATTGTTGAGTGACCGAGACACTGTGTGACCCAAACTGTGTGTGTGTTTAGGTGTTCAGTATGTTCCTGGAGACCCTGGTAGATTTCATCCAGGTCCATAGAGAAGATCTGCAGGACTGGTTGTTCGTCCTGCTCACACAGCTGCTGAAGAAGATGGGAGCTGACCTGCTGGGCTCCGTTCAGGCCAAAGTTCAAAGAGCCCTGGATGTCACACGGTGGGTGACACACTATCACAGTTCAGACTGACATTAGGGCAAATAAGTTCTTGACCCATGGGAAACATAGGTATCCTAACCTTTGGGAATAGTATGCAGAACAAAATCATTTAAATTTGAACCTCAATCTACTAGTTTATGCTTAGATTATGTGTTACTTATTCCATGGTCAGGGTGAATACTCGATTCTGACTGGCTGCAAGGTGTCCGTTAATTATTGATAACGGACAATTACTAATTAGTTCCAGTGAAACAGTCTATTCGCTGTTCTTAATTAAAGCACTGGCTACAAAAAAATCCAACTGAGTGTAACGTTAGTCCTTCAGCGCCTCATCCTCTGAACACCACAGGATGGCGACTGTAACACACAAGCTGCTAGTAGTAAGTTACACTGCCCCTCTGAACTTACAAATACTTTGTTCCACATAACCAGTCATCTCACATCCCAAAATCTTGAGACTGATTTGGAGGCAATGACGAGGCTGGATAGTTCACTAATGTTGTTGTTTCACCTACTGGCAACTTATATTTACTGTTCTTCAATAGTACGCAATGTTACTGACTTTGAATTTTGCTAGCACAACGTTAGCTTCAAGTTTTGTCCTATTTACTGGAGTAACTCTATGAACGCGTTTCCATTGCATAATCTTATAGTATGTTACCAAGGAAACGGAGTACCGGCTTGTGAAAAAACTCCTAAAAACATGAAAAATAAATGAATGGACTTTTCTTTTTTTTTTGCCAAGTGACCATGGTACAAGCAGCTTAGTGCCCTTCGAGATGTCCTAATCAGGAATTAGTGAACTCAAGAGGCAACCTCAGAGACACACGGGTCTGCCTGTCATCTATTAAGGAAGGGATAAAACCATCATTATTGCGAAATGAACCCATACAGGGTGAGCTCGTGGCGGAGTCTCAAATCGTCTTGACGGGGTTTTCTTTGCTTTAGGGATCTGCTCACCCTGTCGGGGTTCCTTTTGAAATAATTACAGACTCACTGTTCATTAACCCTTATGTGATGGACATCTTGTCGGGCATTATCTCATAAACATGTAAAAGAATAATCTTTTCTGTGTTGCGTGTTTAAACATACACAAAGAGAAAGGATGGTAACACAAATCATTGTTTACTCAGACTTTTTGTATTAAAAAGCATTTATCCGTTTACTCTTGAGATGTGTTTCCGCTGTAAATTGAATGTGTCTTTTTTTCCCCCTCTGACAGAGAGTCTTTCCCCAACGACCTTCAGTTTACTATTCTCATGAGGTTTACTGTGGACCAGACACAGACGCCCAACCTCAAGGGTAAGTGTGTGTGTGTGTGTGTGTGTGTGTGTGTGTGTGTGTGTGTGTGTGTGTGTGTGTGTGTGTGTGTGTGTGTGTGTGTGTGTGTGTGTGTGTGTGTGTGTGTGTGTGTGTGTGTGTGTGTGTGTGTGTGTGTGTGTGTGTGTGTGATGTGAATGTGAATGTGAAAGAGAATGGAGGCCTGAGAAGGGGAGGGATGAGAGGGAAGGATGGTCATAAGGCTGGAAACTTTGGGATTTCTTAACCGTGGTAACTGTTGTACTGATGTGACCTCATGCCTGCCCAAACCCCTGAATCCTGGGCTGTGATTGGTCAGCGGTTGATCTAGCTTCTCTACTGGCTTTTTGCTCTGCTACATTGAGGACACTCCCTTCAAGCTTTTCCTCCTCTAACTTCTTATTCATCCTCTTGTACCTTCCTCCTCACTAACCCTTCTGTTAGAGCAACTTCTCCCCCAACCAGTATCACCAAGCTCCCCACTACTTACCTTAAACTCAAGCTTTGCTACTTCACTCCTCCTCCTCGCTCTCCTTAACCCTTTAACTCTCTGTTCCTTTCCCTCCTCCCGCTCCTGCCCGATATTTCCTCCCCATTCTCACAACTTTTTTTTATTCCCTACCAGTTTTTCTCATCCTCTACCTTCACACTAGGCTTGGGCAATGAAAGATATTAACGTCATCACAATATCACCCCTTTACGAAATATACATTTTTCTTTCAACACGCTCTTCATTTGACTTGGCAAATTGTATTGCTGTTTAACACCTCTGTCATTTAAGAGATAGATTGCTGTTGCTTTTTATTATTGCTGTCAGCTGTTGGCCACTTAAAGCACAGTTTTGGAATGTGGACCTACTGTGGGACCTCTGTGACCTGAGAAAACTCTTGATAGTCATTAAACATTGTTCTCAGAGTCTGTTGGCTCATAGCGTGACCTTACAGCTCACATCATAGACGAGGGGAGGGCAATATGTCGAAATATACAGTCAGACAGTAGAAATATGTTTGTGGGGGATGTTACAAATCATTGTGACAATCTTGGAATTACAGGATTTTTTCATAAGTAAGATTTTTCTGATATACAGTTCACTGGATTGGTTCTGCTTATTTTATCTGTAAGCAGTTTCTCAATTGAATTTTCAGAAAAAGATCTCAACATCACACAATAAAAAAGAAAAACCCAACCTCAACATACTGCGAGAGGTGACTTGCAAGATCAAGTCATTTACTTTCCTTGCAACACTGCCTAGTATACTGACATGATAAGGATCTTAATACGTGTTGAGCCTTTTACAAGTCATTATCCATCCTAAAGACTGCTGCATGAAGCTTCATAAACTACTGTTTTTATTGATTAACGAGGCATCACAGCTCTTGGCTGCCATCATGTGGCCTTAACGATTACATCGTCTATTGCAGATTTTCAGAATAATATAATTAAATTTAAGGATCGCCCAAGCCTGCTTTTCAATCTTTTTTCACTTCTTAAACTCTCTGCACCCTTCCTCCTCCCTCCCTCCCTCCCTCCTCCCTCTGCTCCCTTTTCCTCTCTTGTCTGCCCCCGCCCTCCCCTGTCCTCGTCTCCCTTTCTCTCTCCGTTGATTGACGCGGCGATTTCTCCTCTTTCTCTCTGAAGCCTGTGCGGAGCTCGTGTTGCGGGCGAGGGCGAGGCAGGGGAGGGTCCGGGGTAAAATTGTTCCCCCCCAGAGTGCGGCGCCACGCCTGCTCTCTAGACGAGCAGGCCGCAGCCTGGAGCCAGTCCTCCCAGGTCAGTGCGCTCCGGGGGGAGCAATTATATGGCCCGGCAATGCTGCTGAGTGATTTGGAGGAAGTTGCTGGTCCTTGAGGTGCATTTGGAAAGAGATGGAAGAAAATCAGGGCAGGAGTCAGTTGTTGTGGCGTTTCGGAGCCTGCGACGAATGTTTGCATTTATTGGTTTCTTTGATTTATCATCGCTTTTTCTTTTTGATTGATTTGTTTCCCACATGACAAAGCATGACAAGCTCTTCTCTCACTGATTCATCAGATCAATTTATTTTCAGACCTGCAAGAGATGCACAATCTGCTGCGGTTGTTCATGTTGTCTGTAACACTGGTGGTCACTTTTTCATGCCTGCGTGCGTGTGCGTGTGTGTGTGTGTGTTTGTGTTTGTCGTTCTGTTATTACTGGTTTTGTGTTTTTGCAGGTGAATATTGGCCATGCAGTATCTTTGTTATTAGTCAACTTGCTAATGATTTGTATGTATGCACATTTTTGTGTTACAGGTGAAGGTGGCCATTTTGAAGTATATCGACACGCTGACGTTACAGATGGAAGCTCCAGACTTTGTGAACTCCAGTGAGACTCGGCTCGCCATCTCCCGCATCATCACCTGGACGACTGAACCCAAGAGCTCTGACGTCAGAAAGGTGCTGACACACAAACCTCCACCAGCTCAAAACCGTATTCCCATAGTAAATTATCATGATATTTGAAAGAACTACAACCGTCTTTCATTCAATAAAGCACACAAACACAGGAAAAGATTATAGCAATTCCAAGTTTGACTGAGAGGTTTGTATTTTGTTGTATTTTGCTACAGGCGGCCCAGTCGGTGTTGATCTCACTGTTCCAGCTCAACACTCCAGAGTTCACCATGCTGCTGGCAGCTCTGCCCAAAACCTTCCAGGACGGAGCCACCAAGCTGCTTCAAAACCATCTGAAGAACACTGGCAACGCTGCACAGGTAACAAAGGGATTATTTCAGACACACATTGGTACGCTGTGGTTGTAAATCATTATACTACAGCATTAATAGCATACTTCTTTCTAACTAAACTAAACATGTTCTTTGTCTCTTCCTCAGGCACCAATGGGCAGCCCTCTGACACGCCACACCCCCCGATCTCCAGCAAGCTGGTCCAGCCCGGTTACGTCCCCAACCAACACCTCCCAGAACACCCCCTCACCAAGGTATCTCACACACACACACACACACTTTTCAAATCTAACAATAATTGACATACTAGCATCAACACAGGACAGTATGTAAACAGAAGACAAGAGTAAAGTCTAGAGATTTGCATATAGATTAAACCACATTAGTTACAGTGTGGCTCAGTGGGCTGTAGGACTGTCACAATATCAGATTTTCACTACACGATTATCATAGCCAGACATTTCCATAAAATAATATTATCGCATTACTAAGAGAATTATTTTTTAAAGTCAGTCAGTAAAATGTATCTAATACTATTTTTGGTGTGTTTTATTTCTATTCGGCAAATTAATTAAGCTCAAAATTCGAGTTTAGGGAGGTGAAGATGGTCTGTAACAATAACTGTACAAAAGTCTGATTTAAGAGGCTCTGGATTATTTACACAATATTATCACATGTGTATTATTAACATGAAATCAATATGTCATATTTTAAATATCACAGTTATCGTCAATTTCACGACAAACCTACTGCCTCTTTTTCTCCTTGGGGTTATGAGATCAGTACAGTTTTAGTTGTTTTAATGTCAATTTAAAATTTTGGTCCTCCATTGAAATATTGTTTCCACATTTATCTAAGGAAGCAGATGTAACACCATCTGAAGCATGTTTCATACGTGGGGTATAGCGGTTTGAAGACTCAATTCAGCTGCAATCATGCCGCCATGGTTCATCGTCCTTTTTCTTTGGTTTGTGTTTAGTGCATTTGACTACGACACAGAGAACATGAACTCAGAGGACATCTACAGCTCACTGAAAGGTGTCACTGAGGCGATCCAGAACTTCAGCGTCCGCAGCCAAGAGGACATGAATGAACCAGTCCACCGGCGGGAGGGAGACGAGGTGAGTGGAGCAGACCGATGGATGTTGTATGTGTTCATGTACGTGTACATCAGTATGTGTCCAGATAAATATGGAGCCATTAGAGCTGTACTGTTGCTTATGAAAAATATTTTTTTTTTTTTTCTGTAACTCTTGGCAACACCTTTTGGTTTAAGTACTAGTCTACATAGTTTGACATTTTCTGGGGGTCATGACATGACTGAGTGAAAACAAAGGTGACACATTTACAGTTTGTGTGAAGTGTAACAGACAAGATTTGCAAGCAGCGAGGTGTTAAAGAGTAGGCTTAAAAAAAACAAGCTGCCAACTTTAAGGAATTCCTTCATGAAACACCACAACGCTAGTTTCACACTTTATCCTCATCGCTTGTTGTAAAAGAGCCAAACATTTTAGTCAGACAATATTTTTTGTTGAAACTTAAGCAGAACGCTGCTGCAAATAAAATGTTTAGAGGTGTTGTGGAAAGTGGTAGGAAGAGAAAAAATAAAAGTTTTAATGCATTTTAATGCTCAATCAGTTCTTAGTGTTCATCAGTTCCTGCATTCTTCACAAATACAAGTAACTTTGATTATGGGCAACATTTCATGTAGAGTTGTGCAACAGGGGGCTTCGTTGATGGTTGCTGGCTAAAATATAAGTTGATTAATAAATAAACTTGCTCAGTGTTGCCATAGCAATTAAGCATTGGTTTATGACACATGTTTAACATTTTTGTTTAACACTACTGTTAGAATGAAGCCTTTTTTTTTTTTTTTGGCAAAATAGCAAAACTATTTTGTCTATACTTTACTTTTAAAGCTGTTTAATTCGGCCTCGACACAAGCAGCCATACAAAACCGTGGCCTCAGTGTGAAAAAATTGTCGACGTTTATTTAAATATAGAAAATGTCTGATTAACCAATATGTTAACAAGATCTGACAACAGACGTATCTCACTTGGTACTCTAACAGTAATAGGTTTTGATCCTTGTCTGGTTTAGCCTTGCAGCATGTTTTCCAAGACTTGCAAAGGTGTAAACACGCACAAACATAGCTAGCGACATTAACTGCATGTGACCCTGACATGTGATCTGTTCCACCTCTCCCCCTGCAGTGTGGGAACTGAGAGACATACATTAGGTGTTGATGAGACTGATGGCCGTAAACAAAATCCTCTACAGACACTGATTAAAACCATGTGTTTTGTCTGTTATGAATCCCAGTGGCTGAAAATCACACCAAGAGGATTTCCTCAATAATATTTTCACACGTGCTGAGATCCTCTTCTCGTTCTGTCCAAATTTATGACTGCAGACGTCATGTCAGCTCTTTTTGCAATCCCTCAGCAAACCCTGCCCCTTTAAAGGACACGGTGTACTCAAGTACAGAGGTGTGACCCCCTGACATTTTCCCCATGTGATGCCTCTGAAATCTAATCAGCTCACATGTCATCAGCCTGCCAATCACAGCACATCTGACTCATCAAACCACCACTAATATAGTGGCATTTAGTGGTTTGAGTGTAAATATACACAGAAACAAGAGCTTAACCCTCTTAACCCTGCGCCACTCCTTACCTGGTGGTTCGCCGCAAGTCGGCCTTCTCAAGGGCCAAATTAATTTAATTTAATTACAGTTAGAGAACTACATGCTTTCAACAATATAAAGGTCACCCAAAGGTTCCTGGCCATGAACCTTGATGTGATCCAGATGAATAAATCTGAAATGTTAGAATAAGAGTTTGGTTTTTTTTGGGTTGTTTTTTTGACCATTATCATTCTTCACCTGTTGAAACGGCGTACAGTGGAGCATTTTAGAATGCTTTTACACTTAGCCTATTTTAGTGCAGGTCAAAGGGTTTGTGCTTGCTGGTGTATTGGGTCTGCTGTGAAAGCTGTCACTTTTACTCCTGTGCAGAGTAAACAACTCGACAGAGACTGTAAAGCTGGGTCACGGTCTGGTTCAGTTTGTTTGTGCCATGAAAGCAAATCAGACCAACTACAGGATTCTTTGACAAACAGACATAAATTAAACATGAATTCAAAAACTTAACTGTTAGTATTTTGGCATGATGTCACTTTTTTTTGAATATCTGTAGACATGACATCATCACCCTAAAAGAAAAAGAAATACTTGAACAAAATCCTCAATTTGAATATAGTGATTCATCTGATTAAATTCTTCTTCTTGTTTTGATGAATATAACTTGTCAGTGCATCCTTTGTGTGCAGCAATCGGGAAAGCAAACTATTTTTTGACTGGAGTGACAATGTTGAACGATTTTTATTTAATCTCTGCAGGGGGACAGCGGGACAGACGGCAGAGTGTCAGACTTTGTGGACGGAGGCCGCATGGCTCTGGACAACAAGACATCCCTCCTCAACACCCCTCTGCTGTCCTCCAGCCCCCGAGGGGCCCGAGACCACTTCTCAGACTCCCCCTTCAAACACAGCCGCAAAGACACCAGCATGGACGACTCTGAGCAGCTCACAGATGGTACACAAACACGTTCCGACAGAGCAACACAGACACACTAAAAACAACTCGTATGATTATCGTCCCATGTTTGATTTGGTTTTTTTTTTAACTTGTCTATTGTCTCCTAACAGACAGCAGCCTGGACCAATCGGAGCTGGTGGCCGAGCTGCTGAAAGAGCTGTCCAATCACAACGAGCGCATTGAGGAGAGGAAGGCAGCGCTGTGCGAACTGCTGAAGCTGATTCGCGAGAACACCCTGCAGGTGTGGGACGAACACTTCAAGACCATCCTGCTGCTCCTGCTGGAAACGATGGGTGACAGAGAGGTACACAGGCCGGATTCATTTCTGTTATAACACTGTGCAAATAGGCCAACTTACCCTTCTTTCCTTTAAACTAACATCCTTGTGATTCTCCCAGCATGTGATCCGAACGCTGGCTCTGCGGGTGCTGAGGGAGATTCTAGGCAAGCAGCCCTGGAGGTTCAAAAACTACGCCGAGCTCACCATCATGAAGGCCCTGGAGGCTCACAAAGACCCCCACAAGGAGGTACGTCTTTTTATCACGAGGACTTCAGAGAGCGTGAAGAGATGGTGCAAAAGTTATGCATTAGTTTATTAGTAAATTATCAAAGTGTTTAGTAGCATAAAAACATCTGCTACATGATTATGAAATGATGATATTTATTTCAAGGGAACAGATGACATAAATACAGATTACATACTGAGTGTGATCTGTGCCTTATTTATTGTTTAACAGCAATTATTAGAATATTTGTTCTTAAAAAATGTGAACTATTAGGATATCTATTTTTCCATGGCACCCTGGCGTAACAGACCCGGGGCGACGCAGCACTGTACAGCGCTCCGGTTTGAGCTGAACTTCTGTCAGAAGCCCTGTTTCTGCTTTTAGTGCGTTCATTTTGACTGTCAAATATGGATTTTCATATTTGAATAGCTGTTGTTTTGTTGCTGTGTTCAAATATATACGTGAGTTGAGAACATTCGTTGACATTCGTGTGTGTTGTTCCTGCAGGTGGTGCGAGCAGCGGAGGAGACGGCAGCCATGTTGGCGTTGTCCATCAGTCCAGACCAGTGTGTCAAGGTGTTGTGTCCCATTATCCAGTCAGCTGACTACCCCATCAACCTGGCTGCCATCAAGATGCAGACCAAAGTAGTGGAGAGGGTTCCCCGCGAGGGCCTGATGAGCCTCCTGCCTGAGATAGTGCCAGGACTCATACAGGTAGCACACATACAGACATCATTTTGTTTTGATGCTGAAGTATAATAGTGGGCATATTATTTATTCAAAGTTAAAGGAATTATTCTTTTTATGTTGTACCTCCTGTCCTCAAACACCACCCACACATTCACACATGAATACTTTAGCTGACTCCTTTGTTTTAAGTGTCCTGCA
Organism: Anoplopoma fimbria; assembly: GCF_027596085.1. Lineage (NCBI taxonomy): Eukaryota > Metazoa > Chordata > Actinopteri > Perciformes > Anoplopomatidae > Anoplopoma > Anoplopoma fimbria. The sequence continues at coordinate 4,241,694 of NC_072458.1, read as the reverse complement.
GGTTTGTGATCTATTGTATCTGGTTGAACAGGGTTACGACAACTCTGAGAGCAGTGTGAGGAAAGCCTGTGTGTTCTGCTTGGTGGCCATTTATGCAGTGATCGGAGAGGACCTCAAACCGCATCTCAGCCAACTCTCCAGCAGCAAGGTAACCCGACCTATCAACCTTTGAAACTTGTCGAGGCACAAGCCAGTTGGTGTAAAATATGTAGATTCTCATTCGTGTTACCATTCAAGCTCCTTATGTCTTTACACGCCAAGTTCTGGCCTCCTAAACAGATTTAATTATATGCTTTTGAACTGTTTTTGAACACATTTTTAAGAGTTCTAGATAAAGACCAGTGTGGTCTTTTGTTGTAGTTTTATGCAAAATCATTTCAATTCCATCTTTATAATATTATATATTATTTTTTTTTTTCGTGTCATGCACAAAAACGTGCCCAACCCTCATGGGTTTACAAGACACCAACAATACAGCTGCAGTGGATCCACATCTCATCAGGTCACATTTGATTACAAAATGACATGTTGCTTCACCGCTCCATCTTAAACAAAACATATAATGTGCCTCTCTATTGAAACTAACATATTAAAATGTTTTTTAGCCAACAGACTTTCACCATGTATGACTTCCTTTCAACCTCTGGAGACACAAACATTCACACATCTATCCTCCGTCTGTTTTTCTGTCCGCAGCTGAAGCTGTTGAATCTGTACATCAAGCGCGCCCAGTCTGGCTCGAGCGGCGGTGAACCTTCGTCTGAGGGCCTATAGGAGACACGGCGCACTCTCACAGAACTGCAACTCTGCTCCACCACACATAAAAACATCAGTTCATGAACTCGCACCCACACAGACCGAGAACAAAACACACATCCTAACACCCTTTCACCTGAGCCAACTGCTTACAACCACATGTTCGCTGCACTCTGGCCAGCAGATTCACACACACACACACACACACACACACACACACACACACACACACACACACACACACACACACACACACACACACACACACACACACACACACACACACACACAATCCTCATACATTTCCTGCCCCACTACAAGATGGGAGTTGTGGTGCAGAAGAGAGGAGTGTTGAAGTTCTTCTCTTGAAGATCCGCCCTGATCTCAGACTGAACCCTTAAATATAAACAGATAACACACATTCAGTCACACCCAGGTCTGTCACTAATCACTCGCAGGATGAAGATATGAAATGTCCGTCCTCCATCCCGAACACTACTGCTCCCCCCCTCTGCATATTATCTCGATGTCAACAGGAAGTGCGTCTGCATGGTTCTCATTCTGAAGGGGGGTTAGGGTAACAGAACAGGGCTGAGACGAACGAATGGTGCCGTCTTGTGTCTTTCTTTGAACAGTGAGTAACTGGGGCCAGGTAGACGGGAATGTAAATTTACATTGTGTCATAGTTTGGATTTATTTTACGCAACGAGGTTTTACTGCAGCGGTTTTAATGTCTGAAGTTTTTCTCTCTCACACACACACACACACACACACACACACACACACATAAACACACACACACACTCTCTCTCTCTTTCAAAAAGGTGCTGATTAGCCTAAAAGGTACGACCAACCAACCGTGCACAGCACTAACGCGAGTCACAGTGAGAGGCCTGCTCATAGTGAAAACAGTCCATGGGTGGATTCCAAAGTATAAGGAGGTGTTTTGTGCTTGGCTATGCATGAGACTAAATTTAACATAAAAATGTTTTTATTGGAGTTTGATCGACAGTCATAATAGTGGGACTGGGGTTTTAAATTAATGTGAACAATGTCCGCCCCTTTCAGAAAAAAATTCATGGTGTCCTCCTTGTTTCACTCCACTTCTGGGCAAAATGTGGAGGAAGATGGGTGCGTGCTGCTTACTACATGAAGTATGACAGGATATGGCTTATTATCACATAGTGGATATGTATCTATATATGATATTAAAATGGAATATCCAATAACTGTCATTTAGGAGAGTTCCCCGGGGGAGGGGTGCGCACCTGTGCCCATCCTTTTTTTTTTTTTCTCTTTCTCTGATGCGCTAGCTGTAGTGTCTCTCTCTCTCTCTCTCACACACTTCTTTTTATTTCATTTTCTCTCCTGAGAAATTTGTAGAAATGTATTATTTACAGCTCTGAAAACAATTCGTCATGTCACCCTTTTCTCTCTTCTCTTCATCGTGTCTTTCTTTCCTTCCTCTTCTCGTAACATTCTAGTTTTCACTGTTGTGTTTCCTCCGTGCATTTACAAAGCTGTGCTTACATTACAATAAAGAACTTGTACAGATCATGATGAGCCCTGCCTCTTCTGATTTTTTTGAAGTGGAAAAGAGTCTTGTGGTGAAAGGGTGGATAGAAATGTAAGTCACAGGAGGGATATATATATATATACAGTATATATATATTACACATATTTACTTGCTGCATTAGTGTCAATGCAATACAACAGTTAAGATCATTTTGGTTTAAACTATTCGTCTTTGTTACAGCTGTACCTTAAACCAAGAGACCCTGAAATTTAAAATAAGGATTAATTAATCCAGAAAAGCTTGAAACTGCACAATACCTCTGTCCCTTTTTGGAGTTACTCTTTGTTTATATCACAGCTGGTGATAAAAGGGATACGATTGAAAGAAAAGTCTGTTACACTTAATTATTTGTATGTTTTTGTGTTTTGTTCTTGTAAAACACTAAATACTCTTTTCTCTTGGCATCTAAAAACCCTTAAAAAGAAACTTTGGTTAAAGGTGGAATTTAACCAAAGGACCCAGAGGTCATGTCTATAACCTCTGGGTCACTTCAGTATTTTCATTATTGCTTTGCTCAATTAATCCTCTCTACAACCACTGTCCTGTTTAGTTTGTAGTCAGGATTATTATTATTTTTGTCGACCGGAGAGCTGTGGTATAAAAATCAGGAAAATGTGTACAGCAGTTAATTAAGTAGTGTGGACTTATCCAGATATATGTTGTGAAAGACAAAACATTTATGTCTTATGCAACATTGCTATTGCTGAAACCCGAGCTGAATTTCATGTATGCATCTGTTCTCTAAGCTGTAAATTGAGAAGCTGCTAAAGAGGATCTGGATATACAGAAGCAGCCTGCAGCCACATCTTAACTGCCAGGTCCATGCAGTTCATGTGCTGCCTGTCCTTTTAAAAGTACCGTTTTAAACTACTTGAACTACTTGTTACTTTATACTTCTACAATTCAGAGATATATATATATATAAAACCGATAGAGTGTATACTACTACAGTACCCAACATTTAAAGTAATTATTAACTAACTTAAAAACTAACTCCACCTCGGACCAGCTGCAACAGAAAATTCTGTTTTCACATTTAAGCATAACAAACCAGTGACATAATATGTTTATTAATGTAACAATAACTTTATTATATTCCTTTATTGATCCCCATGGGGGAAATTCAAGTGTTGCAGCAGCTCAACTACACAGACAATAAATACACATACTATACAACTACACAGACAATAAATACACATACTATACAACTACACAGACAATAAATACACATACTATACAACTACACAGACAATAAATACACATACTATACAACTACACAGACAATAAATACACATACTATACAACTACACAGACAATAAATACACATACTATACAACTACACAGACAATAAATACACATACTATACAACTACACAGACAATAAATACACATACTATACAACTACACAGACAATAAATACACATACTATACAACTACACAGACAATAAATACACATACTATACAACTACACAGACAATAAATACACATACTATACAACTACACAGACAATAAATACACATACTATACAACTACACAGACAATAAATACACATACTATACAACTACACAGACAATAAATACACATACTATACAACTACACAGACAATAAATACACATACTATACAACTACACAGACATGGGTCAGGCTGCACATATTTGTTCATTATGTTTAATCTTGACTGTGTTTTAAACTGACTATTGTGTGTTGAAAGTGTCCTGAATGGCGTTAGAAGTCATCTATGGGGCAGTTATTTCATTCTAAGGCGGGTCTTCCCACTTGGGCAAAAATAGCGCATGTACCCTCCTGCTCCCAAGATAAAAAAAAAACCTTCCCTTCGTGCGACGTTCAGGGTCCGACCTGTGAGTAATTATTGACCCGACAACAAGCGACTCCCTCCTCTCACACACTGACTGAAGCAGACATGAGCTCCTGTTTGGACCTCCTCGGTTCCGGGCTGAGTCGTGTTTCTTCGGAGTGAGCCACCCTGTAGGGACAGCTGTTTGTGGGACACGATGTTGTTCTGGCAGCCTTATACCGAAAACTTCCGAGTCCCCGAACAGAGACACGACGGAGGCAGCTACACACGGTACGAACCGCATTAACAGAAACGTGGATTTGCTTTATGGCCTCGGTTATGTCTATATTGTAGCCAAAATATTTATAGTTACCAAAATAGTTATTCATTAACAAATAGCTTGCATTAACATATGTCTATGTTAATTAATAACTATATATTTTACTTGTGGACCAATGAGCCCTGTCCTGTTGTGCGTTCATGCCATAGTAGGGGTTTATACAGTACCAGTCAAAGGTTTGGACACACCTTCTCATTCAACTACTAATAAACTACTAATAAAAACCTGTGCAATACAATACAATAGTTTTTCTGTCTGTAAATATAATATTTCAGTTATTGTTGTTTTTCTACTGTTTCTTATTGCTTATTTATTACATTACACTACAGTCATTTAGCAGACGCTTTTATCCAAAGCGACTTAGAATTTATAATACTTGTTTTGTTTTTTTTTCATTTTTATCTTGTCTTTTTCTTTTACTATGTCTCTTGTGTGCACTTTACTCTGCTCTATGCTGCTGTTATCTTATCTTACTTTGAAGAATGTAAAATATAAAACATATTCTGGTTTGTTGAGCATTTGTTTGTTTACCACATAATTCCACATGTGTTCCTTCATAGTTTGGATGTCTTCAATATTAATCTACAATGTAGAAAAAAATAAAAAATAAAGAAAAACCATTGAATGAGAAGGTGTGTCCAAACTTTCTGACTGGTACTGTAAGTCTGCAGGATTACTTTCAAAGTCTCTGCCTTTGTTTACAGTAATCACTGGAAACACATTTATTATACTTTCTGGGCGGCAGAGCGTTAGTACAGTTGGACACAATGACGGAAGCTCCGAGGCTTCTGATTGGCTGATCCCGCTGCGCTGGGTCCAGAATGCGGCCTCTGATTGGCTGACGGCCGCACTGGCATTCTTCCTGGAGGGCTGGCGGTGGCAGCAGCGATGCGGGCTTCACGGAGCGACAGTCTGTGCGCCGAGGGAGCCATGTTGATGCCTGGTTCTGTGTCAACCGCCGCACTTTGGATGGTTAGAGGACTGCGTTTCGAGGCCCGGGAGCCTTAGCGGTGATTCCTGCATCGCTATGAGAAGAGGAGAGCGGGTTGGGACGGTACAGGGAGCGCCAGAGGAGAGCTGCTCTTAGGTCACCGGACATCGCACGACCGACTAGAAGCGAGCGGAGCTGATGCTAGCTCGTTAGCCCGAGAGCTAGGTAGCAACAGCTGTGCGGACTAAACCAGAACCAGTCTGTTCCTGGTGGTTGCAGGGTGCTGGGCTAACAGCAGCCAGAGGACTCGAGGTACCCGTGGGGCCGATGGGTCCAGCGTGAGCTCCCGTGTGCTGCCTTCGTAAAGCTAGCTAGCTGTTAGCTAGCTGTTAGCTCACGTTAGCATGCTGACAACCTGCCCGCATCTGTGATCACGACTCGTGTTTGCTAGCAGAGTGGGACTTGACGTGTCGTTGCTACACGTGGAGCACCGTGTTGTGTGTCAAGAGTTAAACAAACAACCTGAGTGGAGATATGGCGATACACCCAGTCTCTGTGCTAAGCTACCGAGGAGCGGCTAGCGGGCTAGCAGCATAACTTTCCTCTCTCGGGTGTCACCCACAAGCTGCGGAGCCCACTTCCTCGTTAGCCGACCTCTCGCACCTGAAGCAAGCTGGCGGCCCTCCGAGTAGAAGCGGAGGACAAGGAGCTGGGGCCGATGGCCTGGGTGCTGAAGATGGACGACGCCTCCATCGAGTCGGGGCTGGTGCACGACTTCGATGCCAGCCTGTCCGGCATCGGGCAGGAGCTGGGGGCCGGAGCCTACAGCATGAGGTCAGAGTCCGGACTCAACAGGCCACCCCCCTGCTCCCCCAACACATTAGTGGGTCGATGGAGAGTTCAACATACTCTCTGTGTGGGAATGTTAACAGTACACTGTGTGTGTGTCCTTTTGTACAGGGTGCGATGGCTGCTCTTTGTTTTGGGATTTGGAATAGGGCAGTCATCGCAGGGTGCCACCATCAGGGACACAGATTCATTTCTCTAAACCTCACAAAAGAAAGGAAACGTGTTATGCTGTGAGGGACACGTACATTATATCGGTTCATGTGTGTGTGTTTGCCAAAAAAAGAGACCTACACTTTGTGTACATGTCAAGAGAGGACGCAAGGGAAGGTCTGCAGAAAAGGCCTTGTTGCCAGAGTTATTAGAACTGGTCTATGGCTTTGTTTCTATAGATCAGTGCTGTGTGGAAACAAAAGCTTGTAACATTATGTACAAGGTGATAGGTCTGATTTTAGTAATATTTGCTCCTAAAAGAGTTAATTGACTTTAAGGCGGAAGCAACAGAAGAAATCGACCATCTGTTTTGGAAATGAAATGTGGATATTTCTTCAATAATTTCCTACTACTGTAATTATGTAAGAAACAATAGGCATTTCAGATTGGTGAACCATGATTATGACCGTTCTGTTACTTTATTTAAACTGCGTAATGCATCAGTTGTAAATATGTTAACCTTTCCCTAAAAACATTGTTTAGAATTTGGAAAATGTAAAAATTTATATCTAGAAACGTCCAGCCAAAGAGTAAATAAACAACCCTATCAATCTGACCAAGCACCCAATACTAACTCTTGACACAACCCTACAAGATTGTATGCTTGGTCAGATCTTTCAGCATCTTTTCAGCATTGAACAATTAAATCTCACCACAAGGTTCACCATTAAGTTGCTGCTTTAGAGCTTTTAATTCAGTCACACAGTCCTCCTGAGGAACAAAGTCTGTCCAGCTGTCATTGCATTTTAGTTTTTTGGGCCAAATTTTTACATTTATCTCTCTTGTTTATACAATCCAAACAATGGTTTTGAAAGGGGGTAGTTTTGGTATCACTATTGACAGTACAGGAATGTTATTGGAACACAATCTTATCTAAAGTTTTCACATGATAAACGGCTCTAGTAGCCACACAATGTCTGTGTCACTATGTTTTAATGGAATTTCTGCGTCCTGCTCATTTTACGTTTTTATTTATTGTCTTGTGATGCCACCGGTTTGTGGTTCACGCAGGTGATTCCAACTTTTGTCCCTAATGTCATCTTTTGACTTAGCAGACTGGTTAGTCAGCACTATTACTTAATAACGCATCAGTGGAGGACTGATAATGTTTCCTGTTTCTGTCTTTGTTAAATGATTTAAGAAGGAATGTGTTGGCGTCAAAATGGGGTATTGTTGTTAACCACCTGTTCAATTAGTAACTCTCGGTATGTGTGCACTGAAATTATGTAATAGGTTATGTGAGGTGTTGACATTTCAGTGTCCAGGACCTGCATGTGTCTTATCAGCTGCCTCCTGGGCCATCTGCTTTAAGTGTACATTTGGCAGAGTGTGACGCAAGTTTGTGACAGTCTCCTATGAGGGTATGCAAGTCTACCAATACTCAAGCCATGGGTTTAAGTGAATCAGTGAAAACGGAGAGTGGGGTGGTGTCAGTGGCTTCAGGAGTAGTGCTATCTGTGGGGTTGCGGGGCATGTTTGGAGTCAGCAGCTGGTAGGAACAGAATGTCTCAGTGTGTTTTAGTGGAACCAGCTCAGATTTCAGGAAGCAGATGTAGTTTTCCTGGGTAGCAGGTCTCCCTGGGGCTGTGGCACCCAGGTTGGATCTGTCTCTATACCAACCCTGCAGAGAGAAAACACAGCTTATAAGTTATTTGACACTGGATACATCTCACAGGCTGCTGTTTGAAAGACTTTGTTGTTTCCAGCAAGTTGCTGCAGGAATGTCTTGAATTTGTCAATTTTATTTTATTTATTTTAAGTTTGCTTTGGGTTTAGAGCAGCGTCATGACTTGCTAAAAAGTTTTTCAAGGTAATGAGATGCCATGAGCTGCATTTGTTTGCGTGGATAGGACTCCTTTTCTGCACAGCCCCTGAGATCTACAAAACACACACTTTCGCGTACACACCCGCGCTCCATTTCACGGTGCACCGGTTGACACTCTTGCAGCATTTGTCAGGGTGAGCCGAGGACGGGTTGGTGTCTGGAGTCGCTGCCAAGTGTGAGAGATGGTGTGTGTGTCAGCAGCTCAGGCTATCTCTGGGTGTTTTTGTTCATTAATCCTGCCGCGGCCTCATGCATATATAATAAGAGAGCCATTTGATCAATGGAGAGCCTTCACCACTCCTTCTAAAATAAGCCAGTCCATTTAATAATTCCACATTATGAGGAGGTAAAGTATTGTCATGCAAAGAGTGGAGCATGCAACAGTTGGTAAAAACCAATTTGATGTAGTTTTAGAGATAACTGCAAAGTGGGAAAACCTTAGTTTTAAGGTAGGTCACAGTGATCATGTGGCCATAAGTTTGATTTTGGAGATTCAATGAAATCTTAGAACTTTATGTAAACATTTGATATTGAGAGAACATAGATGCACGGATTAAGCCGTCAGTGGAAACCTTTAAGCTGTGCATCCATAATGACTTTCTGTTTGGGTTTCTCTCCTCTTTCTTCTGTTTCTCTCAGCGATGTGCTGGCTCTGCCGATATTTAAGCAGGAGGACTCCAGCCTTCCTCCTGAAAGCGAGACCAAAAATCCCCCATTCCAGTATGTGCTGTGTGCCGCCACCTCGCCTGCCATCAAGCTGCACGACGAGACGCTCACATACCTGAACCAAGGTGAGACACACAATGCATGCACTCAAGAGAAAGAAAACACGCATAAGAACTTTGGTGTTTGATGTGTGGATCTTATACACGCAGTCCACTTCTTTGAGTCGACACAACCATCATTTAATATCAATAAATAATCACCACATTGATGTATAATTACCTTAAAATTAATCGTTGCAGATGCGTATGGAACCCTGGTCTGACCTTTACTCGGCACTTTAATGTTAAGCACTACCAGTTTGACTCTGCTACATTACTTCATGGAACAAATGGAGATTTACTTTATTTAAGGACACGAAAAGGGATTCAAGTAAATGTAGGAATTCGCAACATCCTCATCATCCTTTTAACAAGAGCAACATATGTGAATTTATGTCTCTATATGTTTTACTGCAAGACAAGCTGTCAATTATCGAGCCACGTTTTCATGGAATTAAAGAGGATTTAACTTAATTCATACATTAAAATAGAATTTTTAATAATGGAATTATACAGAATTGCTAGAGCAGCAATAATGCAATTTTAGCTCCGTTGTTTGCTGATGCGATACATTTTCCAAACTGCAGAGTGGGCTGTTTAAAGAGGGCCTGGTCATCCATGTCATTAGGTCAGGATGCACTTTACTGGAAAATATATCGCATAGTGTATGTCAGCTTATTGTGTAGTTAAGATTACATTTGTAGGTTTGGTAGAGAGGGAAGTCGTTATTGGGTCCCAACATGACTGTTGAGCCTTATTGAGATAGTTTAAACCTGGTGAAAATACCTCCTTATATGATGTGTTGACATTAAAACCTTTATGGCATTTTCACAATCAAAGCTTAACAACATGATACTTGACTTTTTTTGTGCAAAGAAATGTGGTAATTTGCTAGTATCATTATGTGTCGTGCACGTACAAGTAGCCAGCCCTCGTTGACACCAACTATACCACTATCGGATGGCGCGATGAATACTTGCTCCACAATGTGAAACCGATGCAAGAAGAGATATGGCATCAACTTGCGTCATTCATTAGCAGCACTCTCATATTTTGAAAACATGGCGAAACAATAAACAAGGTTTGGCCTTAGTGCTGGCACCTCTATGCATCAAAAAAATTTGAAAGAGGAGGAGTCAAGGTGTGGGAAACTGCTGACTTTTTTTTTCTGACCGTCAGTCTCACAGTACAATCTAAGACCAAGATTTCCCTCCAATTGTCAACTTTTGTCTGTGACCACCCAAAATCACACAGTGTAAAAGTTTTTTTTCTTTAAAGCAATACATTGGAAACCCTAGAGCTTAGTCATAAGCAACAAAATGCTGCCTTTAAGACATTCAAGTCTCTTATAATCATATGATGTCAAACCATATAATGTGCAATATTAAATGGACTTCCCCTAGGTTACACAATAAACAAAAAACATCCTCTCTGAGGATACCATTAAAGGACAGGGAGGTTGTTGCATTCACTCCCCTGTTTAGTTTTTAATAGCTCTCATTTTTTCTTAGGTTTGATTTTGTGATCTCTCTCTCTCTCTCTCTCTCTCTCTCAGGCCAGTCTTACGAGGTGCGTATGTTGGACAACAGGAAGCCAGAAGAGCTACCAGAGCTAACCAACAAGATGGTGAAGGTGAGAGGAACCACAGAGCTGGAGGGGAAAAACGTTTATTTCTTACGTCACATACACTTCATACCTAACATGGTGTGTGTGCATGCGTGTGTGTGTGTGTGTGCGTGTGTGTGTGTAGAGCATAGTGCGTGTGGTGTTTCATGACCGCCGACTGCAGTACACAGAGCACCAGCAGCTGGAGGGCTGGAAGTGGAATCGTCCTGGCGACCGTCTCCTTGACATCGGTAATGAAGCCTGGCGAGAAATGTTTACTCAAACCGTGCCATGTGTGTGATTCGGAGTTCAAATATCTGTGTGTCTGTGTGTGAGACAGATATCCCTATGTCAGTGGGCATTGTGGAGCCGAAGACTCACCCCTCCCAGCTTAACGCGGCAGAGTTCCTGTGGGACATGAACAAAAGAACTTCTGTTTTTGTGCAGGTAACACACACACACACACACACGCACGCACATCCTCACATCCTCATTCACACAAGCCACAGTCAAACATCAGCTCTCTTTTGTTCCATCCGTTTGGAAAGCCACTGAATTTCCACATCAAACACATATTTTCCTCTCACTTGTCCTCTTGTCTCCTCGCTGTCTGCAGGTGCACTGCATCAGCACAGAGTTCACCCCGAGGAAGCACGGCGGGGAGAAGGGCGTCCCCTTCAGGATCCAGTTTGACACGTTCGCCCAGGGAGACGTTGGGGAGTACACAGAGCACCTCCACTCTGCCTCCTGCCAAATCAAAGTCTTTAAGGTAAACATTTATTCTCTCATCAGGGGACGTTTAAACACCCCCACATGCGTCGTCCCTCGCAGCAAATGAAATATGTCTCGCTCTTCTTCGCTGCTTCCTGTTTAGCCAAAGGGGGCGGACCGTAAGCAAAAGACAGACAGGGAGAAGATGGAGAAACGCACACCTCAAGAGAAGGAGAAGTACCAGCCTTCTTATGATACCACTATCCTGTCAGAGGTCAGTATGCAGCTGCTCCGGACTGTCGAGCCTTACAGATACATGGCTTTAGCACAAACTAGGCTGAAGTACTAGCAAGCATCCAGTTTTAATTTCCATTTGGGTGGTTATCCATGTTAAAATGTATGCACCAAAGTAAGGGAAATATAGTTTTTGCAAAGCAGCCAGCTATTTGTTAGGTAAAGGGCCAAACTGGTGCTCTACATCACTGCCAACCATCTTGTCAAACATGTATGAACGCTTTAGATTCATGAACATTGTATTTTTGACTTAATTTATTTCTCCAATCTCAGGGTGCCGTCTTCAAATTGCTTGTTTAGTCCGTCAAAAACTCTTATATTAAATTCACAATGTTGTAAAACAGAGAAAAGAAGTCAATCCAACCATATAAAGAGCTGGAACTATTTTTTCGACATTTTTTATATCTGATAACTAATAAATGATTATTATCTTTTGTCACAATTGCCAAATATTTTTTTGCCAACCACCTATTGGATTAATAATAATAATAATACCTAAAAAAAGAAAAAAACTACAGAACTCCAGCTACCAAATTCACATGATACCTTTCAGTCCTTTGCTATTCTTATTGTTTTCCTTCTCTTATTATTATTTTTCCCCGGCAGCATATAGCTCTTAAGTAAAATGCTGTTGCTGATGTTAGAGGGAGGAGCTTTTCATAGGCACATCAATAAACCACCACAGCAATCTGCTCTTGAACTGCAGTGCATCAAAAATGTGATGATGATACAACTTGACATCACGGTCAAAGTGACAGATGTGATGGATTTCCTGTCAAGCAGGTTGGACGTATAATTTACTCTTTAGCAACATGAACAGAAACAAACGGCTGCCTGGAAGACGGTTTGTTGTCTGGTATGCTTTGGAAAGTGGTTGGCAGTAATGTTAAGATGCAAACCAGGGTTTCCCCCCCCACCCCAGTACTGTTTTAGCAACGGTGGTAAATCACCTGGATCCTGGCGCATCTCGTCTCGTGATCAAGTTTAGTTTTTATAAGACGGTTTAAACAATAGGCACAGTCTGCTGTCCTTTTCCCCTAGAAGCAAAGGTGGTCTTTTTGTCAGGTCAGGGTCACGTCCACAATAAAACAGAGTAAAATGCTAAAATATACAGAAACACTTGTCCTTTGATTGGGCTGTTAAGTCTTTATCATTAAGTAAAGATTACTTTCTGTTAAGTATAGATTGTTTTCTGTGTCTCGGGTTTTGTCACGGCTTTTATTGGTGGATAAAAATAAAGGATTATTGAAATATTAAATTGTCTACACTTGTTTGCCACACTGAGACTGCCCGGAGGTTGTTGGTTGTGTTTGTGTGTTGGTCGCTGGCTGGCTAACCTCTGCTGTGTGTCTGTATGTAGACGAGGCTTGAACCCATCATAGAGGATGCGGGTGACCACGAGCTGAAAAAGTCCAGCAAGCGAACACTTCCCGCTGACTGTGGCGACTCCTTGGCCAAGAGAGGCAGTGTAAGCACCCTGCTCCCCTCTCCTCCACTCCTCCTCCCCCATCACTCCATCCACAGTCTGCCCCCCACCCCGCCCACCTGTAGACACCCAGCTGCAGCCTGAAGCTTGTAGACCCTCAGCTGCTGGGAAGGAGACGTTTTAATGCCATGTATTTGACATTAGGGTGGGGTGGAGACGGTGCAAAGCTAAAATTCCAAATCCACCTTTGACTTTTTCCACAACCTTTATGCTTTTTTTTGTCTGTTGGGGAGTTGGCCTACAGTGTGTTTTAACCCAGTGAGTCTGATTAATTGTGTATTTAGATATAAGTGTGTCTCCCCTCAGTGCTCCCCGTGGCCAGACGCCTACGTCAGCCCCAACCAGGCAGCTACTCCCTCCTTCACCTCCACCCCGCTGTCCACCTACACAACCTCCTCAGTACCGGACAGGTAACTTGTGCGCGTGTGTGTGTGTGTGTGTGTGGCCTTTCGCTGAGGTGTGTGTTGGTCTTGCATCTCTTAATTATAATTTCTTGTGTTCCAGTGACTCGTCCTCACCCAATCACCAGGCAGACCCTGGTAGCCATGGCAACTCGGAGATTAGCCTCCACTCTTCTCAACTGTATGAACTGGTGGAAATGGTAAATAATTAAATGTTTTTTCAATATCGACCTTTAGACAGGATTTGTTTCTGACATTTTAATTCTTTAACCAATAATAGAAAATGATTGTTAGATCAGACAGTGGCTAAAGAAACGTATCACTAGTTTACATCAAACATTAACAACTGAACAGTATGATTCCACAGTGGGACTGAACTACTTTGGAAAGTAAAAAAGAAAAACTCAGATCCAGGTGTGGAAGTGTGTTGACACCATGTGTGTATTTTATCCTCTCTGCAGCAGTTGACCCCCACTGCCTCAATACAGGACGCACAGAAGTGGCTGCTGAAAAATCGCTTCAGCTCCTACGCACGGCTCTTCTCTCATTTCTCAGGTACACACACACACACACACACATACACACACATACACGCACTGTCCAACACACTAAAACATGGATGTAATGTTGTAACAGCTGCAGAACAAGTGACTTATCCAACTTGTTGCCTAGGTTCTGATTTGTTGAAGCTAACCCGGGACGACCTGGTCCAGATTTGTGGCCCAGCAGATGGGATCAGACTCTTCAATGCACTTAAATCCAGGTTTGTTACAAAGTGTCTGTGTGTGGTTGTGTACACCTCTGTGAGCATTATGAAGGGACCAGTGTGTTTCATTGAATTAATTATTGTGTTTGTGTGTAGGTCAGTGCGTCCCAGGTTGACGGTGTACGTCTGTCAGGAGTCCGCCCAGGAGAGCCCCCTGCTGGAGAGACACGCCTCCAGTGAAAATGGAGATCACAGCGTTTCCTCTAGTTTACACGGTAAACAAGCTCCGTGTTCTAAAGCAGTGTGACGCTCATCATGTTAGTCCACAGAGCAGTGCAGTGTGTGTGTGTGTGTGTGTGTGTGAATATTAACATCTCCTCTGCTCTGTTTCTGTGTAGTGTATCATGCTCTGTACCTAGAGGAGCTCACAGCTGCAGAACTCATCCGCAAGATGGCGTGTGTGTGCAGCCTTCCACTGGGTACCATCAACCAGGTGTACAGACAGGGTCCTACAGGGATACACATCCTGCTCAGCGACCAGGTACCGGCGCACGAACACACACTCAGGCTGTGTGCCAAACTGCTCCTCTCCACTTTAATATTTGGAGTATCACACTCAACTGTGGAGGGCTCTTTATTAAGAGGGATGTTATAATTAAAAGAGTAAACTGTGGGATTCACTCAAAACTCTCTACCATCACCATGGAAACTTATTATCACTTTGCTTGCTCAGGTGTTGAGCTGCATTTGATGTTGGCTGTTAAAAAATATAAATGAATAACATCTGCAAAATGTTGCACTTATTAAAATATGCTGGGTTTCACACCTTTCCTTTTTTGATTTTAACTTCACTTTCTGTGAATGTTGTCTTAATCCTCCAGTCCAACACACCCTTAGTAGACTGAAATCCAATAAAGGCAAATAAATCAGCAGGGCAATGTAACTTAAATGACAGCCGGCCTCTCAAATAGGGATTTGGTATCTATATTGGTGGATGGGGGCAAGAGTAAATGGCAGGACTGAGACTTACTCACTCTGTACAGAGGAAGAAACAAGATGTGCGTCACTTTTTTTGTATGCTGTGTGACCAGGAACAACAACTCAACTGTCATTTATTTGCATGTGATTTACATCTGTGCTGTACTGCTTCACTCCTGCTCTTATGTCAGTCGCCACTAAAAGTACCAAGGAACCATTTAACCATACTAAGTCATATGTTTTCACGGACATTTGATGAACAGCCACATTTCACTGTGTTTGTTTTGTTATTTCCAGATGGTTTACAACTTGCCTGACGAGAGCTGTTTTTTGATCAGCACTGTCAAAGGTGAGCTCATAATGCATCAGTAGCCTCTAGTCTCTTGAAATTCGATTTGGCCTGTACCAAGGCTTAGTTTATCCTTTATTTGACAAGAATCTAATGTTCTTTTCCTCTCCAAACACTTTTCCTTCCTCTCCAGATGAACTGGGCGAAGGACTCCATCTAATCCTGAAGTAGTGAGGAGGACAGATGGCATCACTAATACTCCACCCTCTGTTTTGGAGCAGAAGCCTCCCTCTGTCCCTCTCTGCCTGCCTCTACTCTTCCCCCGTACTTCCTCCCTGTTCTCTCTAAACGATCGCTCGATGGGAAGCAGTCAGACTGCACTAAAGCCATGTAAATGTTAGAATCTGACATGGGTGTGTCCATTGTTTCATATTGAAAACACTAATAATGGAGGAGGTCAGTTAAAAGACGAGAGACTGGGGGGATACGGTGTTAGGGGGAGAGATAATGATGTTGTATGTATTTTGATTTTATTATTTTATTTTTTGTCTTTTATATGGTTTCCATGGGGATAATGGTAGGGAGGGAGGGGGCTCCAGGATAGAGGGGAGAGTGACGTTCTGGCCGGCAGGAGAAGGAAAGAAGAGTTTCCTTATCGCTCGTTTCCCTTCTTACACAACGCGCTCGACCAGCACGAGGCCAGTATTTGATAACCTGTACTGCTGAACAGCATGCGATCTCAGCATACTAACCTGCTTAAATGAGAATCCCCAAATTTACTCTGCTTGTTTATCATTCTCGACGGGGTCGGCTTAATAAACCGCTTATTGATCAGCTGAGCTTGGTGACACCTGAAATATTCAGGCTAATTTTGTAGAAGTGGCGTCATTTGTGGATTTTGACACCAACATTTGTTTTTTTTTCTTGGACTTTGTCAGACGGACTGATTACAATAATTCTTGTCACATAGAGTCATGTGATTTTAGACTTCCTGCCATATCTCTCTTGTCTGTTGACATGACATGACAGTCGGCTCAACTCTCTTCATGTTCGTCCTGTTCAGCCTGCGCTTTTACTGTTTTTAGTTCGTGCTTTATTTTAGGATCAGCTGTTTCTATTGCTCTCGTTGAGTTTACTTGTTTCTGGTGCCATATCGGCTTTTTAGCTCGATCTTTTACCCACTTTCACAAACACAGTGCACATGTACCTCGTCTTTAACTCCTATGGTTTCTGTGCTGACTTTGAAACACTGGTTTAGAGGAGGGCGGTTTACGCCTTCTGGAAGTTTTGGCCATAAATACGCGGAAAAAGAGGAACAAACCTCTATAGAAGACTGACATGCAGAGCGTTAAGGCCGATCCAAAAACCTTCTTTAAAGTGGACCAAACGGGTTTTAGATTGATAGGCTTTTATTTATTATTTTCTGAGGAAAAGCCTCATTGGTTCTGTTCATCTTGGTCATTAGTAGCATTAATAGAATGGATCCGATGGAAAATGAAACCCTTGCTTGTGCGCTGCATGTACATAGTAATAAACACTCCCTTTCAGGATGTGCCCTGCGAGAAACGACCCATCACACAGCAGGGCCGGCAGAAATGTATCACAGCGGTAGCCTGGTTTTAATAGTCTTATCCTGTAGACTAGAAAATCACGGCAGCTCCTCATCCATCTTCAAAATCCTGTGTTTAATGTAGCTGAACACAGGAAGTGCAGGTCATGTGTTTTTCGGGTGCCCTCTGAAAAGTGACAGGAAATCTCACACAGGTCCACGGAGTCACCGTTGGTTTAGTTGACCCCCTTTGGTTTGGATACACAACGTCTGGCAGTGTTGCAAGTGCATACAGTTTGAACGCCTGTAAGTGTCAGAATATGTGTGCATGTGTATCATTTTTTGTTCTTGCAAAAGAAAACTTAATTATGTCAGTAGTTGTCATAAACATTTTTCCTGTTGGTATGATGAAACTGTGTTTAGCTTGCTGTTTAGTAAAGAGCATGTGGAAGATGGGGAAATGAGGGAGGGAGGGAGGGATAATTTGGTTCAGTATAGTACCTTCTTGTTTTTCCATGTCAGAGACCAAGTCTGCACTGAGAAATCACAAAGCTCAAGCTCGATGTGTAGTCAGTAGTCCTACAGCCACACCCTTTTCTTACCCGCCTATAAGAAGGAAAACAATTTAAAAAAAAGAATGTCGAGACTAAAAAGCATCCACGTTTTGTCTCCCCCGTGCGCCAGAGCCAGGACTGTAGCTCTTGTGGTGTTTACAAGGACACGAGTACCACGGCACAGTGATCTGTGTTCAGTAACAGAGCGGATCCCATACCAAGTCAGGCTAGCAACTCTGGTGAGCAGTGTTGGTCCCCTGAAGGCCTGACCAATCATCTTGTCTGTCTGTGTGACTGAGTGTGTGTGTGTGTGTGTGTGTGTGTGAGAGAGAGAGACTGTGGGCAGGAGAGGTGACCACTGTTCATGTACAGCCTAATGTCAATGATGATGCTTCTCATGTGCACAGTATCGTATGCTGGAGATGTACACAACCACATGTGCTGGGAATAAATGATTTCATAACTTTCTCTGGTCTCTTGCTATATTTTATTTCCTTCTTTTAGATAAGATGATCCTTCATTAGTCCCACAGCGGGGACATTTGCAGGATTACAGCAGCATTGTGGATAGTGCAAACAAACAAACAAGAGTAATCAAAACAAGTACAGTAAAGGTATAATTAATAAGTTAAAAAAAATCTGATATAATCGTACTGAAAGGATGTTGTGGATTGCGCAGATTGTTTATACTGCACAGCAGATACATTCAACTTATATTGCACATGAATGAGGAATATGTTAATTCCTTTGTACTGTATGACAGTTCTTTTTTACTCAAAAGGACAGAGAAAGGGCATGGTTGTCCAAGCTCTTTAGGGGTACTTCTGCAATTAACGCTGAACTAAAATATAAATGCAACACTTTATGCTCCCATCTTTAACGATTTGAAATTTTGTTTCTCTCAAATTGTGTGCACTTTGTTCAAATCTGTAACTGGTGAGGAATTTCAAGATGCTGAATTTCAAGATGCTGATTAAACAGTATAGTTATCACACAGGTGTGTCCACAATAAGAGGCCACTCTAAAATTTGCAGATTTATCTTGAAGAACAGACACACTACAAAAAACTATAGGGCTACAAACATTTTTTTGGTCACTGATAGCCTTCCCCACAGAATCAGTAACTGGTGTATCAGTGTCTTGAATATTAGCCCACGCGTCCTAAATGTCTAGTTGTTGGATATTGGTATCTTAATACATGTGCATCCAAATTACCATCAACAACTTGCATTGGCTGTCTGGAATATAACCCCACGGCAACCATAGGGCACATTTCACATGCCAACGCTGACCTAAGCAAATCGCTCACCCACACAACACCACAGGTCAGACTCCGCTGAGGAAGAAGAGACGAGCAGCTCTGGCCGTCATTCCTGCACTCAGCATGCCGATGGCACACGCCTTTAACACTTGCGACATGTGTGGCATTGTGTTGTGTGATAAAACTGCACATTTTAGAGTGGCTTTTTATTGTGACCAGCCCAGGGCGCACCTGTGACATAATGTTGTTTAATCAGCATCTTGATAAGCCACCTGCACCTGTCGGGGGGGATTGATTATCTCGGCAAAGCAGACGTGCTCACCAACACATTTACTAATGTATAACACATTTGTGAGAAACAAAAACAGAGAAATATTATTTTGTGTGCACAGAAAAAGTCTTATGATCTTTTATTTCAACTCGTGAATAATAAGAGCATAAACAAAGGTGTTTCGTTAATGCTTTTGTTCTAAGTTGCATTAAATCCTCCTAAAAAAAACGCCCATGTCTTTGTAACTGCATATCCTCATTTTGTAAAGGAGGCTCTCTTTTGTGTTGTCTCCAAGCCGAGACAACCCTGATAACATCTGGATCATATCCTCAGAGAGCTCTTTCAAAGCCACAGGGCACATTATAAAACTGGTTTCACAGGTTGAGAAGTGGCCTCCTCTGAGAAATCTGACTCCCCCTTCAATGGTCAAGTTTTCATTTTAAAAGAGATTAACTCTTGTTGATACGACTTTTTGGGCAGTCATGAATGTAAAGAACCTATTTTTTGTCTTAATAATCCATAAAAGCATTCGTTGGCAATGCACGAAAGTCATATTCAGATTTCTCAAAGAACAACAATTTATGTCTTTTGTGGTATTGCATGATATCAAAGGTGACAGCAAAACAGTGGCATTTTGTTACACAATAATTAGATGACAAGGCAGTGACTCATATAGTTTGTTGAGCACAAAGCATTTGACAAAGGTCACTCCCATAGCAGATGTTTAGGCTCCAGATTCATTGTAACTTTCCCCGAAGCAATTGTATCAGCGGCTGAATTACATCTGGGATGAAGAGTGAATACAGCTGTTGCAATCAATTATCAGACTAAAACTAGCGATTTATCTGCATCCTAGTGGACCGAAAACAGCTGGTAGTTTACACCTGACTGTCTCAAAGGCGTGTTATTGAGTGTAACCCATGTGTTGTTTTACAGGTTACCCAGTTGCTTCTGCATTGTAGCCTTTTTAATTTCCCATCTGGTTTACCAGTCATATCTACATTTATTGGATTTTGTGTTTATACAGTATTGCTTAATCCCACAAAGTGAGCACTGTCCGGGACTAGAGGCCCCTAGTGGCCCCCCAAAGCCCCAGGTTCACTGTGTAGCAGCTTGTTTGGGGTAAATGGATCAATTGTTTGAAAATGAACACTGTTAGGGAATACAGGAATATGCACTATTATAGCACAGTACAAACTGACATTAAATGGCTTTACGGGTGGCTCCTGTAAGAGTGTGTTTAAAATACTGTAATTATAAAACATTATATATTAAAGTTGATATTAATAGAGATACAAAGTTTTCACATTTTAAGTAAGGCATTATTAAACTAATGTGTACACGAACAAAAACGAGCAATAATAATTATGTGGCTGTTGCTTTGGGCTGAATGCAAAAACCAAAAATTGCAAACAGTGTCTAAATAATTCACCCTCTTTTTTTCATGTTTTATTGTCTAAAAACATTGAATCAAAGTAGGTTCAGTATGTCTTTTTTGACACTTGGTCAACAGAGTCCGTATTTAGAAGATGGGTCATGCAAACAAGTGGACATTCTAGATACAGGTGTATTATACAGGTGTATTATACTACAATCTCTGTTTAACTATATCTCCATTTAACCTATTTGCTGCTCATTTAGGTGTGTCCTTTCAATGGGAGGGAAAACTCCAAAAACAAAATGGCCTGAAAAAACATGTTAAATAAACATGGTATAGAAAATGGACATTTTAAAATAAAACCAAATGGAATTTAATAAAACGGCCGGCAATTATAGCAGCTATTACAAAGATAAGCAGGATGGAATAACATACTGTACCAGTCAAAAGTTTGGACACACCTTCTCATTCAATGGTTTTTCTTTATTTTTATTTTTTATTTTTTTCTACATTGTAGATTAATATTGAAGACATCCAAACTATGAAGGAACACATATGGAATTATGTGGTAAACAAACAAATGCTCAACAAACCAGAATATGTTTTATATTTTACATTCTTCAAAGTAGTTGAATGAGAAGGTGTGTCCAAACTTTTGACTGGTACTGTAAACTTATAGTAAGCACATAAAAAAAAATGATGGCTATATTATATATATTTTGTCTATATTTATAAATGTAGAAAGTTGTTGATTGTCTATCTGTAAAACTGTGAACACCTTTGGCCTCTACAGGAGAGTGTTGTGCTGTATATATGGTGTATATTACTAAATCATTTGTGTTCAGGGCCCATGTGATATTGTGGCACAGGAATACAGTACACATTAGAAGCAGGTGGAGAGGAGAGGTGGGTTTATAGGCCCCACAAAGAGTATGTGTGCACTTAAAACAGCTTTGGTGTTCAGACACAGCTCCCTTTCTCTCGGTCTTGTCTTAAAACTCACCTGTTCCTCTCTGCCTTCCCCTAGGGTCTTGATAATTTGGATTGCTTGTGTTTGGGTGGTTGTTCGGTTTTAATAGATATTCTTAGATTTCATTATGATTAAATTAATTAATTAATTTAAATTTTTATTTTATTTTTTTGTTTGTTTTTAGTGTTTTATTATTATATTTGATTATTGTGATTGTTCTACCCTGTGCAGCACCTTGAGATTTCTTTGTATTTTAAAATCTATATTAATTATTATTATTATTATATTCCCCATCAACCCCACACTGAGTCTGCGCACTGCGCATGTCCGTTCCCCATGACGTCATTGGACGTTGCCTGTCAGAATCCAGGAAGTGGGATCGCTCGCTGTTGTTTGTGTTCGTTGGTCGCTAAACGTCTGTTTTTCTGATTAAATACATCGCTTTTACGGGCCGAAATGGCGACGTTTATTTCAGTCCCGTTAAAGAAGTCATCCGAGGTGGACCTGGTGAAACCACTCTCCAAATTTATCACAGTTTCCTACCCTGCGGGAGAGGAGCAGGGGGAGTACATCCGTGCGGTGGAGGAGTTGAACAAGCTCCGCAAGAACGCGTTGGGAAGGCCGCTGGAGAAACACGAAAGCGCCCTGGAGCTGCTGCTCAGGTAGACAGTCCTCATTGTATCACACGGATGAGTTATCTACCGTACTATGTGAATACTCACAGCAGACATGTTACCTGTCGGCGGTGAGTTGGCCCGGTCACTGCCGCACCCTGACGTGTTAGCTTTTTGTTGCTAATCTGGGAGCTAAAGTTGGAGCTACATTGCTGGGGGGCATTTCTCACCATGATAAGTGACTCATGCAGGGTTCCTTCAGAGGCCAACTAAGAGTTCAAGAGGCATGTTTACGTCTTTAATGGACAGATAACTAAAAAAAAAAAATGTAATTAGTCAGGTTAGCTGAGCTGGTTATGATTTAACCTTTTTGTTTATTCATGGAAGTGACTTCAAGGAAAGTGAAACTCTTCATGTTTTTACTTTAACATTAACCTGATTTTCCCTAGGTTGAAACACAGAGCACATATATACTCAAACATGATACAATGCTTGGAATATTATTACATAACACATGTCAGACTCCACCACAAAAGCTCAAATATAACTGTAGGTCAGTGATAGAATAACATGGAGCACACCCATCCATCATCAAACAACCTAATCATCAATCAAACATCTTCACCTGCCAATATTGATATGGAAGATCGATCATCCGCTGACTCGTGCTGTTCCTGAGTTTGGTGTAGCAAAGGTGACAGCTACTAATAATATCTTGTGAATTCCCAGGAGGATCACTTAGGCCTATTCTAAACTCCTGGGCACCTTTATAATAGTTACAGGAGCTATGTATCTACACAGCGTCAGTGAGAAAGTCTTAGCTCTCCTGTCAGTTGTCACATTTAGGCCTTCATGCAGTTCAGCCGAGGCCTTCTGTCCACTGGAAGACACGTGATCAGACATCCAGGGTGGCTAGAAAAGAGAATCACAGCTGTTCATATCAGCAAACAGAGATGAATATAATAAAGTATAACAATTGTCTGTCTACGAGACTCAGAAGCAACATAACACATGGAGACATGAGCTACAGAGAAGGCCTGTATTCTCTGCCAGTTGACTTTTTTTTTTTATTACAGCGGCTGTATAATACATAGGACATATATAAACATAGTGTAAAGAGCAAAAGAGTGTCAGAGTGGTAACTACTTTGCATAGAGGAACTGTGACACGTAACATGTTTTATGTTTGTTCAACAAAGTTCCTTTTGTATCCCAGGCTCCATTTACTGTGCATGGCTGTTGTTGATTCTTGTCTCGCTCTTATTCAATTACCGGTTTACAGACTCATAATAAATTATTGATTGCGCGCTAATGCAGAATCCCACGGAGGACTAAGTTAAGCTGCTCCTTATCTGTCATATCATGTATGAAAACCAATCAACTGTTGAGTGACTAATAAAAACCAATATACTATATTCATAGGTGACATACCGATGCAGACTTTGCCCTCTCTCATTTCAGTCTTTGTCCTCTATGACTCATTAGTTATTTAATGCACAGGGTTTGCCCAGATTACGTCAGCCAGGTATGCACTTGCCAGGGGCTGGTTGTTTATTTTTCTCTAGTTACCCTAACATAAAAATGATCTCAATACAGACCCTACATTTTGATAAAAGATAGAACTGGTGTCAGATCTATTGACCTATAGCCTCAGTTTAGGTATACGCATTTGTATTTAGAAAAAATTAGCTCGATAGGTGCATCCCTGGTTTATGTCAACAGTTTATAAGAAAGCATTTGAGAGAAATGTTGACAGAAAAAAAAAATGGATCTTCACTGCCTAAAGATGAAATATTTCTCACACTATCCAAAAGGTTAGCCCATTGTATAATCTGGCGATCTAACTAACTAACTAGCCAAAAGGTATGGTGGTTTATTAAAATGCTTTGTGTGTAAGATGTAGCGTCTGTGGGTTTGTAGATGCACGGTCTTGGCTAATAAGCAGCATGGTTCAAGCTAGCATGTCTGTCCCTTGCTGACTGCTAGCATTGCCACTCCTTGTCTCTCTGCACATGTCGTCTGTCAGCCATGTGCCAGGTAGCCAGGGCGACGGGCCCTATCCTTTTCAAAGCTGCGTTGACACACAGCTATTGTGTCGCCATGGAAACGATTGTTTTGTCCAGGTTGTCTCTTTTTTTCTTGAGTTAAATGGTAGGCAAACCTCATCTCAGCTTTCCTCTGTGCATATTTATGTGGTCCTTGAGTATCTGAATAAAAAAACAAAAGGAAAACAAACTATATGTTTTTAGTTCTATATAGAAAGCCAGTCTTTGTTTATTTATACCTTTGCATTCCGGCCTCAGGGTTTATGAACTGGTAACGGGGGTTTCCCTAACTGTTGTCATTTCTAATAATAGACTATTTTTATGACACACACACAGATACTGATAACCCAAAGAGCCGAGGAGCCGTCATTGACTGTGTGTTAGTGTGTGTGTTTTTGTGTGTGTGTTTGTGTGTCTGCGTGCGCACTGCAGTGTGTTTGCCTGTCCTGATATTTTTTCCTGAGTCATTGTCAAGTGTCCAAAATGGCAGAGCTTCCTCAGACCTCAGATCAGCTGTTATGTCATAATAATCACTACCCTTCAACCTAGTTTCTCAGTT
Organism: Anoplopoma fimbria; assembly: GCF_027596085.1. NCBI lineage: Eukaryota > Metazoa > Chordata > Actinopteri > Perciformes > Anoplopomatidae > Anoplopoma > Anoplopoma fimbria. The sequence continues at coordinate 4,216,980 of NC_072458.1, read as the reverse complement.
ATGATTTATTGTTCACATTTAATGTTTATCTCCTTTTTTTAAAACTAAACTTTAACTAAACTTCAAGTTCAATGACAATTAGAAAAAACACATTTCCAATGAAAAAAGATTACATTTTATCTGTAGGAAAACAATCAGAGCAGGTATGTTTGGGTGTGGACGGCGGATAAGAAAGCATGGTTTTAATCCCACCATTTCTTTCTCTCTCCAGATACTATGACCAACTGTGTGCGGTTGAGCCCAAGTTTCCCTTCTCTGAGAACCAGGTAACTGATCGCACAGCACACGTGGATTAGAATTAGATCCCACAAGAAGAACTTGAACACAAAGCGTCTCTCTGTTTCCACAGCTCTGCTTAACCTTCACATGGAAGGATGCCTTTGATAAAGGATCGCTGTTCGGTGGCTCGGTGAAGCTCGGTAAGATCAACCTCAATCGCATTTGTGTACAATATCTGAGCACGCTGCATATATAAGAGTTAAAGCCAATCTGCTGCTTTGTGTTTCTATCTTGCTCTATCTCTCACGCATACACACAACAAATAAGAACCAGAGCTTTCTCAAATACATTTAGTTTTTTTTGCATCCAGAAACAGGCCTCATAAGGTGCCTTTTAGGGGTTTAAGTAAAAATTTGACTCGACTTTGAGTATGTTTGTAAGAGACTGATTGTTGAGTTCATTCTTCACATTTATTCTGTTCACGCTTGATTCTTTTGTCCTCCGTGGTGAATTGTCGGAGCTCATGACTGGGATTTTTATTCCAGTGTACTCCGGGCGAGAAAAATGTAGAATGAAGCGGTATAAAGTGTTGGTTGAAGAAAATGCCAACCCCACAAAAACAGCAAGCAGTCAATATCAGACACAGTACTCAAGGGGTGAAAGAACGATGTCACTTTGCTCCTCTGTCATCACTTTTTTAGCTGTGGGAACAAAACTGAAAACGGTCTTAAGTGGAAACCAGCCACTAGGCTATAAAAGCAAAAAGGCACTCTAACGAAGGATTTGTGTTTTGTTTTTGTGTTTTGCAGCTTTGGCCAGTTTAGGCTACGAGAAGACATGTGTGTTGTTCAACGCAGCAGCGTTGGCCAGTCAGATCGCCTCCGAGCAGAACCTGGACAGCGATGAGGGACTGAAGGCTGCAGCCAAATACTATCAGGTGGGCAGACCTACACACTCTGTGATGAACTGCTTGGTTTAAGGAAACCTGGTGAAAATGAATCTATTAATTATGACTGTTGTACTGTTTTGTTATGGGTAGGCAGATAAACTCTGTTTTGGTTCAGATGTTAACTGGAAGCAACTTTTAGGAGTCTGTTCCAATATTGTTTATTGTTGTTTTCTTTTACAAGCATATTGAATATATTACTAATGCAACTGTGCATTAAGCATTTTAATGTGTGTGCGAAACACACCATCATTTATTCTTTTATTTCATATTTGTTTTTCCTGAATATTTACCGGAAGGAAGACCATATACCATTCATTCCTATGCGTATCAGAGTTGGGACAGGGACGTGACTTAAACAAACAAGAAAAAATAGTTTTACTCAATGTACACTACACTACCACTGGTGTTTTCTTCTCTCCTTCAATAATGGCTATTTCACTGAAATGAAAACTGTATATTTCAGACAAATCAAATGTATTTTTTTAATTTCAAATAGTTTTTCCCCACAAAGAATAAGAATTAAATGATTAAATCTTCTCTTTAGGTGATGTCTCCACAGTGTGACACAGGAAAATCCTGTTGTAATCCTGTCTAGCAGATTTATCTGATATTTTACGACGGACAATCATTGTCAGTCTTGGCAGTAGTGTCTCATCTGTCGCTCTCTTTATCCGTCTCACTATCCAGCTGGCTAGCGGAGCGTTTGGTCACATCAAGGACACAGTGCTGTCAGCGCTGAACAGGGAGCCCACCATGGACATCGCTCCCGAGACTGTGGGAACCTTGAAACTCATCATGCTGGCCCAGGCCCAGGAGGTCTTCTTCCTCAAAGCCACCTCAGGTACCAAAGGACAGACGCCTCAAGGGTCCAAACACACCCATAGTCTTCACTTAGAGAGTGAAGTCTTTTCAGTGTGTCATTATCATTTATCTCTGTTTCTGTCATGTCGATACTCAGAAGAAGAAAAAACACCAGCCAGTTTTGAGTCCCTATTTTTAAAAGTGTATCATAGAAATGGACCACTTAGTAATTTGCTTTAAAATGTGTCTAACAAGTTTATGAAAACTGGTATGACAAATCTGCCTGTCAACGGAAAAAATATCAACCTAAATAATGCATTTTTTTTGCCTTAAGATTTATTTAGAACTATGGCAGCAGCCAGCTTTGATCCAGCACAGCCTCTGTCCCAGTTCTGTCTACTAAGTTGCTTATTAGTTTCAAAGCACAGTTTTGTAGTTACATCATAAATTAAACTCGCATTTAAAACAAATTGACCTATATATTCTGCTGAGGTGGTTGGTTGTTGTCGAATAGTAAAATGTAAAAGCAATTTCTTCAGTGCGGTGTAGAAACTGCAGCTGCAGACCGTTCTGAATGTACGACCGCATGTCAGTTATCAGTTAACTAACCGGTTTTCTGATCAGCTTGTGGTGTTCAAGAACACAATTTCTTATATTGATTATATTTTGGTTGATATGTACTGTTAAAAGTGTCTTGTTCACCCAACAGACAGGATGAAAGATGCTGTCATTGCAAAGCTGGCCAATCAGGCGGCAGATTACTACGGCGATGCCTGCAAGCAGTGCCAGTACAAAGACAACCTTCCCAAGGTATGTGAGGGACACACCTGTAAGTCAGCCATGTTTTCACTGTGGTGAAGATGGTTGGTTTGGTGTGTGTATTGTCTGATTGTGCTTCTTGTTTTGTATGGGTGTATTTCTGAAAAATAGACTTGAAGAGTGTTGAGGACTGTCTAAATTGCAACTTCTCTCTGTTCCGTTTGATCCATTTCCATCCTGTTTTCACTCTTGATGAGTTGGTTACTACTAAACTGCAGTTTGACTTGTTTTCATTCTGATTGGTTTCTCACCATCTAATAATGGGCATCTGAAGTACTGACAGTCTGACTGAAACACTCACAAACAAAAACACACACAACCTCAAGTTCACACTACAGATTTAATATTTTTGAGGTGAATTAAATCAAAGTTAAGTGAACAGCATCAAATGTGTAGCTTGCATCAGCTCAGTTCAGAATTAGCCTCGTTATAAGACAAAATCCCTGTGGCACCCTAAATGACTTCATTGAAGTCACCTGGTAGGTTCTTGATTGTGAGAGGCTGCAAGAGCTCATTTTTTCTTAAATTTAACATAAATTTCCAAATTACTAGAGGTCCCCATGTAATAGTAGTCCTGTGTAAACAAGGCTTTAATTTGATAAACTGCTTGACACTAAATACTTTTCAATTTTTATGTTATGTTAAAGCTTGTTATGCTACATTGAGAACAGTTTATTGCTTTTAATTTGGCGTAGATGTTTCGTAGTAAACGCATTCATTATTAAAGATGTCTCTTAGTTTGGACACACGAAACGAGGCCAGGAAATGTATCCATTTCTGAAAAAAAAGCAAGTGTCTTTGTCTTCCTCGCGTGCACAAAATCAAACACACACATGCATTGTCAAAGTCGCAAACACATACCCATACACACACACACACACATGGCTATGGGATGTTTGATGAAGGTGTAGCAACTTTTGATGAAAGATTAAACACTCATGGCCTGTTCTGTTTTCTCTCTCGTTGTCTTCCTTTCTTTCTGCATCCCTCGTGGTGGTGGTGGTGGTGGTGATGGTGTTGGCGTTGGCGTTGGCGTTGGCATTGCGTGTGCATGTGTGTGTGCGCGCACTTGTGCTGTGTTTGTACACCTCTGACTGCTTGTGCCTGTTTGTGATTGGCTTTCGTGATGCAATTTGTGGTTTGACCTTGCTGGTGTGCGTCTGCCCTATTGTGGTTTGCATTGCCATCGTGCGTGTATATATATATATATATATGTTTGCGTCCCTGTGTGTTGCTCTGTGGTTGCCTCTCCCTGGTCAGTATTTTTATTTTCAGGAAGTGCTGTCGGTGCTGGCGGCCAAGCACACCATCATGCAAGCCAATGCCGAGCTGCACCAGAGCGTCATGTCCAAGCAGAAGAAGCGCTTTGGAGAGGAGATAGCTCGCCTGCAGGTGTTACAGTTTTTCACATAGCTTCCTAATTCTTATGTCACCTTCAAAAGCTCGACGTACATGCCTTGAAGTTTCTGATCAAAAACGAAAAAAAAACATATTCATGGAGCAAATTTGATCCTCACCATCTTTTCATCCCTCCAGCGCTCAGCAGAGTTGGTGAAGACGGTGGCGTCTGGTTACGACGAATATGTGAGCGTCAAGGATCTAAGTGAGAAGATCAACCGAGCCCTCGTTGCAGCCAAAAAAGACAATGACTTTATCTACCACGACCGCGTGCCTGAGGTCAAGGATCTGGAACAGATCGGCAAGGCGGTGCTTGTCAAATCTACCCCCATCACAGCTCCACTCAGCCAGAAATTTGCAGGTAAAATACACAAGACACTCGACACGGTTCCTTTGTTGTAAAGATTGTTTTATACTCAGATAGAGACACATACAAGTATCTACAACTGTGTCAGAGATAAAGCGCTGCGTCAAAGTCTTTGATCTAGGTAACATCAGAAACTTTAAAGGAATAGTTTTGATATTTGGGATATACGCTCATCACTTTCAAGAGCTAGATGTCTCTGCTGGCTGCATGGCAACCTCGGGGTGAGAATTTAGTTATTGTTTACAGTGAAGATAAATGTCTGGCACATAATTCACCATGAAACTGCAACTTTAAGTTTTTACACTTCAGTTTTGTACAGATTAAACAAACGAGGTATAACATTTTAATAAGTGAGCTTAAGAGGTGCTGCAAGGTGGATTTTGTGATCTTCAGACAGAGCCAGGCTAGATGTTTCCCCCTGTTTCCAGTCTTTGTGCTAAGCTAAGGTAACGGCCGCTAGCTTTAGCTGTATTTTAACAGTCAAATAAGAGTGGTTTTGTTATTCCCATCTTACTCTTGGCAAGAGAGAAATAACTTTATATCCAAAAATATGAAACTTCTAGCTTTAATATTGGATCTTTGATGATTTATGCAGCCTAGTCAGAAACCTCTTTTTTTCAAAGGTTTTTATTTAACACAATATAGTGCTGTGCTGAGAATTTCTGAAGCATCATTCAATGACATTACATGTAAGACGGCAGCATAGCCTTCCATTTAAGTCGCTGACCCTCTTTGTTTTAGCTTAATTTTATCCAAACTCTAAAAATAGGATCCCAAACGTATTGTGTATTTGTATGTTTTTTTTTTCAATCAGTTGTTTATCTTGTTATCTCTTCAGACTTGTTTGAGAAGATGGTCCCCATGGTGGTGCAGCAGTCCATGAGCATTTACACCCAGAGGAAGGCTGAGACTGTAAACAGACTGGTGGGAACGATGAGGGAGGCCACCAATCTCTGCAATGGGTACGCTGTCCTGTGTCTGTATGACCGCATGTTACTGTGCTTGTGCACGTCAGTGACAATACAGGGGAAACTGTCTTCCTGTAGACGTGTCCATGAGTGCTTGTGTCTCCATGCATGGATGGATTTATTAAAAATGTATAACATAATGATGTATCAGGTACCATTAAAATGTCGATAGAAGGATTTGTGTTTGTATTATAGTGCCCTTAATAGCAGTACTTGTATCACTCTACTTGATGGCACTAACAAGCTTACCAGTTTGTGCTATTTTGCCCAAAGAGTAAGGTGCAAAAGTTGATGTTTGTGGGGACCTTAATAACTCACAGATGCTTTGTAACTGTCCATCAGGGTTTTGGCATCCCTAAACCTGCCAGCTGCTCTGGAGGACCTGTCAGGAGATTCTATCCCACAATCCATTGCTGAGAAGGCCCGAGCCGTCGTGCAGCTGGGAGGACTGCAGAGCATCGAGCAGCTAATCAGAGATCTGCCCGAGCTTCTCACCCGCAACAGAGAGATCCTGGATGAGGTCAGACACACATTACCACACTGAATTATAGATATGCAACTGCACTTTGCAGATCACAAACCACGTTGATCTAACCATAACCACCAATTTATTTGAATAGTAAAGCAGGCACTTTTAGAACAACAGCCTTTTATAACAGCTTGTTTGTCATGTGGCTTTGCTTTCCTGACAAAGAAGCATATGGATGTAATGCTTTTTAGCAGCTTTACTATCACCACTACCAGAAGAGCACATGAATGCTAAAAACTCATAATTGTCCCTAATGGCGCAAATCCCAGAAAAGTATCATGACTGAAATCTAATCCACTGATCTCTGGGCCAAGGACTGTCTGTCCGCCAGCTTCAGCCAACCAATTTATGATTTTTTTAAGACATCTCACTGACAAACAAATAAACAGACGGGAGTAAAAACAAAAAACACACAAACTGCTTCCAAGTTTGTTGGCAGGGTTGTAAAGTCCAAACCCATAATGTGCTAATTTCTCCCAAAAAGTAGTCTGTGGTGTTGACAAAGATCCATTACCACAAAGTATAGTTCTGCTGGCAAAAAAGTAGACTTTCTATTATCTATTATTATTTACTAGCATTTCTGGATGTTAGAACACATGAAAGTAATGCTGAAACAATTCATCAATCAGATGATTGAAAGACATTTGAACAAACGCAGGAAATGGGCAACAATTTTGATAAATGTTCTGCTCTTCAGTCTTCTATATCTGGAAATTTAACATTTTGGACTGTTGGACAGACAGATGAGGAATTTGAGGACATTTCTTGAGCTCTTTGAACTTATGTGTGTTTTTTTTCTTTTTACTGACACTTTATAGACAACATTGTTCATAGATAAATCAATAAAATCAATTCTTAGTTGGTGCCCTACATAAAGTAAGGGTCTCCATAGTTGCAATGAAATGGCTGAGTAAAAATATTCTGGATTCTAAAATAATCCCCCAAAATACTTACACATGTCCCAAAAATGACAAACTGAATAATAACGGTTTAATCACTCTGTATGTTTGTGTGTTGTGTGCGTCTTCAGTCTCTGAAGATGCTGGACGACGAAGAGACGACAGACAACGAGCTGAGAACCAAGTTCAACCAGCGCTGGAACAGAACCCCCTCTGGAGACCTCTACAAGCCCCTTCGCGCAGGTAAACACACACACACACACACACACACACACACACACACACACACACACACACACACACACACACACACACACACACACACACACACACACACACTTAAACACTTAAACTTGCCCTTATTTGTTTTCTTTTTTTTCATGAAGTTTGTGTCCATGTGATCCACTGTGGACAGATGCAATACTTCCTTCCTCTTTCCTTCCTCGTCCTCTTGTTGCCTCTAACCGTCCCTCCCTTCCCTCCTTCTCTCTCCCAGAGGGCGCTAGCTTCCGCAACATCTTGGACAAGGCCGTACAAGCGGACCAGGTGGTGAGGGACCGCTACACCACCCACTGTGACATGATCGCCCTGCTGTGTAAACCGGAGAACGAGCTCAATGCTGCCATCCCCTCCGCCAACCCGACCAAGACACTGCAGGGCAGTGAGGTATGTCAGCTTCCACTGATGTCTTGTTTGTTTGTTTGTTTGTTTGAATGGCCAGATAATGTCAAGCTTTTTCTTGTTACGGTTCGTTTTTGAGCTTACGGTTTGTCCCCTCATCCTAAAGAGTTTTGTGTTCTACGTAAACATAAAAAACACCCAGTGGACATAGTGTGCTTTATGGCCCTGTCCCTCCTCCCAACAGTAGCTCCATTTTTCATTTTGCTTGCTGACTTTGCATTGTGTGTCACTGGGGAACTTTAAATAACCAAGCAAGCAGAACTGGGTAAGCACAAGGAAGAAGTGCTAGAAGTCTCTCCACAGCTACACTATTCACGCCAAAGTGAAAAACAGCAGTGTATTGCAGTCATCATAAGGGCGAGAGGTCAGGGATCGATGTAGGATTGAGCACTGAAAGTGATGAAGTAATCAAGATGGTCGTGCTTGGCCACTCGTTCACTGTGTCCATCTTCTCCCAGGTGGTGAACGTGCTGCGCTCCCAGCTCGCCCAGCTGGACGAGATGAAGAAGGAGAGGGAGACCCTGGAGGGAGAGATCAAGGCCGTGACCTTCGACATGTCTATCTCCTTCCTGACGGCGCTCGGCCAGGATGGGGCCATCAATGAGGAGCAGATGTCACTCTCCCAGCTCGACCAGTTGTACGGCGCCTACAACCAGCGGGTACAGACCACCGTCCGCACGCAGGAAGAGCTGCTGGGACAAGTTCAGGTACACATATACGAACACACACCCAGTCTGAAGATTTTTGTTATTTCAGAAGAAAATGATGATTGGGCCGTTAAAAAAGTTCATGAGACCATTTCTTTATTATTTTTCTACCCTCTACTAGCTTAAAGAATTTGCTTATTATGACATTTGACATTCTTGTGATGTAGAGCAAACAAAAGGTGAATTTTGTAATTTAATCTATGAAGCGTAACCTATATAGAAAAAGACACTTGAAAGCAGACCACACAAGTGCAGATTCCTTCCAAAGACCCAGTTTACCCTCTTATTGGCAAAGTCCCACTGTGTGTGGAGAAATAACTGATGGTCTGCTCTACTTAAACACACTTTTGTTCTAAAAGGTGTTAGCAGTTAATCCCCTCAATCTGTGATCTCCCTCCAGACATCCCACCAGGGGTTCAGCAGTCTGAAGCAGTCCAACAACGAAGCCAACCAGAGGGAGGAGGTCCTGAAGAAGCTGGCTTCAGCCCATGACAGCTACGTTGAGATCAGCAACAACCTGCGCGAAGGCACCAAGGTACTCACTCAGCACAACAACACCGGCACACACGTGCATCTGCAAGGATGCGCTGTACTGCAGTAATGCATAGCCTGTCGGAAACTTTCTCCTTTTGTTGTTTCAGGTGATTAATGTTTGTCCTCATTTGTTTGCCCCCACCTCAGTTCTACAACGACTTGACGGAAATCCTGCTTAAGTTCCAGAACAAATGCAGCGACATCGTTTTTGCTCGCAAGACAGAGCGGGATGAACTACTTAAGTATGTACTTTTCTGTTTTTTGTGCATTTGATTGATTTGTGTTGCAGTCATATCAGCTGGCCAGGGAGTTATAAAGTAGGCCAATCACCAGTTTTATATATATTTCTTTCTAGTTTGTAGTCTGATTAAGATTTTTACACTCAAGGCCAATTCGAGAATTTGTTTCAAGGTGTTGCAGTAAAAGAATGAGAGCTGATAAATGCTTGAATTCTTGTTTCAGGGACCTGCAGCAGAGCATCGCCCGAGAGCCCAGCGCTCCATCCTTCAACGTCCCTGCCTATCAGACTAACCCAGCTGCCCCTGCTGGTGGCCCAACGCCTGCACCCAGGACCGTCTTTGTAAGCATCAACACAAAGCCAAATGTTCAATACCATTGCAGCAGACGTGAGGCCGACTGTAGATATTTATCTGTCCTCTCTCTCTCTCTACTTGCCGGACACAGCAGCCTCAACAACCCCAGGCGAAGCCCCAGCCACCAGCCAGGCCTCCTCCACCGAGCGTCACCCCTCAAGCAGCCTCCACCACTCCCGTCAATCCACAACCAACTGGCCCTCCCAACAGCAACCCACCACCTGTGGCCCCACCATCCCAGGCCCAGGGACCACCTTACCCCAGCTATCAAGGCTATCCAGGGTGAGTTTCCAATGACAGCATCCCGATTTCTGAGAACAAATTTTCACCCTCGTAGCTGAGAATGTTGATGTCAGAATAAAGTGAACATGATTTGATGCTCCTTATAGCTCCTTCTTATAATTACAAGCAAGTCTTTTATGCAATCTAAATAAATTGACCCCTTAAGTTGCACTAAAAACAACATGTCTCTGTACTGTTCGGTAAATAGGCAGCAGTAGCCAGCAGCATGTTAGCTTAGCATAAAGACTGGAAGTAGGAGGAAACACATTACAAAATGAACACATTACATTTTTTTGGTTTAATCTGCACACAAAGCGAGGTGTGAAATCAACATGTTGTGGTTTTATGTGGAGTCAACCAGCCGTGACACCAGGGTAGCTGTTCCCTCCTGCTTTTAGTCTCAACATTTCATACATTTAAGTTTAAAAAAAACAACAAGATACACTGTGTTAATTAGTGAGCTTTATATGTGCTGGTTGGCAGATTTTTGTTTTAACCTTTAGACCGAGCTGTTCCTAGTCTTTAAGCCAACCTGCTGCTGGCTCCAGCTCCGGACTTACCACACAGACATTGATCTTCTCATCTTAAAAAAATAAAAAGCAAATAAGCACATTTCCCAAAACATTGAAGTATTCTTTTAACGATTGATATTTGTTTGACATCACTCTTGATGTTTGTTTTCTCTGTTGTGATGTCCATGCAGGTACTTCCAGATGCCCGGCTACAACCCCTATGCTTACGGACAGTACAACATGCCCAACATGCCCTACATGCCCTATCAGCAGGCTCCAGGACAGGGAGGCTACCCAGCAGCCCCTCCTCCCGGACAGCCCTACCCTGGCTACCCCCAGCAACCCCCTCAGCAGCAGCCCTACTACCCTCAGCCATAACTCCCCCTCTCCATCCTCTCACTCCTTATCTCACCAGTTAACACCAAATAAAAAAATACCCCCAGCAATAACACTTCATCTCCATTAGCTCCCCTTGTCATGTTTTGTTTTCTCTCAATAACAGCAGCGATAGAAACCCGAGTGGAGGGCGACCTCAGAGCTGCTTTGCACTTCTCTCTAAAACCCTTTATTTCTTTGCCACTTTCTCATTTTCACCCCACCTCCTTTTATTTCTATCTTAGCTCATGTTTTCTGGGTTCTAACTGCACTTTTTCCTAAACTATCTTAACTTTCATCAATGCACTAACCCCTTCTTTTGCCCGTAAAGGTTATTTTTTACGTACTCATTTTCTAATGGTTTTTGTTAATCGTTTAATTTAAACCCTAACTGGTTTCCATTGTCTGCTGTACAACACGCATGGAGGCGCACAGAATCATAGGGTGGCTCTTCGTTCCCTGGTTTGGGTGTTTGTGTTGGGTGGGCGGATGGGTGGTCATCACGGCCACATCCTCACCCCCCCACCCACTCAATCAACCCCCAGTGATTCTATATTAACTATATTCCTATTTTTGTAATGAATACTGACGCCTCGCTGATGTATAAACCTATAAAAAAAGAATGGCCTGTAGGTTTTCTAATGTAGATGATGACTGTTGAGAGTCTGTTGCTCTCTTGTTTTCTTTCGCTCTTTTCTCTCTCACCCAGGGAATGTTGGTATATTTCTGTGTTACAATCAGACGCTATACACACGGGAGAAATGGCTCTATTATATAAATATATGTATAAATAAGACTCTGTATGTGGTTAACCGAAACACTCTGCGTGCTGCACTCTCATGCTCTTTGTGTTTATTTTTATTCCTCAGCTCTAATGTGATTAAAAACATCAACAGCCAGCCAGAATTTGTCTGTCTTCACATGTTGGATGTCCTAAATGTGCGTGTGTTTTTATCAAACTGTGGAGATTGTGTGAAGCAGCCAGAAGAGGGCAGTCCTGTCGCTCACAGAGGGAGCAGCATCTGAGCAACGTTCGGTTCACCTGCCATTGTCTCTCCTCTCAGCCCAATCGGGGACTGAGCTGTGCCATCCGACGAATCGGTCGCCCTTTGACCTCCTGAGCGTTGGGTTCAGATCCCGTTTAGATGACATGCAAATTACGTTGCATTGAGGTCGTGATCTCATCCAATCATATTTTCCCCTGCAGGTGATTTCTCCACAGACAGATTTCATCCCCAGATATTTATTCAGTGTCAGGAGACGCTAATGCTTTCACATATCTCGTGTGTGTGTGTGTGTGTGTGTGTGTGTGTGTGTGTGTGTGTGTGTGTGTGTGTGTGTGTGTGTGTGTGTGTGTGTGTGTGTGTGTGTGTGTGTGTGTGTGTGTGTGTGTGTGTGTGTGTGTGTGTGTGTGTGTGTGTGTGTGTGTGTGTGGCATGGAGGCAGATGGCAGCGCAGTGTGATGTCTGGAAGGATGCATGGAGATGTTGGCAGAGAGCTGCTGGTCCCCTGCCTGCATCCATCACTCCACCTCTCTCCATTTTCCCCTCTATTCTTCCCGTCTAATCTGTCTTCTGGAGTTCCTATCTGCTCGGGGAAAAAACCCCACCATGTTTCACTTCAGTTTCTCCCTATTCTTTGTTATCCTTCCTATCAGACTCTCTTCATCATATGTTGCTTTTGCTTCCTAGCTTTTTTTTTTTTCTGTATACCACCTGTCATTTTTTATTTTTTTTATATCAGCTGCTCTCTCTTCCATTTATTTGTCCCCTCTCCCCTGGCTCTCCTGTCTTTGTTTACCATTCGTCTGTCCTTGCTGCCCAAACTGCACATCTTTGGCACTGACTTGTCTTCACTGGTCAGTATCTCTTGGCTCATAAACGTCTCATAACATCACAGTGAAACTCACAAAGAAGGAAACACTTTTAATCAGATCTAACAGTTCACATCTCCAACTGGAGGTGACGACAACACACACACACACACACACGTTCCTCTTTATCTATCTATACAGCATGCCGTTGCTGCCAAAGCCAATTGTGGCTCTGGATGTGTTTATCAAAGGTGTCTGTGCGTCTCAGGCGCTTAATTTTAACAAGATGCTTCCCCACAAGAGGAGTGTCATATTTTAATTGGTCTGAAACGGAATAAAGGCAGCGAACAGAGCACTACGGTGACAGGTATTAATTACCTTCTGCCTAATGGCTCCCAAACTCAGCACTCAGAGCCACATTGGTGCTCACACTGTTCTTACTCCCCCACTCTTTTTCTCCTCATCGCTTTTCTCTCCTCCTCACCATGTGTTTGTCCGCTATGGAGCTGAATTGAGGGTTTTCTTTGGCTATGATGTTGATAATTACACAGACCTACTCTATTAGGGAGCATATTATCTAATACAATGATTCACTGGTACCAAAAACGTTACCCCAGGTGCTACTTCCACATTTGCCAGACGGTTAGTGTAATGATTGTGCAAGACGTCAGCTGAACTAATTTGAAAATAGAAATTATGATCAAAACACCTTGCAATTGAGTTTGAAAACTAACTAATTGGCTAGTAACTCTATACAGTTCGCGTTAGCTAAAAGTAAGAAAAAAGGGTTTTTCTTTAAGAGTAATGTTTTTAATAGTCAGCTAAAAAAAAGGAAACATGCTTAAAATGGCTAACCTAATTAAAAATAATGAAGAACCCATTCAAATCTTTATTTAAGAGTAATGTTTTTAATAGTCACCTAAAAGAAAAAAGGAAACATGCTTAAAATGGCTAACCTAATTAAAAATAATGAAAAATCCGTAAAAGTAATGGGTAAACATTTAAAATAGTTAGCTAACGCTTGTTGGCTTTAATAATGATTAAGCCATTGCGATATTTATTTAAAAGCAATGGGTAATGTTAAATAGTTTAGATAGCCAGCTAAAAATAAAAAATGTTGAAATGTGCAGCTAAGCTAAAACTACAGATACAACGGGTGGAACAGTCAGCTAAAAATAACGGATAACAGTTGAAATGGTTAGCATTAACTAACATCAGGAAAATGCTATTAGTGTTAGCTTCTGACCAAACAGTTGGAATTGTTAACGTAAGCTAAAAGTATGGAATAAATGGTCGAAATAATTAGCTCCCCTTAAAATGATTGTAAATGTATAAACAGTTCTGATATTTCACAATGTTTTAAAGCCGTGGGTAAAGTTAAATGGTTGACTGGTTAACGTTAGCTGCTAGTATGGATAAATTGTTTTATTAATTAAAGCGGCAATCCTTAAGAGTTCAGTCCTGATTGATTGAGGTTTCCTATTTGAGTGAAAATAATGGATTTGTGCTGTAGAGTTTAGCAGTGTGGAGTCTTGGGCCACTAGTAGCTATGACAACAAATGCATACCAAACTGACTAAAGATTGGCAGTTCTTTTGTATAAAAGAAACTTCAAACAATCCGTGTTCAGTATGTTAATTGATAGAGTTAAATATCATCCAGTTTAAAAATTAGAAACACGACTGGTAGTGTCAATGTCGGGGTACTTTATTTCATCTGACAGAGCTGATCGGGCAGACAAAAAGCTAGGGAAGCACTGTTGTGATATACCTGTTTGAAATTAATTAATTGTACGTACTATGTTTTTAATTGAAAGTAATGATCGTTTTAATCATTCTTTGTTGCAGTAAAGTGTGCAGATGCTCTGGCTGTCTTTCTGCTTTTTCTTTCTTTCTTAAAGTGAACTGTGAAGTATAAATGTGAGAATCTATAAAAAAAAAACTAGGAATGACATGGTGCTAAAAATCTCATTTATGGTGTTAATTTGATCAGTCTATCAGCTTACAAGTTGCCAGTATCGGTGCATGAGCGTTGGCTGATAATTTTGCCTCAACGGAACAGCTCTCTGGCCCTGGTATGTGAGGTTTTTTCTTTTCCATAGAAGCGAGATGCCTGAAATAGCTCTGATTGACAGGTATAGAGACTCAGTTACTATAACAACTACCTCCTGGCTCTCATGAGCACTTCTCTCTCTCCCTCTCTCTCTCTCTCTCTCTTCCTCTCCACCCCCCTCACCTCTTCTCTTTTCATTTTCCTTTACCAGCTCTCCTTTTTACCCCCCGTCTCCCTCTCACCCCCTCACTATGTGCATGTGTGGGTGTAGAGGGAAGAGATTATGAAAAAGAACTCGACTGCAATATTCCTTCACACAGGGATGTTTGTGTTGCAGGATATAGAGGCCTGGCACTAGCTATTGGATCTAACCTGTGTGGGTGAGGGTAGGCGAGAGTGGGAAGATGAAACATGCTTATACAACACGGGCAAATAAGCCTTTTATATTCTTTTTGTGTTTCCTTTTTGGTGCTTGTTCCTCTGTCAGGTTGAGCTGCTCTGCTTGTGTAATCAAGTCAGTCCAGACCGCGCTGTGTTCCTTCATGCATGCGTGCGTGCGTGTGAGTGAGCGTGTGTGGGTGTCATTGCATGCGTGTACGCACTTGTGTCAGCAAGCGGCACAGTGAGGCCACCCGATATGATGAGTGAATTTCAAGCACGATAGAATCCAGTGGGACTGACACCAGAGAGCGCAGAGAGAAAGTGTGTGAGTTTGTTTGTGTGTGTGTGTGATGCTGGGAAGAAGACGGACGTCATTGCTGCCACCTGCTTTAGTGGGACAAAGGCCAGACACATACACACACACTTGCATATGCAGACAGCCAAACAGAGGTCAAAGCAATCTCTTTACATAGCATTAATGATATGATTTACTTAACCTTCTTTTATGCTCAAATTATCTCAGGCCCTCCATCCCCTCCTGTCAGAGTGCAACCGCTCCTCTCCTCCCCCCTTGTCCCTTGCCTCTCCTTTCATCTCCCGGTCTCTGAGTCATCACACAGGGTGAGAGGTCTGAGGAAAAACAAGCTGCCAGAGTTGGACATGCCATAACAATGCAGCACCTGTCAGGGTGTGTGTTTGTGAGTGTACCAGTGTGAGTACATGTGCATGCAGCTGTCTCAGAGTGTCTGTCATTAGGAGAGAGGAAGGAACATTTCCAAGTCTTACTGTAAATACAAAGACACAGAGACCATCCATATGTGTGTTTGTGTGTATGCGTGTGTGTGAGCTCTCACCGCTGTGGCTTTCTCCAGAAGTTGCTCTGCTGCTTTATTGATTGGTTGTCTCGCTTTGTGGCAGGAAATGAGATGGCGGGTCTCAACACCTGTGTGACCCAGGCGCAGAGAGCTCCTCTAATGATCTGAGCTCGACTGCCTGGGTCTTGTGCTTCAACCGGCTACTCACTTGGCTCAGACCTGATCAATAGCACTCCCATCAGCCACTCGCGCCGCACTGAAGACAGTTACTCCTCCTGTGTGTGTGTTTCAGATCAAATAATGAGAGCACCTGTAGTGGTCTCTACTCCCTTCTGCTTGGTGCAGAAGTTGACAATCTAAAAAATTGAGCTGTGCATCAGGCTGCGTGCCTAACTGCTTTGATATTGATCTACTTGATGCTGCAAATTGACCAGTGCGACTCTTATCTGTGTTTTTGTTGTAAACTTGTGCTGTTCTGTCAGCTTGGTGGTAATTTGAGGGCATTTCTTTACCGTTCACACAGAGAGGGGCGATAATTCAGAATTAATTAGGCTACGATACACGGGGGAAGGCACAGCCCATAATAAGACATTTAAAACAGGATGGGATCTGGTATCCAAGTGCAGGGTATCCATAGAGACCGTTGCTATGGCGGAGAGAAATCTCACCTCATTAGGAACAAATATAAATAGCCCTGCGACTCGGCTTATGGTCATGATGCCCACGGCTGAGAGAATGAGCTCAGAGGCTTCCAGGTCCACAATACAGAATGACAGTAAGGATGCAGAGAAAGAGGGAGTGATAAATGTAGGAAATGATTTAAGATAATTAGAAAAAGGAAGGAAGGAAGGAAGAAATGAAGAAGGTTTAGATGCAGGGAGGGAAAAGATTGAGTTCCCTAGGATGGAGGAGGATGTGTGTGTGTGGGAAAGAGAGAAGAAGAAGATGGATGAGGAGAGAGGTTCTCTGTTGTCTGATGAAAATCTCTGAAAATGTCAACCTGTTTGTTTTAATACCTGAACTAAATCAGAACAGAGAGCTTCATGACCCCACGTTTTTAGTAATAATGCTGAAATGAAATCAGTGAATTTACATGCAGTGTGCTTAAAAATCAAATCAAATCACCAGACAGATTCAGGCAACATAAAAGCAAAATAAAGATAAAATCCCAAAATAGAACTGCAAAAAAAAAGAAAAAAGCATGATAATGAAAAAGTATAATGAGATGGTATGGATGACTTGTGGATGTCTTTTTTCTTCATCTCCAAGAACTGACTTCTGCAGAACTGGCATTTTTTTTTATTTTTCCCAGCAACGTACATAATGAGCGAGGAGGGGACAGAAGAGAGGCGAGGGACGGTAGGAGTTGTGGGAGGAAAGATGGGAGAGGGGGCTGTGAGAGGGTGACAGCGAAGTGGGAGAGGAGACAGATGGGGCGCAAAGAGAAAAACTTGAGATATCCACCACTGATTGCATCAACAGGTCTGAGCCCCTCCAGGTATGCTGCAGTGCACCACAGTATTACTACAGTATTGACTCATCCCATTGTTGAAATGTCCGGAGGTCCTGTATGGACTTTATCCGTCTCACTGCCTCTTTGCTTCCTGTGTTTTACTTTCTCTTCCTCTTCCTTAGAAGCCTGCTGTTTATCGTCAATATCTCTCTGTGTGTGTGTGTGTGTGTGTGTGTGTGTGTGTGTGTGTGTGTGTGTGTGTGTGTGTGTGTGTGTGTGTGTGTGTGTGTGTGTGTGTGTGTGTGTGTGTGTGTGTGTGTGTGTGTGTGTGTGTGTGTGTGTGTGTGTGTGTGTGTGTGTGTGTGTGTTTCTTTGACATTAAATCATCAACTCTCATTGAGTTGTTAGTGACATAAGACACAAGGCGCTGTGTGTACTGTATTATTCCTAACATAAAGGAATATGTAAGGAATCTAAATTTTTCTGTTAGTAGTCGTAATAATTGGAACATAACAGCAACTTCCTCTCTCTCCCCTTTCTTCATTAATTGCATTTAAACTGCTGAAATTTAGCCCTTTTTTTATGAGATTATATTAAATCATATTACACAATCAGAGATCCATTTGCACATCAGTGGTCGCTGTGTAGCCTTTGCAATTTTTTTACGGCATGCTGGTCAATTAAGGCAGAAAAAGCAGAGAGACTCCCTCCTCTCAATGCAAATAAACCTTAAAAGCTTGTGCAGGCTTTCTGTTCTTCAAAGCTAAATGGTTTTTTCCGCCTTTCTTGTGAACAGTGTGTTTTCAACTCGGGGAACAAAGGTGTCTGCGACTGAAAGATGAAAACTGCGACAACTGATGAAGATGGTATAGAGTTCAGACGTACGATTGTGTGGGCTGTCTAATTGAGGAGATTGTTTGATTCCTCTCCCTCTGCGTTTCTCGCTCTGAAAAACCTGTCAAACTCGCAATCAGCGGAAAAAAACCCAACATGCATAGAAGGATTGGAGGAGCGCAGAGGGGAAAAAGAGTGGAGATGGAAAGACGGCGTTTAGGAAGAAAAGGAGGGAGTTTACGCCCACCGCCTAAAGAGATGAGAAGACAGGCAGAGGAGGGGAGAATGTGTGGAGGAAGCAGTGTGTGAGTGCCAGTGCTCATCAGCCTGTCAAACATCCGTTATAGACCACAAACCCACACAGCCATCGCTCTGCTGAGGTTTATCACTTAACAGGTGCACTTATTTCACCTTCACAGACTTCTCATACACTCTACACTATATATGTGTGTGTGTAGGTGGCCACACACACGCACATTGAGATTGAGCCTTGTCCGCAGAGCACAGACCCATCTTGGATGATTTCCATCCAGCGGGGGGTGATCCACAGTGAGTCACTATCATTGATCAGAAAATAAAACCAGTCAGGAGGATTCTTTATACTGATGCTTCCTTCACCCGTCTCCTGAGCTCCTAACCGTTTTAGCTCTGCACTGGCACAATCTGAGTGCGCACTCTCAGCCCAACCCACGTTTGAACCCGTATTATTCCTCACTGTGCTCATAGTTTTGTAATTCTGACTGCTGACGCACTGCATCTAAATTCATCATCCACTTTCCCGAGGGGATTACATCAGGGCTTTGTACGATTTTAGTTTTTTTACCTCCTGTACACCCTAATATGGGTACAGTTTAGACCACAGGAGCCCCTTCAAAAATGGTTATCTGTTTCTATTGTGGTTTAGAAATTAAGCACCAAATTTCACCTCTAATTAGGATAGTCAATCCTCATAAAATCAGTGAATTGAAACCTTCTCAAGGGGTTCTTCCTATATCCTGGACCCTACATTGTGATCTGTTCTGCTATTTTTAAACTCCTTCTCTCATCCCTACAGTGACTCCATTAACGATTTCAGCAGTTTAAAATTAATTTGGAAGCAAATCTTTCATTTATGATGCAAAACAGCAGTGATATCTGCCCGCATCCTACCAATAAGAACTGGGATATGTGTGTTACTAATGTAAACACTGTTGTGATGCAGATTTGTGACTCTGGGAAGATTATACACTATTTTAGGGTCCTTTCTGAGGATCTTTCACGAACTGTTTAGCGTATAAAACAAGCTCCTGTGGGATATTAACAATAGTGATCGTACTCTGAAATCCATTAAATGTAAATTACCATGATTTTTTATTACTTTTTGAATCATTTTAGAGTAATAGGTTTTTCTGACATAAGCACTAATGATGCTTTATCATAGAGATTTAAATTTTCTTTCATAAATAATAAATATATGAAATATATTCTGTATAATAAAAATGTGATTAGATTTAGTGTGCAGTCATTGCACACCATGGGCCATGGACAAGTTTCCTCTTATTTTTGTTCATATCCACAATTTGAAACAGACATTGATTTCTTGTATTCACCAATCAACCAATTCACAAGTGGTTGAGAGCACTCTTACCATCATGAAAAAAAACCATCTGGTTTTTACAATCCACAAATTGTACGACACAAGGAATTGAGTTTTAAATTTGGGGAACATAAAAAATTGAATGAATATCCTAAAATAAAATTTAGATTATTATATGTGTAAGAGTGATTATAATGCTTGGATTGAATGTGTGGGTTTAAGAAACTCTATTGGTCCATTGTTCCCAAAGAAGACTTAAAAAAACATTGAAATTATTGACGCTTTTGAAAGTCACAAGTTTAAATTTCTTTAACAGTACCTTATTTTCATTACTGATGAAGTTCTTCTTACAGTTTTTTTGTGGCCTCGCTCCAGTTCTTGTACATGTGGTAAGTAGTTTCCAACGGCACAACACCTGCACATATACATAGTTTTAAGGGGGCGTTGCCTATTTCAATAATAAACAATTGTCGACATGCCTCAAATTTGGGAGTCAACATTCACCACAAGTTAGCAGAATGCTGCTGCATGAGGCCCAGTAAATACTAGTGCAGTACAACTAAATGCATTTTAGCATCTTATAACACTATACAGAAAAAGTACAGTACTAATGAATGCAGGTATGATATGTCAATAATGTAACTATAACATGTACAGCATGGACAGAAATCCATAAATAGTATGTACTGTAGAATGAGTCTGGTGATGTGATAACAGTACAAACAGCAAGCAGGTGTGTAACTTGTTCAATGCGGTTAAAGTTAAATACAGCTAATAAAATATAGATAACATTAAGGATATGCAAATAAAGAAGGCAATGAACCTGAGGAATATGTAGAGTATCTTTATTAGGACCACACTTTGAAACTTCTATGTGTATTTATATATTATCCTTATGATTTGGACAGTCTGCAGCAATTTATTTAGGAAGCCTCCACTCAGCAGGTTTACCTCATTTGAATAAAGAAGCTGGAAGTCTTCGCAAAACATCATGAAGACCATTACTCTTATCCTGAGCCAAAGTTCACATGAAAACAAAATCATGAAAATTACGTATTCTTAATTAGAATTAATGTAGCCTAAAAGAAACGCTGCGCTGCTGCGTCTCACTGAGGTTAAGAAGCAAAGGATGAGGTCTATTTGTCTGTTTCTTGTCTGTGGCTGTCTAGTCACCCGGCCACATGCTCCATCATAGTTTAAATATGCATAGCCCGGGCTCTGAATATTCATGAGGCCCCTATTAATATTCATGAGCTTCACTTGTTGAGGTGTCACTCGATCTTTTGTACACACATGCACACACAGACATTTACACACTCTGATCAAAGGAGATAGCTGTGTCTACATGTGCAGATTCATAAGCAGTGGTGTAAGTTACTTTGATGCTGTGATGTCATGGTACATAAAAATGCTGGCCTTCTGTTAGCAATCAAGCAACATCCATAAAACTAGTAACTTTCTTGTAACTAGTTGTAATATAATGACATTTTGCTTTTTTTGCTGAAAGTTAGATGAGACACATGTTTGTTCGACATTAGAAGTTAGTTCAGGCCGCTGGTTAGCTTAGCTTTGACTAGAAATTGGGGAAACAGCTGGCCTGGCTCGCCCATAAACACCTCTAACGATCACTAATTAACATGTTATATACAAGCCAGGCAACAAGTGGAGATACAAGACAGTTAACTCCTCACCGCAGAGGAAAAAAACACCCTGTTAAAGTACGGATTGTATTTTTTACACTTTATTATGTATGGATTAAACAAACAATGCTATCAAACGTGTTAATTAGTCCGATTTTTAGGTGCTGGTAGGCGGTTTTAGTTAATCTTTAGACTTTTTTCCTTTCTAGTCTTTATGCTAAGCTAAGCTAATTAGCTTCAGGCATCAGCTTCATATTTACTGTACAGACATGAGTGAAATCAATCTTCTCATCTAACTCTGAATGACTATACTTCCCCAAATGTCAAACAATCCCTTTAAATAGCATACCATAGGGAATAAAAAACTGCTCTTTAAAGTGGCAATAGACAACACAGGACAGTACTGGGGACAGTAACTGCAAAGACCTTATATTGAAACTCTTTGGTAATCGGGGATAGCTATCCTCTTCCTGTTGTGCTTTCACAATGTTTGACGCACTTCCTTTGTGACGTAAATCACATCATTTCTTGGTAGATCGTACCAGGTGGCAGACAAATTTGCAAAGTGAAAGCGATGCTTATAGGGAACTAATCTAAACACCAATGGAGTCATTATTCTAGCCAATACATTGTACAATCAACATTTACTTCATAATGAAGTAATAAAAAAAAGTTAAATCAAAATATATCTATTGCCAGTGTAGTATTCAGGGTAGTGTGTTGGTAGATAGATATATAATATCATATGGACTTACTTCATGTGTCTACCAGAAGAGAACGGAGTTTACCCTTCACAGCCTGCCTAAGAGGAGGGCCACTCTTATCCTAATTCCAGTAAGGTCTTTAAACAGACACCACTGCACCTCAGTGAGGCTCTGGAACTGATCTAACAGTATGACACCGACATGGCCGATGAAAGACACACACACACACACACACACACACACACACACACACACACACACACACACACACACACACACAGTCAGCTGTGCACTTTCTAATGAGGTGTGTTTATGTAACAAGCCACAACAGAAGCTGTATTACTGTGCACTCTCAACGGGAAATGAGCGCCACAGAGTCTCTGTCCTGTAGACACACATGCCAACCATAGCGCCAGAACCAGCAGACAGCAGGTGTGTGTGTGTGTGTGTGTGTGTGTGTGTGTGTGTGTGTGTGTGTGTGTGTGTGTGTGTGTGTGTGTGTGTGTGTGTGTGTGTGTGTGTGTGTGTGTGTGTGTGTGTGTGTGTCTTTCATGGGCCATTCTGTAGGACAGATTTTAGATTATACACACAACAGTTGTCTGTGGATAACTCCATTTTGATTTAGCTGCATTTGTTCCTATTAACTGTCATGTGTGTGTGTGGAGAGAGAGAGTAGTGATGCACACACATAGCAATGTATGCTTGCTTTTGCATGACGCACATCCTGAGGCGCTCAGTCATATCTGCAGTTTTGTAGTTATAATATTGAGTCTCTTAAAGGTCATGTGTGTACAGTATTGACTGTTGTACAATATATGAAGCAGTATCACAAAAACAGAAACAAATCAAATACTTTATTATTTACTTTATATTTTGATATCAATAAAGTGAAATTAACTTGTAGCTACTAGCGAAATGAAAGTGACATTTACAGGTTTCTAATAAGGAATAACACATTCAATTAAATTAAAGAATGACAATACATGCATTCCTTTATCTCCGGGAGTATCTTTAGGCCTTTAAGTAACATATGCGAGAATGCTTAATTTGATAAAACTCTTGTCTTTTAATAAGTACCATGCGCTTTCGAAGTCTACAGTGTTTTTTAATTAATTAATTTAACCATGGGAACTTCCTTTATCATGCAGTACGTAAGAGGAATATTCTTAGTCTTGATTAAGCATAAGACAATATTTGTTGTCTCCTTTTCTTAAGTGTTGAAATAAGTTCTGAGATTCCCAAAACTGTTTAAACAAGGTCTTGTTCTATGTAATTATTAACTACTTCAGAAAGTTCAGAGCTGCAATTTTCTATCTTGGTACAAGGGGTGAAGCTGTGAAGTCGCTCTGCCTCCTCGAGGATACATTTATCACATATCGGCGAGATCTCTGTGTAATTTTGTCTTTGAATAATGGAGTCTGTGAATGACTTTGAACTGAATGAGATGAGAATTAATGGAACTTGAATGAATCTGCTCTGGACTTGATGCTCCTATCTACACATTAATCTGTGCTTCTAGTTCATTCTCCCATATGGTCTTCTTAGGTAGAAATTGTTAAACATCTTAAAAATAAAGCACAGCCTCAACAGGATGTGTCCATGAGGTGACACGTGTGAAAAACAGAAGCAGTTTTAAAATTAGCTGTGTGGGTGTGCATGTAGTCTCTGATTTAAAGTAACCTGAAGATGTTATTCGTAGGAAGCCCACATTTCTCTTGCAACTGAGCCAACGAAGCACTTAATGACAGTATGAAACTGTGAGAATGAAATCAATAACAAGGGAGTGCAGTGAAACACCATAACAAACACATTGCATGAGAAGGAATCAGAGATAAACAGTTCATTTTAGCAGGTTAACCCGGCCATTCCCCCATTTAATTATATTTGTAAAGGATGAACACAATCAAGGCTGAAGCGATCACTGGACTTGGACATGTGGCCTTGGTATTTTTAAAATGGAACTGGCTGCGATGCAGATATAAAGCTTGGTAACATTCAACAAGATGCCATCCACGTAAAAAGATATCTTATTACATGTGTCTGCTGTGGTGAAACCAAAGATAGATGAGACTTGATGATTCAGCTTCAGATGGGCTCTATGGTGAGTCCAAACAGACAAGTGGGTAAGAATACCCTTGTCTCCTGCCCAAGGCTGTAGCTTGGTTCTCTGTAGTACACATGTGTTTTTTGTAGAGGGCATTCTGATCATTTTTGCACAAAGAGATCTTAAAATCTGACTGTTTATACACCCGTTATCACCAGTGATGAAATGTAAGTACATTCCTTTAAGCGTCATGAAGTACTTGCATTTTACTTGTACATTTCCTTTTAATACTATATCATATATTCTGCACTTTTTGCTTGAGTGAAGTCAATCATCGGTCAATAAAAACAATGCATTTTTACAGATCAAGCCACTGATTAAAGATATATCTGCACACGTAGATGTATGCAGAGTGATTTGAGGTCTAATATATGTTCACGAGAGCGTTCGGGATTCAACTATGGAAAGGCAGGTTAAAAATAACCAATCCCATTCCAATCATTTTATGCAACACACCTGTGCACATTGTGGTGGTAGAAGCTCCACCTCCAGGGAACAGCAGCCTTTAGGTAAAGAATACAAATGAAAGCTACACTTACACAACACAGAAAGACACCGGACACCGTGAATATAGAAGAAATATAGATCAAACCACCAAACAGTATTTCAAGCAGTTAGAATTTACCCGTTTTGAGCTATGATGTTTTTTTACTTAACTGTACAATCCATAGGCCATATATATATATATACAGTATGTTCAAATTGATGCACTTTATATTTTACATAATAACAAGAGCCAACAGATACCGCCTATATTTTCCAGTGTTTTTGACTCTCTTGTTGTCAATTGAATGACTGGGTAGTAGACTACCTGTCATTTATAAGTACACTACTGAAATTAAAGTGACATTTACAGTCTCTTGAAAAAAGAATACAAATAATATCAAATTAAAATCTAAATGCGGTTCTTGATCCCAAGGATTAATGTTAGGTTTCTAGGTAACAGATGAGAGGTTGCCAAATCTGATCAAACTGAACAAGGATATCCTTTAATATGCTTTCAGTATATACATTCATCAGGGCTTCATTTGACCATGGGAACTTCCTGTTTCTTCCAGTACATAAATGCGTTGGTGGAGGACAGATCCTTTGAAGTAGAATTAACAATAACACAATTGATTTCTACATTATAGGTCAAAAATGGTGCATTGCAAATATCACTTAGGGAAAAGTATGTAATTATTATTATCAAAATGCACTTTAAGTATCAAGCAAAGGTAAATAATAGTACTCACAATGCACTAAATGGGTTTTGTGATTGCCAATTTGATGCAGTTGGAATTTAAACTACCACATAAAGCTTACTGTTGGGCAGGATTTGTATGTAAAATCATAATGTGTTAAGTAGCCATGTGTAATGGAGGGGATATCTGTCTGAATGCTTGAATGTAACATGCAGTACAAACACTCTGCTGAAGCACACACACAGTTGTGCTTACTGTAGGTATCCTAGTAACAATGTGCTCAACGCTTCAGCACCGTGTTTCTCGACACTGCGGTTAGTAAAGGAAACTTAATGGAGTTAAAGTGAAACGGAAGACAAAGAGAGAGACAGACAGCACGGAGAGAGAGAGACAGGGACGGAGAGAGAGAGACAGGGACGGAGAGAGAGAGACAGAGAGAGAGAGACAGGGAGAGAGAGAGACAGAGAGAGAGAGACAGGAGAGAGAGAGAGAGACAGAGAGAGAGACAGGGGAGAGAGAGAGAGACAGAGAGAGAGAGACAGGGACGGAGAGAGAGACAGGAGAGAGGAGAGGGAGAGAGAGAGAGACAGAGGAGAGAGAGAGAGACAGAGAGAGAGAGAGAGAGAGGAGAGAGAGAGACAGAGAGAGAGAGACAGAGAGAGAGACAGAGAGAGAGAGAGAGAGAGACAGGGGAGAGAGAGAGAGAGAGAGAGAGAGAGAGAGAGAGAGAGAGAGAGAGAGAGACAGAGAGAGAGAGGGAGAGAGAGAGAGAGAGAGAGAGAGAGAGACAGGGAGAGAGAGAGACAGGGAGAGAGAGAGAGACAGAGAGAGAGAGACAGGGAGAGAGAGAGAGAGAGAGAGACAGGGAGAGAGAGAGAGACAGAGAGAGAGAGAGAGAGAGAGAGAGAGAGGAGAGAGAGAGAGAGACAGAGAGAGAGAGACAGGGAGAGAGAGAGAGACAGAGAGAGAGAGACAGGGAGAGAGAGGGAGAGACAGAGAGAGAGAGACAGAGAGAGAGACAGAGAGAGAGAGACAGGAGAGAGAGACAGACAGAGAGAGAGAGAGACAGAGAGAGAGAGGGAGGGAGAGAGAGAGAGACAGAGAGAGAGAGACAGGGAGAGAGAGAGAGAGAGACAGAGAGAGAGAGACAGGGACGGAGATAGAGATGAGTGGGCCGGTGGAGGGCTGGCTCTCCTGCATTCTTCGCATGTGTGTGTGTGTGTGTGTGTGTGTGTGTGTGTGTGTGTGTGTGTGTGTGTGTGTGTGTGTGGGCCCCTCCCCCTCCCCCTCCCCTCTCTCCCCCTCCCCCTCTCTCAGACAGAGACAGGCAAAAGGCGGAGGAGGAGCAAACGGGACCTCACAGTCCACAGACACCGGGAGCTCAGCAGTCAGTCAGTCAGTCAGTCGGTCGGTCGGTCGGTCGGTCGCTAGGCTACACCGGCAGAAGCCCGCGCAGAGCGAGGAAGACACCTAACGGTAAGATAACGGCCGTTACCGCCGCGAACACGTCTCCGCGACTAACGGTTACTCCGACCGGTGACGTCATCGGGCATCAGCGCGTCACCTTCTCGTTCTCCTGACCAGCTGCCTCTATAAGACAAATACAAATACATGTTTATTTATACTTGCTTCTGTGTGAGGGTACGCTGGGAGCTTTAAAGTTGCCATTAGAAGTCCTTCTTCTGTGTAGTGGCTGTAACTTCAGCGCGCCACATGCCCGCTGACAGCCCGGTACAGCCCGGTACAGCCCGGTATAGCCCGGTACAGCCCGGTACAGCCCGGTACAGCCCGCTGAAGCCCGGGCAGAGCAGGAGGTCCACTCCCTGCCCCGGGTGTAAAAATAGCCCGGTGTGTCAGCTTAGCCTCAAGGTAATGCGACACACACACACACACATATATATATATACACACATATATATACACACACACCACTTTTCGGACAGTTGCTCGGTTGTCGTGTTGTCCCGTTTTATGGGTCGACAGGATGTCACGGGAGTGTGCATGAAGACGACACCTGTTCGTGTCAGTCTGTCAGCCTCTCCTCCGTGGACCTGCACAGCCAGGGAGACGAGCTGGAGAGGGACGAGGCCCTTTAACACCAACACAACACTGTGCTGTGTGTACATGTGTGTGCATGTGTGTACATGTGTGTGCATGTGTGTGTGTTGTGTTTTTGTTTTCTCCACCTTGAGGTTTGAGTTCAGCTGCAGAGAGACACACAGCTGTCGCACCCACAAGTCACTTTGGTAATAAAGCTGCGGTGGCTGTCCAGGTGCTGATGACTCAAAAGACGATGTAACCTACTTTCCATGTGTAGCCTACTTTCTGTTCTGCAGCTTGTTTAATTTGACTTAAATATACAGCAGCAGCAAGGAGATGACATTAAACCTGGAGAAAATAATTCAGCTGCAAATGTGAAAAATTGCAGGTACAAAAGATGCACACAAAAAAATATACATACACATATATAAATGTGCATTTATTTGTATTTAAAATTGTAAGTGAAAACTCAAAATACCTTATATATTGTAAGAGGGAAAAGGAAAGCAGCCAAATTACAGACTCCAGGGCAAAGCCTGTACAGATTATGGATAAACAAACCGCTGAATGCTTTGAGTTTGCCTCTAAATTCTCAATTATTGTTTTAAGCCGGAGAGACCTGCTCTCTCGTTCGTACTCCCTCGCTGAATCCTTTCCTAATGAGCTCCGAGCTGAGGGAGGAAAACATGAAATTCCCTTTTAAATTCAGCTGCAACCTTAGAGACAAAACACAATCAGCTCCGTGACCATAGTCTGTGAAGATTTCTATTTTTTCTGTATGGTTTCCAAGAAATGGAAGGGTGGAAACAAAAAAAAAGAGAGCAGAGCAGAATGTCCTTTGAGATGAAATAATTTACATTTAAATGTCTCCTACTGATGGCAGGATAATAAAGCATACAGGGTACAATGGTAGACTTCACAGTTAAATGGTGCAAGTGCTACTGATAATTATAGTCCTTGTATTCCAAGATAGATTTTTTCCGTGGTGTTAATTACAAACATGATAAAATGGGCTTAAGCACTAAATGTAACTTGGTTGAGCTGACAATGGCCATCTAAAGTAGCTTTTGGATATTTTCCCACCGGCCTGCCTGTGTGTCAGTGTAGATGAGCCAGGCAGCTTTTGGCTGGAGAAGAAAGGTGTCCTGGTGAGTAGGTGGCTCTGAGGCTGGAGGCTTCGGGTAGAGCAGCAGATGGATGATGATGTAGCGGGTACTGGCGCTCCCTGCCTCCCGCCGCCATCCGTCACGCGCTAATGATCGTGTCACACCTTCTCCCCGGGCGGCCGGCCGCTTCTGCAGCGCTCAGCTCAAAAACTGGTTGCTCCACTCAAATCCCCTCTTCACGGCCGTCGGCTGAAAAGCCCGGAGACAGACTGTGCTGCAAGCCTCTCTATCACTAATTCTTCACTTCCCCCCTTTCTCCATCGTTTCTTCGTTCACCCCTCTTCACCTCTTAAGTCCCTGCAGACTGTTTCCTCGTTTCTCTTCATACTCTGCCTCCCTTGCCTCCCATTCATCTTGTTTTCTCTGTAGTGCATCTGCTCCACATCATTCTTTTCCCTCTCTGTCCTGCTTATGCCATATCCCTGTTTTGAGGTATTGCTCTCAATTCACAGCTCTAGTACAGTTCAACACCAGCGTGCTTTATCTTATTTTATACACCATTGTTCTTTGAGTGTTATGATTAAAGGAGATGTGCTGTGTTTTCCTTGCCCCTCCCTTCTGTGAGGTCTAAGGTCAGGGTCAGTTATAGTGCAGCACACATGGAGATGGTGTGTTTGGCTAAAGGACAGCTCAGCAAGAACTCTGCAACAGAACATTTGAGAGTCAGTTATTATGTCCTATGGACTGTTAAGGCGTCTTCCTTGGCAGTATCCAGAAGCCCACCAAGCTAAGACAGATTCAGACCGGCTGCACGGTCTGGCACAAAGAAAAAAGCATATCACCATTTCCCACAGCCCAAGGCGACATCTTAAAAAAGGTTGTTTTGTCCGAACAACATTCCAAATGCAAAGATATTCGGTTTTCTATTATATAAGACAATGGCATTTTTATTTGAATTTTGACTGAAAAATATTTTTTCCTGTTGATCAATTAATCGATCAGTTGGTAAACGTCCAAATAAACGAGGAGTTGTCACATCACGCGGCTGTGGCACATGAGGTAGAGCGCTTGTCCCGTAACCACAAGGTTGGTGGTTCAAACCCCTCTACCGGCAACATGCCGAGGTGTCCTTGAGCGAGACACCTAACCCCAAGTTGCTCCCCGGGCGCTTCATTGCAGCCCACTGCTCCTCCGGGATGGGTTAAATGCAGAGAAATAATTTCCCCATTGTGGGACTAATAAAGGATTGATTATTATTATTAATTTCTCTGGAAAACATCAATCAATATATCAATACAAACATTGAAACTTAAGTTGCTGTTACGTTATCGCACTTACAGTATATTTTAATACAACTATACAGTTTTTGTAATAATTGTAAAGTATCACATATCAATTTGATGATATTCCCTTTATGAAATTTTAAACAGATTTCAGGTGCCTCCCTACCATACTAAGAATATTTTTGCCAGGTGGAATCACTGCTGTCATGTATTGTGATTCATTGAAGCAGTTGGGATGTAAACACCACATTGGTTGCAAATGGACTGACAGAAGTCTTTTTTTTAAAAGCGCTATTATCTCCAGTCGGGTGTTAAATAACCATGTTATGGGACTCGGCATCCTCTGAGCTCGTTATTCCGTCCCAGGTGTTACAGGAATAAGTGTCCCCTTGAGCTCTGAGTTACAGCGGTATGTATTCCCACTGAACGCAGTTGGCCCTTTGGAAACGATGGTGGAATGCCACTTCCTCTTGTGTGTGTGTGTGTCTCTATCTCTTTGGTCTCGGCAATATTCTCACCACTGGGATCAGAGACTCAGCTTGGCATTCTGGGAATATCAGTGCTGGCGGATCGGATGATGCTCTCCACAGCTGCTGTTTCTAAGAAAAGCTTGAGGACACACTCATGGACACACACCAGACATGTGTCCACATGAGCTACACCTACATGTAAATACACAAGCAAATACCACATCCAAGAACAGGACTGTATGTTACCGGCACACACTTACAGTAATACGTTTTTAAGCAGCAATTAACTGTAAAGCCAGGAAAGTATTTGGGAAGCCTAGACAGAGGTTAACACACACATACACAGACACACAAGCTTAGCTACTTGATGTACTTTCCAGCAGCTATGCTTTTATTCTCAGGCAACTGTTTGATACGGGGGTGTGTGTTTGTGTGAAACAGAGTAGTGGTGTTTTTGTTGTACAATGACCGCTCACACTGTGTTTTCTCCTGTGTTTTTTCGATCTCTTCAGGCTATTTTGCCATTGACTAGTAAAGAGCCGGCAGAGAGAGGAACAGTAGAGAAGGCGAGCACGGGCGGAGAGGATAATTGCATTTCTGGCTGCCCTGTGGGAACATGGGATATATGACCTCATCATTCACCTGCGAGGCTCTCTAGTAAACAACTCCAAATAGGTAGGAACAGCGTACACACACACAAAAACACACTCATGCAAATGCAGGCGAAGGTATCTTTAAAACGCAGTTTAATATACAAATGTAGAGGTCATGTGTGTCGACACAGACAGCATCATGAGCTCATATTTTGCATTGTTTAGAAGGATGACTGAAGTGGCTGTAGAGAGTACCGATGTCCTCCTGAAACCCTGTGATGTGACATCATGTGATGTCATCAGCTGCTCCTCCCCTCCGCCATGTCTGTCCCCCAATCCCCCCAATCAGAGGGAGGACGAGGAGTGTTACCATGACTGTAAAAAGCTGGAGCAGCAGGTGAGCGACAAAATAAAGTGTACACCGTTAATGATTTACCACAATATACTCCCCCTCCCCAACATCTAATCCTCACGTGCACACTTTATGACAAATTGTGTTCTCACTCGCAGAAAAACTGTAACCAGGTGCAACCAAAGAAAAAAGTTAAGGTAAGCTAAAATAATTCTGCCTCTCATTATTCATTCTTACTGAGACATCTTGCATTATACTCTGTGAATTTGTAAAATTGCTTGCTTGTGTTTGCATTTCAGGCCAAAGGAAAGTTAGTGCGGAGTACGGCCATCTGCGAGGATTCCCCGCCTTTTGAAGAAACCCAGGTAACACCAACAGACACACACACACACACACACACACACACACACACACACACACACACACACACACACACACACACACACACACGCAGCTCCTCCTCCTCCTCCCAACCCCCCCAGCTACTGCCAGCCCTCACCTCCGGTACGGATACACACGCACGTCATTATTATATTTGATTAGGTTCATGAAACAATTATTTTATGGTCATGTAAGATGGTGGTAGAATAGATAACCGCACGCTTAAATCTATGCAGAGAACACTTTATGGTCATGTAAGATGCATTAAATATTGTGTTAAGAAAACAATATGTATTTTTATATTCTTCCCTCTAAGACATCTCCGGACACAAACAACGCATCTTGCTGCCATGACGACGAGATAACTTCCTGTAAGGAGCACGAACAGGAAAACAGCACAGAGCCAAAGAAAAATTCACTGTCCAAAGGTGTGTGTGTGCGTGTGTGTTTGATATCTCATAAAAGAGAGACGAGAGAGAGCAAATAAAATGTAATAAAATAAAATGGGATTCAGTGCTTCTATTTAGATGTTGTTCTCTTGGGTGTTTAATATTGCAGTGGTTTTTTTTTATTGTCTCCTAATACATCCTGCTTGCCTGTGTCACTCTCAGAGTCCAGCGCGGAGTACACCGACTCCACCGGCATAGACCTGCACCAGTTTATCATCGACACCCTCAACAGCAACCCAAGAGACCGCATGATGCTGCTTAAACTGGAGCAGGACATGATCGACTTCATCACCAGCAATAGGTGTGTGCGTGTGTGTGCGTGTGTGCGTGCGTGCGTGTGCGTGTGTGTGTGTGTGTGTGTGTGTGTGTGTGTGTGCGTGTGTGTGGGTGCGAAGGAGGGTACATAACCTTGGGTCCTCATTGAGCTATCTACCCGGTTAAACGGGCTGAAATGAAACTTGTACGCCTGCTAAATCCTATTAAAGACTGAAAATGGTTTTATGCTAATTCAAAATATGTTTCCAGCTCATATATTATAATTCTGTCCATACAGCTTATTTTGTGTACTGATCAATATATTGAGCGAGTTATGTTAGTGTGGGTGTGCTTGAGCCCCTGGGAATTAGATTGGACTTGAGCCAAAAAATGCAACCAGTCTCAATCTACCTCCTTCTATTGCCTTCTGTGCCATCTATGTCCTTCTCCATCTCTTCCTCCTCCCACTTTCATTGGTCGCTCCCTCGTTCTTTATTTGCTTTCTTCACCATTTCACATTTCACATTTTTTATTATCCTGCCTGTCTTCCCACATCTCAGCCCCTTTAGGAAGTTCCCTCACATGTCGTCCTACCATCGTATGCTGGTCCATCGGGTAGCGGCCTACTTTGGCATGGAGCACAATGTGGACCAGACAGGCAAGTCTGTCATCATCAACAGGACCAGCAGCACCCGCATGTAAGCCTGCAAAATGCCTCTACGCATGTAGATCCTTGTGTTTTAAGCATTTATTGTGAAGT
Organism: Anoplopoma fimbria; assembly: GCF_027596085.1. Classification (NCBI taxonomy): domain Eukaryota; kingdom Metazoa; phylum Chordata; class Actinopteri; order Perciformes; family Anoplopomatidae; genus Anoplopoma; species Anoplopoma fimbria. The sequence goes on along the minus strand of NC_072458.1, from coordinate 4,184,103 downwards.
AACGGCGGCTGTGTGTTTGTGCTCGTTTGTTTTAAAGACCGGAGCAGCGTTTTCTGGACGAGGTGCATAAGGACAAGACGGAAGAGATCCACCGGTGGAAAATTATTCTGAAGAGAGACAACAGCTCAGATGACCAGGTCTGTCCGTCCTCCTCTATAGCTGCCTGTCTCTGTGGAATTTCCTCTATAATTGACATTGATCGTATCCTATCAGCGTTTTGACCCTGTTCTCGCTTCTCTCCCTACAGACCCGACTTCACCCTTTACGGGAGAAGCAAAGCAAGTCAATGGAGGAGAGAGAGGAGGAGTACCAACGAGCACGAGACAGAATCTTCAACCAAGAGGTGAGACAGGGAGAGAGAGAAAGACAGACAGGCAGATATGACATAGAGATGTATAGGAGACTCACTAATTTCTCCGCTGTACTTTCACAGCCGGTCTGCACCCAGGAGAGTGCCCATGCAGAAACCAGGTAACCTTGCCTGCAGTACATTCTCTCCAAGTGCCATTTCAGCTTTTTATATTTAGATGAGGACATTAATATATGTCTGTGTGTGTGTGTGTGTGTGTTCTGTGTGCAGGGCTGTGGAGGAGTACAATCCATATGCCGAGACCCAGAGGAGAAGGCAGCTCTTCAGGTGAGGCTCCGTCTGCACAGATGCGTAGTCATTTATCATCTTAATCTGGTCAGCCTGGCAGCAACAGAGCTTCTCAGAATCTGCAGTGAAAACAAAATGAAGACCTAGATTTTCTTTTTGTGTCAGGGTTTAAAAGTCTTGGTGATGATCACTGAAGGGAAGTTTTTTTTAGATAATTTATGTCAGTGAATGCCTTCATGGCCTTCATGATGAGTGGCATATCAGCGGGTGGGGAAGCCACTTTTGTCCCCCATTCACATAAACGGTATGCAGTAATTAGGTTGTAGGATAATTCTGGATGTTCTTCACAGGGGGAGCCGTGACAGCTCAGGCTCCAGCTGGACAGGCAGCAGCAGGCAAAGTAGCACTGAGACAGATTGTCACTATAGCAACGACCCCCGACCTTGGAGCAGCACGGACTCTGATTCCTCCTACCAGTGGACGAGTTCTGCCCTGAAACCCCGCCAAGCTGCCACCCACAGCTGGGACGCACGTGGTTCAGGTGCGTCTTTTTTTTTTTTTTCCTTTAAACTTGAGTCAGAATAACATTTAGAAACCTTTTAACACTTCTCTGTTGCACCTTAAAGGTGTATATTCAGTCGATCCACGGAGAGACACTTCACTCCTCTCTACCTGTGTTCAAGCAAACTTATTAGCAGATTTCATCAGCACATCACACTTGGGAAAAACGCTGTTTATAAATGAAGCCTGTTCTTTATTCAGCATCATCTAATTAACAAAAAGCAGTGGAAGTTCTTCTGGTGTGAAAATCTCAATCCACGAACCTTCACACCATAGCTGTAAATTTTCACACAACACCTCCAGTCTTTGCATATTCAGGAAGAAAAAATACATAATTGCTGAGGGGCTGTAAACAGTATGTTTGAAGTTTATGTCGTACACATTAAAAAGTAAAGTTGTATATTCAAATGCATCTGCCTTGGTTCTCGCATCCCTTTAAAACTATATGATAACAATTAATAAGAGACAACAAAAATAATAAGAAATTCTACAATGATAAATAAATGCTTATAGCAATATTTTAAAGTGCTTGCTTTTCAGTAGTCTTTGAGGCGGCTGGTCCGATCTCTGATGCTCTGTAGACGTTTCCTAAGGGAAGGAATGAGAGCAGACCATGTGCCGGGCGGCTGGTTTGCTCCATCATAATGAGGGTCTTTCTTTTGCAGCGGGAGATGTAAATGTCCTAAATCGGTGGCAGTAATGTTCCTATGATTTATTTACTGTCCTCTTCAGTCAGTTTTTAGCACATGCAGGGTTGGAGTGTTTAGTTTATTTTCAGATTAAGATGTTGAAAGGTGAATTTGTTTTGTGCCGTGATAATAAACATTTTCCCATACTCTTCCTCTTCACTTTCACATTTTCACTTCTTTTGTACTTTTCTCTTTCTCTTTTAGGCTCCATCTCTCTTTTCAGACTGCCGCCCACTTGTCCCCTCCCCTCCTCTCCTCCCATCATAGATGAGCCGCCTCCTAACTCTACCTACATCATGGAGAACGGGATCCCGCCTGGAAGCATACTAGTGAACCCACATACTGGTACATAACACACACACACACCTGCCACGAGGATTACATACACAACACATACACGTTTATCACACTCAACCTTTTGACCTCATAGGGCAGCCTTTCCTGAACCCTGATGGGACCCCTGCTGTGTACAACCCTCCGGACTGTCAGCAGCAAATCAGGAGCCAGACCCAGCTGCAAGCATCTCCCCCTCAGCACCAACAGCAGCAGGTAACACACACACACACACACACACACACACACACACACACACACACACACACACACACACACACACACACACACACACACACACACACACACACACACACACACACACACTCAGCAGGAAGTGACATGCAAGATATAATCAGACTGACATGCATACGTTTGTGTCTTTATCTCTGTCCCCATATGTGTGTCCCTCTCAGGTGGTTCAGTACTCGTCTGTCTCTTACACAGCTCCACAGATGTTGCCTGTCACTCCCTCACAGCCATACACCACAGTATGTATCGCTGTACAGTCTGACAACGGCTGCACATATGTGCGTTGACAGTATGCGTGTATGTTTATGGTCGTCCGTGTACATGTTGACCTCCTTTCCTCTTGACCGACAGATTGAAGATCTCTCCGCGCAGTTTGCTCATGTGAGCTGTCAGTCCACCGGTGAAGCCCCGCACATCTACCCTCCCAGTCAGGGTTACATCTATGCAGCTCCTCCCCCACCTCCTCCTCCTCCCAACCCCCCCAGCTACTGCCAGCCCTCACCTCCGGTACGGATACACACGCACGTCATTATTATATTTGATTAGGTTCATGAAACAATTATTTTATGGTCATGTAAGATGGTGGTAGAATAGATAACCGCACGCTTAAATCTATGCAGAGAACACTTTATGGTCATGTAAGATGCATTAAATATTGTGTTAAGAAAACAATATGTATTAATTCTACATTGAGTAGCTTAGATTCTGGTTATAAAGTACTTAAAAAGTAACTTTCAGATTTATTTTGACCTTTTAAAGAAAGATTTTAAGGTAAATAACAGTAGACTAAAGCTAGTATTTTTCATATTATTTCCCTGTAGTTGCCTGTGTATTACTACAGCCAGTACCCTACCTCAGCTCAGCACCCATGCAGGCCTGTCTCACCCAGCCAGCACAGCCAAGCAGCACAACCAACAGGTACCTCCCACCTGTGTGTGTGTGTGTGTGTGTGTGTGTGTGTGTGTGTGTGTGTGTGTGTGTGTGTGTGTGTGTGTGTGTGTGTGTGTGTGTGTGTGTGTGTGTGTGTGGTGGACGGATGCAGGCCGCGGCAGTAGAGAGGGGGCCGTTACACTGTCAGAGATGTAGTCTGAGGGTCTCACAGTGAACCGGTCTCTTTTCCTGCTGCTTCTATTCAACGTCATGACAAAGACCGGGACGGGGGGGACGGACATGTTTTAAAGCCGTTATGTTTTAAAATTTAAAGCGTGTTAATGAGTGAATGTATTTGAACCAGCTACAAACAATCTGTTGACATCTTCCCGGCATCAGTCGCCGTTAACAAAATAAATCAATTGAATTATACTACATTCAAAGCGTCATTTACTGCATGAATAATTTGTGATGCCCAAATTGTTTTTTTGTTGCTGTTATTATTTATTGTTGCCAATAAAGATTCAAGTGGAAATACTGAACTGATCCATTAAAATGTTCCCAAACCAAATCCGCCACTACTATTGTATGGATTACATAGGATTCTTATGTGGATGTTTAAGATTCATAAAAACTGAAAAGTAAATTATCACACAACCAGAAAATAATGAATCTTTTTTTTTTTAATGGTTTGTTGATGTTGTATCCATTTTTTTCTCACAAATCTTCTACTTTGTTCTAAAATAGTAAGAACTCTCCTGTGTCTTATTTCTTATATTAAACTTTTATTAAACAAATTGCAGTGATGAAATATATTGTTAATAATCTCTGGTATAACGGTGTGGTTGTGTGTTTGTAGCAGGTTACGCTGTGGGGATGCAGCAGTCCTCCCACCCCCAGGCTCAGGCTGTTCTGGGTACCTACCCACCAATGGCCTCTCATCAGCGTAGCATAGTTCAGGTAAACACAGAGCACCCAAAGGTCTCGTTCTGCGTCAGCCTCCAATAACTCAGCCCCCAAAAGAAGCGTTTAGCAGTTCTCAAAGTGCTTACGGTAGCAGATTCTTCACTCCAACTTTACTTTCTTCTTTTTTTTTTCTGCAGGGAGGTGTTCCGTTGTCCTATCCCCAAAGTAAAGTTGTGACTGGGATGGGTGGCGAGGTGGGTTACTGCTGCGTGGTGCCCCCACCCTCCTCCCACCACGGCAGCTGCCATCCTCCCAGCTGCACCAACCTCAGTGCCCGGGCCTGGAGCGCACAGTACTGATGAAGCCTCGACGGGTGGAGTGATGAGATTTCAGTTCCTGCGTGAACTCACGGGCATACATACACACACACACACACACACACACACACACATTCTTATTACAAAACACCTTTTTTCACACTCCCTCATCTACACCCGCCTTCCTCCTGATGATGCCCACAGGGTACGCCGTTCACACTCATGACGAGCATGTGCACACAAACACGCACACACACACACACACAAAACATACAGAAATGTACCACTGTACCAAAGCTTAATAGTATTTATCAGAGCTGCTGTATTGAATGCATAATTTATATACACAAATGGAGTTTTATATTGATATTAAATTATATATTGTGTTCCGAGGAAATGCACTGTGTGAATAGAATAAAGTACTGTGGCTGGATTGACGATGTCACATTTCTATATCATCCTGGCTGTTTGTTTCCTATAATGTCGATGATGCACACGGCGCGGCGAGATACATACACCAGGAAATAAAGTGCATTATATGAGGACTTGCTTTCTGTTCACAACACTATCACATGATAATCAAAATGATGTTTTATTTCGCTGTGGGAAAGCAGAGATATGGGTTGTTAACCTACCACTGAGTTCATAAATGAATGTCATTAAATGCCTTAATGTCTGAACGACTAACAAGCAAATGAAATATTTTGCATTAACGTGGCTGATCATTAAGGCCATTTAGTATTAGGGAAGCTTGATGTTATTAGGAGACTAAGATGCTCTCACGGTGGGAGTTTTTATGCACTCAAACAATCTAATCAAACCACTGATGGATTCTCAATGAGACTTTAGCACCCCCCTCTGCTCAAAAACTCTCAGTACACCGTCTTCACAACACAGTGCAGGAAATTTCACCACTTGTGCATTTGCTCATCAGTAGGTACAGCTGGAGGGCTGCATCTAACAATTGTTTTCAATTCCATCTTAATCTGCTGAATATTTCACAATTAACTGGTTAACCGTTAGCTAGCAATCACTCGCTAATTTTTATATTTGAGAAGCTGAAACTGGTAACAATGTGGGCATTTTTGCAATAAAAATGGCCTAAACAATTAACTGATTATTAAAATGTATGCCATTTGATTTCATGTTGATTGACTCAATCATTTCAACTCTTATTTCTACCCGTGGTATTAAATCATGTTAATTTCAAGGGCCTTTTCACAGCAGACATTTTAAGTTGTCGCAGCAGGAGAAGCACAGGTGTTACTGATAACATTAACGATGTCTCTGCTCTATTTAGGCGTCCCAGATAACCGTGACAGTGTGACAGAGAGCCAGCATGCACAATACCAAGACCCCGAAACGGAAGCAGTTAAATGACATTCAGCCATTGTTCATTTTATTATTTACACCTGTGCTTTTTTTCCTTGTGACTCTGAAAACAAATTACAGATACACAGATTCATGTCCAATTAAATGTATCTTTACAAACAGAACCATTGCATTATATAAAACGCTCAGTCTTTTAAGTCTTCGAGCAAACAGCCTTTTACACCACTGCGAAACACCAGCTCACACTTTCATGCAAGCAATAACGGATAAGCCAATGTGTGTTATTGTTGAGATGTTGTGTAATTCATTTTGCACTGAGTGATTCATATTCTTCCCAGCAAATTCAATGAAACATATCCATCATCCGCACGAGGCTTTAAAATTAAATTTAGATTTCATAACTGCGGCATTGAATGCAATATTCATACAGACCGTTTGTTTCAGAAAACAAAGCCAGCTCTATTTTTGTCCTGTCTATACACACACACACGCACGCGCACGCGCACACACAAAGAAGAAGAAGCAGCAGAGCAGGTTTCATGATCTTTAATAAAAGGCACATGTACAGCCATAGTGAGATGAGTGAGTCCACTGGCATAGAGACGAAGCATTAAAACACAGAAATACAGGAAGTAGAGGTCAGGAGGAGAGAGATCTATCTGCTTTACAGTAGGATCTACTTAAGTAACATCTTCTCGTTCTCGTTCAAGTAAGTCTAACACTAATATGTCACCGTGGTGAGGTAAAAAAAAAAAAAAAAAATGAACCCACCCCCCACACACACACACACACACACACTAACACACACACGCCATCCGTCACCACCCAAAGTCTGATATCCAGAGAAGTCTTCTCCAGAGGGCCGTTGAGCTCGGCGCAGACGAAGAAGTCCAGATGGCCCCTAGACTCTCACTTTGGGTTGTTGACTCGTCCTCATGGGCCCTTGTTGCCTCCAGGTCTATTCATCAAGTGCAGAGCACACACCACTGATGGCATCTTTATTATATTTTGCACATAAATCCAACCAGTGCTCTTAGACTGGGATACAGCCTGGCCAGTTAGTTTGTGGTAATTTAAAGAAAACTACCCCAAAAACTAATTAGAAACACTGGTTTAAAGCTAGAATTTTTTTACTGATACTTTGAGCATTTTGATCAAATTCATATTTTTAAAAAGTCTGCAGACTTTCTCCCATGATTGTGGGAAATCACATATTCATTGATATTACTACTGTAGCCTGGAGCAGGCAAACAAACACTGAATATTTGGGCCGATACTGATAAACAGGTTTATTATTTTAACATATATCATAAAAAATCATTCTTATTATTATTTATTTTTTAAGGATTGTACCAAGATACTTAATCAGCGGGACATTTTTTTTCAGTTGAAATGTAAAACGTTTCGGTGCTCTCTGGTGGCAAACTGCATTTGTGACAGTTTCTAAATGATCTCAAACAAAGTTTTGCATCTGTGTACTGAAATATATTGTTACTTATCGGCCGACATATACGCTGATACTGATATAGAGGCAATAAGTCAACAATGGTTAATTTATAAATCTAGCTTTAATGACTACTTTGAAGTTAAAATGTCTTTGTTAAAAC